>NC_058414.1:13268839-13274965 GCF_002201575.2 Neomonachus schauinslandi | reverse complement strand
CGGTTCAGTGACTTGTCCAGGATCCCCCTGCCGGTTCAGTGACTTGTTCAGGATCGTTCTGCCAGTTCAGTGACTTGTCCAGGATTGCCCTTGCAGTAAGCAGTGGAACCAGACTTTGAACCAGGCAGTCTTGCTGTTCTGCCTTTATCACTACATACTCTCTACTCTTGCTTTCCTGTGAGGAAAGGAAGCTTACGGGGGTGAGTTACATATCTACACTCTAGACCTATGTTCAAACTAATCCCATTTCAAATGTGTGTAATAGAAGGTCCTAATAATTTGGAGGCCACAGCTATAGATTTCCCCCATTTTTTGTAGTTCTTTGGTTATTTCTGTCAGAATGGGGAGAGCTCACTATCTGTGCCCGGAAACCCATTGGACAGTTTTAAGTAGGGTTGTGATCTGTGCCTCTTTGTGTGTCAGAATTGTGGACTGGGAGCCGAGGTTGGGGTTACAGTGATGTTCTTCATGAGGCATGTCTTAGGTCTACACTGAGACTTAAAATGGAAAGGCTGTATGGAGACAAGGGAATGTGTAATCTAGGAGATAATCCAGGTGTCAAATTGATAGGCCTTGATGATGTGGGGAATGAGGTAAAGGACTGAGAAGGATCCCCAAAGTTTCTAGCATGGGCAGATATTTTCGAGTCAATCAAAATTAGTGATGTCTCCCTTTTTCTGAGCTATATTATACATTGATATTTTTAACCACAATGATGCAGAACTTTTAGGATACCAACAGACAAGAGCTAGTCAAAAAGTTTTGTTTGTCATTTATTTCTTATCAAATGCAAATAATATTTAGAGATAGCTGAGGGTTTGGAACATTTGTGTTTTGAATGGCTCTGGATTTTGGAACGGCTGTTCCTCCATTAGTAAGTGGAGGTAGGTGACCGCAACCCACAGCCCAGACCTTTTAGGAAAGAGCTGGTTATAATTATCTTTAGTAGGACAGAGATACTGGATCAAAAGTGAAATTTACTGACAATTTCCATCCATAGGAAAGCCCTGTTCTACTTTCTTTACTTGTTTTGGGAAACAAAACTGTTTAAAAATTTTTTTCATTTTTCTTTTCTTGGTGCAGATACATAGATAGCTTGCAAGAAAGCATGAAGGGAGGTGGGTGGGAGATGGGCGAAACAGGTAAAAAAGATTCAGAGGTACAAACTTCCAGTTATAAAATACATAACTCACAGGAATGAAAAGCACAGCATAGGGAACATTGTCAAAAATATTGTAATTACGTTGCATGGTGACAGATGGTGACTACACTTGTCCTGGTGAGTGCTGAGTAATATACAGAATTGTTAAATCACTCTGTTGTACACCTGAAACTAATATAACATTGTATGTCAATTGTACTTAAATAAAAAAGGAAGCATGAAGGGACAAGCCGGCTAAACTTGTTGCAGAAGGGTGTTATAATTTATCTGTACCCTCTTTCTTTCTTTCTTTTTTTTTTTTTAAGATTTATTTATTTATTTGACACAGAGAGATAGAGAGAGCAGGAACACAAGCAGGGGGAGTGGGAGAGAGAGAAGCAGGCTTCCCGACGAGCAGGGAGCCTGATGCAGGGCTTGATCCCAGGACCCTGGGATCATGACCTGAGCCGAAGGCAGATGCTTAACAACTGAGCCACCCAGGCGCCCCTGTACCCTCTTTCTGCAAGGAGGAAGGAAGGATAACAGGGCACTGGGAGGCCACATGCAAGGATGTTGCTGGTGGAGTGTTCTCTTCTACTCTCTCCACTTGGATGCTGGTGTCTCTCTGTTCTCAACACTAGATCGCATGGCTGATTGTTCATAGAATCCATATCTGAATTTAGCTAGAGGTTTGCTGCGCTGAGGTTTTTAGTCTCTTGCTTTTATTGCCTGATACTATGATGAAGCTAGGGCCACAGATATCATGTGAAGTCCCTTCCCACCCCATCCCCAGCCAACTTCCCAACCCTGAATTCCTTCCAGAAATACTCTTGTCTTCACTTCTGCTTACAATGCTTTTGCTTAGGTATCAAAACATCCTGGTATCCTGTCCATCTACCAACCATTATGCAATTTCTCCTCTCTTTTGTACTGGAAATTTGTAGGAATTTGAATGGTTATAGAAACAGAAAAGTGAATGGGACTGATGGAGGACCCAAATTCTGGTTCTGGAGATCTTTCTTTTTTAAAAAATTTTATTTATTTATTTATTTATTTATTTATTTATTTATTTATTTATTTATTCATTCATTCATTCATTTATTTATTTGATGGAGAGAGGGAGAGAGCACAAGCAGGGGGAACAGTAGAGGGAGAGGGAGAAGCAGGCTCCCCGTTGAGCAGGGAGCCCGATGCGGAGCCCGATGTAGGGCTCGATCCCAGGACCCTGGGATCATGACCTCAGCCAAAGGCAGACGCTTAACCATCTGAGCCACCCAGGTGCCCCTTTCTTTTTTTTTTTTTAATGCAGTTTATAGATTCTAGAATTACTGACTGTGCCATGGTACTCTTGAAAAATCTTGTATTTGTGGACAGAGATGTTTGGCCACTTGCTATGTGATAATCCTTCTGGAAAAAGATGGCCTTGAAAACCTGTCACTAGCATCCCTCGAGTTGGTCATGCATGGTTAGGGAGTTTCATTCCAAGAGGACAGTTCACACAATTTAAAAGAAAGGGATGAAAGCAAGAGATGCTTATTTTACTGTTCAGGGAACTATGCACATGTACTACTTTGTGGTAGTAATATTTCTATCACAGAATAGAGGAAGCCTGGCTCCCAGTGCTCCATGAGAAAAGAAGGTTTGTAATAGGATATCACTCATTAATTGTCATTGGATGATCAGTCATCACAAGTATAAATATCAGGTCACCTTGTCTCTTTGAGAGGCAGGGAGCAGGCCATGTGTGTGGAGACTTTCCATGGCTGAACCTGTCCACACCGGGCGTGCTGGTTGTGGGGGTGGTGACTGATGTTTGCATGTGTAAAGCAAACATCAAGCAGACACAAGAAAACAAAAGTAAAAAAAAGTCCTTATCTGCAAAGGACTGAAAGAAACCATTGCAGATAATAAGTTAATGTAGAAATGAAAAGGGACCTTATTAAAAAAATCCCTTTGACCAAACTTTTTTCCTTAGAATTCTTAATCTTCTGTTCACTGCCTCATAAAAAGTATCAATTAATTAATTAGGACCTTGTAAAGATAAGGAAGTCTACCCTAATCTCTGGCTGGTTTTCATTAGCATAGGAACATGTGGGGAAAAAAACCTCTTTCTTTTTTTCCTATTTATTTGAAGGTGGTCTGTATGGTTCTGGTTCAGAATAGTATGCATATGATGTATCACTCAAGAATGTGCTTCTTAATCCTTTGCAATGATGCTTTTAGTGGAAATTCTCCACTAAACATTGTCGGTGATGTTATCTTCCCTTCAAAGTTTTTCTTTCTTTCTTCCTCCCCCTCTCTACCCTGCCCCCCCAGTTTTGATCTTTACTATATCTCTCCATAGGTATTTTGATGGGATGTTGAAAGAAAGCAAAGTGGCCTGGCTGTTGCCATGTTAACTCAGAAGTTACAAGAACCCTGATATTTCATCTGGGTCTAATGATATTCCCAGAGTGTTCCAGATATTTATTTACATCTGGTGCAAAGATAGTATTAATTAAAAGCATAAAGCTGGCTTTGGAACTTGACTGTATCAGGAGGAAACTTGGCATTGGTTCACAACTTTGTGATAAGTCTTACCAAGTACTTTCAGGCTATCGGACCATCAGGCCAAGTGATAGTCCCTGAGTGATGATGGAGGAACGAACTGCTTAATCGAAGTTGCATGTGGAGATGACAAAATCTGAAAGTCTCTAATCACTTCATCAAGGACATTTAACTGAGGGCTGCAACAGAGGATACTTTTTATGCAGTGATTTCTCATATAATTTGGGAAGTTTTCTATTCCTGGCACAGTTCCATAAATAAATAGAAATACCTATTTCCTACAAAATAATTTTAGCCTCACCTTGGTTTCTTATTCTAGCATGGTAAATTCTAAATTATTTATTTTTGGATTATCCACAGAAAAATGTTGAACCTAGGCCGACTCCCCCTGACACAAAATGTTTGGAATCATCTTCCTTTGCCCTTGTTTGGATTCTTGAAAGAAAATGTAATTCATCTTAATGTGAGTTTAGTTCAGACAATGAGGAAGTTAAGTTTATTGACATAAACCATAGTTTTATAGTGGGAATACAGTAACTGGGCAATTTTTTTTTTTTTTTGAGTCAGAGTCTTTACCATTGGTGGAGATACCATAGATGAGTATAGTTAGAGCTCCTCTTGACATTTGCCATGCACTTAGGAAAAAAAAAAGCAGCTTTCCTTTAATATTGGGAAGTATACTTTAAAACAATTGTTCATTAGACATCTAATTATAGAATAAACCAGATATTTACATTATCTATGTTTTTCTTTAGTTAAAATATCTGTTATTGCTTTTTGTCAGTCACAAAAGGGATAAATGTTTATTGTGGGAAATTCTGAAAATAGAGGACTACAAAAAAGGACATAATTATGAGTTACAATGCCACCACCCTGAGATAACTATGTATGATTTTGGTGCAATTCCATACTCATTTTTAAATTAAAAAAATTTTAATCCAACACTTATAGTTTCCAAAGAAATAGTCCTGCAAATTTATAATCTTAAACCAAAGGAAAGGACCTTGATTGGGACCTCTGGGAGGATTTAGTGTTTGTTCCTTTGAGCCGGGTAGATAAGTGGATTGATATGTGATTCATGCCTGAGATATTTAGGGAGACAGAGGATGTCTGGAGGGCTGCGGTTTGGGAGCCGCTGTGGTCTTGCCAATATTTCCTGTGGATCAGAGTGAGAAAGAGAAAAACACTGTGTGACTGCTTTAGATCCTGTCCAAGAGGGCAGAAGGAAGCTGGTGGTGTACTAATGATGTCTGTGGCTGAGGGGGGAACATACGTGATTAGCTGGGAAAGAGAGATTCTCCAGTGTAAAGAGACCCTGGAGGTGAGAGACTCCCACTGATGGAGTAGGGGAGGTCTTTGAAGAAGCCATTGAAGTGCTCTATGAAACCAGTAAGCTTTTAACCCCTGCCAAGCCTAGGTCACCATGATAGTACCAATTAAGTAAGACATTCCCCACTGACTGTACTTCTCATTTTCCTCCACCCCCACCCCTTCTAGCATATGCCCAACCATGGATGCATTAGAAACTATGCTTAGCAAAAGGGGAAGCTACATAGAGTTGGATTCTGTCATTACTGGACACCAGTGGTTTTTCTTAAATGCTACTGATTTTCTTGTAAGTAACATTTACATCGTAGATATTCAGTAGATACTTATCAAATCAACATTAATGGAAAAAAATGTTGTAACTGATTTACTAGAAATGAAATGATTATCCAGGTTCCTATTTTGGGTTTGAGCACTGTGGTGGGTGTTCTTTTCCTTCCTGAAGTTTTGCTTCAAGGCACTGGTCTTAGCTGGTCCTGACCTCTTTATAGCCTCGGTCTTGTGTCTTCACAAGTGATCCTCTCATTGAAGCTTCAGGGAGATATCTAGGAGCATTGTGAGGGAGAATAGTGTAATACAGTGTTTTAAAGCTACTTAGCCTTTTCCTCAAATATCTTATAGAGAAGCCTAACACAGATAAAGCTGAACTGCTCGGATCAAAGCAGGGCAAAAAGAGCAGGAGGCTTGTCCCCTATACAGTAGACTGGTTGAAATGTTGGCTCTGTCACTTACTGCTTATGTGGATTTGGATAAGTTATTTACCCTTTCCAAGTGCAATTTTCTCATCTGTAAACTTTAGGGTTATAAAAAAGGGTTATTATAAGGTTAGTATAGGGTTATTACAAGGAAGTGTTCAGGAAATGGTAGCTATTCTTTCTTCACTGTTGCTGCCTTCCCCCCCTCCTCTTCCTCTTTATCTTCCTCTTCTTCCTCAAGCACAGGGGCATGTTAAATGGTGTTCAGGTGTGTGTTAGAACTCATTACTTATAGTTTATTATCTCATGGACTTGAATATACAAATACTTTTGCTTGAACCTTCTTTCTGCCTCTATCTATCTACCTATCATCTATCTATCTATCTATCTATCTATCTATCTATCTATCTATCTATC
>NC_058414.1:13256259-13268829 GCF_002201575.2 Neomonachus schauinslandi | reverse complement strand
ATCTATCTATCTATCTATCTATCTATCTATCTATCTATCTATCTATCTATCTAATAATCCATCATCTATCTACATTTTTTTATGAACCCAATAAGAGTAATAAAAGTGTCCCTTTCTACAACAGGGAAGAGCTTTCCCTTTCCTTTATTTATATCAGTGCTAACTCTTGAATTCATATTTTATTCAATCGGTTCCAATCCTTTATTGTTATTTATTTTGGTGCTCAGATTGCCCCAGATTTGGCCAGTGGGAATACCTTCAGGATGTCCCCTGTGTCCTTTTGATATGTCCTCACTATTCTTTGAGCACTTCCTAAATTTATGGCATGAGATGTTCTAGGTTTATCCTGTTTTATGTCCCCCTTCCTTCCCTGTCCTCATCCTGGAATTGACCCTTTCTCCAAGGAGCCCTGGTTCCATTGAGTGGAGAATGGTATTTAAAAAACAAGGTCTGAGCACTAGATGTGCTATTAACTGTAAACCTTTTAAAGCTTCCTTCAGTTTATTCTACAAATGATTATTTTCACCAGTGCCATTACATGCTATATACTATTTATCCTGATTTCTTGTTATTTCCCTGCTTTTGGATTTGTTGTATACACATATATATATTTCCTTGTTTAGGCAACATTGCTTACCTAGAAGTCTGCACTTTTGGAAAGACTTTAATTGCTCCCAACTTTGGGCAGTTCAAGGATTACTGGATTTTATTTGACATCTTTCTTCTTTGGGTTACTGTTATCCTGTTGTTTCATTGAACTCTATTAAATAAAGATGTAGACTGTATTAATTGAGTATTTTTCTCTTGGCAATGAAAGAAGGCTAAAGGTGATTCTTGCTAATTTGTCACTCAGTTGAGTTACCCATTTATCTGGATTTGATTTGAGATGATGTTTAGTCTCTCAAAAGAGGTCAGTACTGAACATTTTTATGTTCTTTGCCTAGAATGTTCTTTCATAGTCTGACGTAGTGCTGCTATTTGGGGTGTGGGAATCTAGCTATGGGGAATTGCTTTTATGTGAGAGTCTGGCTGAATTTTTATTTTCTTTTCTACTTGCAGAGTATGTTTTATATTTCTGACATTTAAAATTTGATTTTATACCTGAAAATGAAAAATACATAGCAATAGTAATTCTATTATTGTTTAATGATTTTATGGGGCATTTATCAGAATGTTAGCTGCATTTGCTTATAGAAAATTGACTCTTGGGATATAGATATAACTGCTAATATAATTTCTTTAGACTAGATCCCATGAAAATGTATTTGAATTCTTTTTTTTTTTTTTAAAGATTTTATTTATTTATCACAGAGAGAGAGCGCGCACAAGCAGGGGGAACAGCAGGCAGAGGGAGAAGCAGACTCCCCACTGAGCAGGGAGCCCGATGCAGGGCTTGATCCCAGGACCCTGGGATCATGACCTGAGCTGAAGGCAGGCACTTAACCGACTGAGCCACCCAGGCGTTCCTATATTTGAATTCTTGATTTGAGGACAAATTCTACAATTTATTTTCATTATATAAGTTTGGTTTATAATAGTGTTTTTCCTTCTGTACTTGAATAAGTCTTCTGAGATTTAGGATAATTTTGTGTGTGTGTGTGTGTGTGTGTATAGTTAAAGTCATTTTTAGCAGGATATATTGACATGATCATGAAAGTCTTTGAATTGTAGATTCCAGTTTGATGATAGAAGTATTGAAAAGTATTAACTTTTCCATAAAAAATCATTGTGTATATTATAGACAAGACAGTATCTTGATACCCAATTATCCCTAACTCCTGTCAGTCCTATAGAAACAATTATTTTGATAGTTTATGTGAAGAATATCATAGGCATGCATGAAATACTGTAAAATACAAAAATATGCGCAGTCAGGTGACAGATGTTCATTAAGTGCTTACTGTGTGCTTACTGTTATGTTAACTAGTTGGGGAAAATGAAACCTATGCATAAGGAACAATTTTTAAACAAACACACTTTTATGTATTAACATCATCAAATTGTATATTGTAGAACAAAGTGGTAATTCTGTGGTAAAGACAGATATCATCAGTGCAAACTTTTTTTTATTTTGTATTTTCTTAGTATGCTTTTGCTGCATGGCAGAATACTGCTTAACTTACAGATTTACTTACCCTTTCTGACTAGGAACTCATGCTTATTAGTATTATATTTTAGATGCTTTAGGTGCTGTACAATTAGTCAACCAGTTTTGCTGCCTCTCTCTGTGATAGAGAGTTGAAGGATCTAATTTCAAAGGTTATTGAGACAGCAAACCTAATGATTAATAATGTCACATTTTTGGGGCACCTGGATTGCTCAGTCGTTAAGCGTCTGCCTTCAGCTCATGTCATGATCCCAGGGTCCTGGGTCGAGCCCCGCATCGGGCTCCCTGCTTGGCGGGAAACCTGATTCTCCCTCTCCCACTCCACCTGCTTGTGTTCCCTCTCTCACTGTGTCTCTCTCTGTCAAATAAATAAATAAAATCTTAAAAAAAATATATATCATATTTTTGGTCTTGGAACAATGTATGAACTGTTTATATTCATGGCAATGTTTTGGAAAAGTGGTTACACAGTAATGAGTGTCCACAGTTTGATGATGACTTACAGAATCATGGTGAGTAGCTGTGTGACCTTGGGTGAGGCACTTAGTCTCTCCTAATTTCATTTTTCTCAATAGTAATTCAAGTACCTCATGTACTTTTTGTGGCACTGTGATGACGTGACACAAAGCTCCAGCACGGTTCCCAGCACATATCATGTGCTCTGTACATGTCAGCTATTATTCTTGAAATAATTGTCTAAAATAGAAAGTGGCTAAGAAGATTCTTCAATAGAATAAACCCCCCCTGTTCAGATGAAGGAGAACCTGATCGGGAAACTGAAATCTTGAGTGTTCGTTCTAGTTTTGCTAATGGTTGGCTTTATGACTTTGGATAAGTCACTTGACTTCTGTGGGCCTCAGTTTTCACATCTGTAAAGCCAGAATTTTTGCCCCAGACCCATTCAGCTTTAATATTCCTTGGTGTACTTTTAGATGTACAAAGTGAAATTTTCATATCATGAAAAATTTATTTTTTTGACATTTAATGTAGTTACATGAAAGTAGAGAGAGTAGTATAATGGTTCTTTTTTTTTTTTTTTAGTATAATGGTTTTTGAGGTACATGTACGATCACCTCATGGCCAGTCTTATTTTGTCTATAATCCCACATATTCTCCTTCCCCTGATTATTTAAAAGCAAATCTCAGATTTTATATAATTTCATTTCTAAATATTGCAGGTTATATCCAAAAGAAAAGGGCTCTTTTTAAAGCACAACACCCAATACATGTAAATAAAAAAATGAGTATAATTCCTTAATATCATTAAATATGCAATTGGTGTTTAAATTGCCTCGATTCTCTCCCTCTTTCTCTTTATAGTTTGTTATTTTGAATTGGGATCCAAATGAAGTCTAGTCATTGCAACTGATTGATAGGTTTCTTTTTTTTTTTTTAAGATTTTATTTATTTGAGAGAGGGCACATGAGCAGGGGCCAGGAGGGATAGGGAGAGGGAGAAAGCAGACTCTCAGCTGAGCAGGGTGCCTGATGTGGGCTGAGGACCCTGAGATCATGACCTGAGCCGAAGGCAGATGCTTAACTGACTGAGCCACCCAGGCACCCTGCAACTGATTGATGTTTCTTAAATCTTTAATTTATATAGTTCCTCCTCAATCTCTTTTTTTCTTGTAACTTATTTACCTAAAAAACCAGTTTATTTGTCTTGTTGAGTTGTTTGAATTTTGCTGATTACATTCCCAAATGTTTAATTTTGTCGTTGTTGTTCTTTAAAAATTGACATCCGTAGGCTTGCTCAGATTTTGGTTTGATTTTTTTTGTTAAGAATATTTCATAGGAGGTGATGTGTAGCTCCACTAGGAGGCACATAAAGGCTGGCTATTGCTCTCTTTGTGATGTTAGAAATCATTGATGATGATTGCCTAGATCTATTAATTCATTAGAAATTACAAAATGATAATATCCTAATTCTGCCATTGCTTCCTCATACGTTGGTTGGAAAATTTCTATAAAAGGATATCCTCTCATCAGCTACTTGATTAGCTTTGATTAGTAAAGGCAAGATACATGTAAATTCTTTCCCTTTATTTAATACCAGTTGTCATAATAATGAATTTATTCCCTCTTATTCTCCAAGGGTGACTGATGATTTAAAAAAATATCATTATGAATTCTCAGAATTTAACATATTTGATGCAGCTATTATTTTTATTCATACTCAAAATGAGTCCATCTTTGGCCATTGTGGGCCTTTTCAGGTATGGATTCTGCCTTTTTTTTTGACATGACCAGTATTCTTTGATAGCTTCCTTGATTTCTGGTATAACAAGATATTCTAGGTGAATTTTGTATGTTCCCTGCCCCATCCTGGAATCAACCATTTCTCCATGGAATGCCATTTAGTAGGAAATGGCATTTAGAGACCACAGTCTGGATAGAGGAATGCTCATTGCCACTGGGTTAGTCTTTGGTTCTAGGCCTTTCCAGTGGACAGATAAGAAAATAAATATTTTTTTAAAAATAAAATCCATCAGTAGTTCATAATGTATCATTTTAGATTCAGAAACATTTTATACATGAGAAAATGAGCAAAGAAAGAAACAAAGTCCAGATTCAGTGGACCTTGAAAATGTGGGGGTTAGAGGTGTTGACCCCCCATGCAGTTGAAAATCTGCATATAACTTTTGGCCCCTAAAACTTAACTACTACTAGCCTACTATTGACTGGAAGCCTTACCAATAACATAAACAATCAATTAGCACATATTTTGTATGTCCATATATTTTATATACCATATTCTTAAATAAAGTAAGCTAGAGAAAAGAAAGTTTTATTAAGAAAATCATAAGGAAGAGAAAATATATTTATGGTACTATGCTGTATTTATTGGAAAAAATCTGCATGTAAGTGGACCCGCATGGTTCAAACTTGTCTTGCTCAAAGTCAACTGTATTTATATGTATTTTGAAGGATTACTTTATTTATTGTAAAATATTTTATTGCCTTCTGATCTTCTTTCAGGTAAATAATCCATTGTTGGGGTTTCTGTAGTTGCTGGAATAGTAGTATTACCTATCTAGTGAATAGCATGATACTAGCTTTAAACATACTCCTGTTTTGTTTTTGAATTCATTAACAGGGTAGATAGTAGTCCTCTCTGAAACCTCCTTTATTGTCCATAATAGCACATTATCGACTAAGTCTGTATCTTGAAGGGGATTATCTTTACTAGACAGATGGGGGAGGTGGGGACCACAGGTAAAATGGCACGTACAGAGGCCCAGAGGAATGAAAGAGCCTTGCATATTTGGAGAGCAGCTATACTAAGTATGAGTTGTTTTGGAGGAGTGACAGGAGGTAAGATGTATGGGGTAGTTAGGGGCCAGGTCACAAAAGACTCAGTCTGTCATACCAAGGAATTTTTATCCTGTAGGGCAACTTAATAAGAATTTAATAAGGGAAATGACTTGATCAGAATTACATATTTGAAAGGTCTTTGTAGCAATGTGAACAATAAACTGAGGCGGGGACCAGTAAGTAAGCTATTGCTTAGATGGATTTGAGAGTTAGTTAGAAGATCAAAGAAGGAATTCGTGACCAATTGGATATGGGCAGGAACTGAAAGAAAAGAGTCCAGGATGATTCTTCGGTTTCTGGATTGTGCAGATGTGTGAGTGAAGTTTCATTCAGTGAAGTGCATATGGGAGAAGGAGCAGTCTGGAGGTGGCCTGTTGGGGGGACTGAGGTGAGATGATACTTTCTGTTTAGGGCATCTTTAAGCTTGTGGTATCTTGGGCTTTTTTGGTGGAGATGTCTGTACACACATAAACAAACATCTTTATGTATAAGGATTCAGACTTGGGTTAAAATCTTAGCTCTGCTACTTCCTATCCATGTGGCCTTGGACAGGTCACTTAACCTTTCTAAGCTTCAGATTTTATAGCTGTAAAAAGGGGATAATGGTACCTAACTCGTAAGGTTTTTATGTGAATTAAATGACCTAGTGGACAAACATCTACCAGTGTCTAATACATAATAACTTGATAAATAGTCATTATTATTCTAGATAGAGTGTTGCCAGTATCTTGTTTGGAGCTGTGGTAAGGATGAAATTCATTAGAGAGAACACTGAAAATAAGAGAGGAGGCCAAAGATGTATATGGACTCTTGGGGAATGTCAGCGGTTGAACCTGGGAAATTTAATTGCCTGGACCTTCCCATATTGTTCTTGCCCCCAAGCCCCAAAGAGGTTATTGCAGGTATTACCAGAGGAAGTACAGTTTAATCTTTGTTTTATAGCCAGTAGAAGATGTGTTATTTCTATTTACCTAACTTATTTATTTATATTCATTCATTTGTTTAATACACATTTGCTGAGATAATGGTAGACATTATTGTAGGTGCTGAAGATAACACAGAGAACATACACCTCCGTCACAGGTAACATTCTAGAGAAGAGACATATATTGATCTGAAAAGTTAAATATCAGATAGTGATAAGTGCTTTAGGGAGAATGAAAATATGATAAAATGCTAAGGAGTTCCTAGAAACCTATGTTAGATTGGGTGGTTAGGGAAGGCCTCTTTGAGGAGGATGTGTTATAGGATCACATAATCAGTAGTAGCCAGCCATGTGAAGATGGGAAGAAAGAACATTCTAGGTAGTGCAAAGTCTCCAGGATGGAAAGAAGGTGTGGGTGTATTCAGAGAACAGCAAGAAGACCAGCGGGACTCAAGGTAGAGGGCAGTGGGAAAATTGATGTGATTAGTCCCGAGAGCAGACAATGACTAAGACACAAGGATAAAGAGTTTGGATTTACTCTAGGTGACTTAGAGAGCCCGTAGAAAGCGCCAGGCAGGAAAGTAGTATGCTCTGATTTAGATTTTAGGGAGATCACTATGATCACAAGAGGCAAGCATGAGGGAGGGAGACCAGAAGCAGGAGGCTAATGATAGAGGCTAGATGAGAGATGCTTTATTTTGTTCCCTCTTCTGTTTTTATGATCAGGTCAAAGCCTCATGCTGGAGCGCTCGGTTGCTTGGAAGCCTCACAGCTGTCCTTGAACTGATCCCTCTCGGGAGTGTTATGCTGCTCATGGAGGTGCTGTGGGCCTGCAGTGATTGCTTGCCGAGGGCCCTTGATCTGCCTCTTCACCAGGGGTGCACGAATGGGATTCGAAACATGTTCAGTTATTTTCTTCTGTGGGGAGAGTTCATAGCTTCTTGCCAGTTTGTCCAAGGGCGGTTTGGCCCTCAGAAGGTTAACCTTTGACAGCGTGTTGAGCACCATGGGAGGTGTCACAGGAGTTACACAAAGCAAAAGCACCAGTGGGACCTCCTGCTTTCTAAGCACTTGGAAGTTAAGGAGAAAAAGAAAACACTGTTGGACATAATAAGAAAGATGAATGAAGCCAGGAGCGGGAAGGCCAGATCATCTAGTATTCAGGGCAGATATTAAAAGAAGAAATCTTTTTAAGGTTTGTTTTCCTCAGTTTTGCTTCTGTCTGGAAATGCAAACTTTATAGTCAATGTTCATAAAAGCCACAAGATGGCGAGGTTGCTCCTTAAAATAAATGTGAGCAAGGGGGTGGGAGGGGAGAGACAGAGAGATTGACAAATAGAGAGGAGAAAGAAAGCGAGGGAAAGAATGAATGAATGAGAAGTGTTCCTCTCTGATTTTCCATAACCTCCTTAATTTTCCTCACCCCATTACTTGAACATACAATAGAACTGACATGCTTAGATTTTTTTCTCTTTAATTTGGATTTTGATCATGGTTATTTTGGAATTATAAAGCTAGAATAAAACTAAAAAGAACTATATGGATATGCTTACCATTTTTTTCAGCTCTTTATTAAATTATTAATAAATCACGCTTCACATTGCCAACAGAGTAAGCTTTACAAAATACCATTTGATAATATTAGTTCCCTGCTTTAAAACTTTCTATTTATTGTCAGAAATATTTGTTGATAGTCCTGATAGTCAGTATTCAAATAGTTAAGGTTAAGTGTAAGATGAAAAGGTGGAGTAATTTTTGACTCATATTGTTGCAGGATGGTCAAGTATAATGGTCAAGAAAGAAAGAATTCTTGGGAGGCTGAATGGTGCAACTTAATAAGTTTATTTAAGTAGCACGGGGACAGGACCCATGGGCAGAAAGAGCTGTACTTTTTGCTGTATGAAGCTGGTGGTTATATGTTTAGTGCTCAAGGGGGAGGGGACGTGCAGGGAGTATTAGATCATAAACGTCTTCTTCGAATTTCTACTTGTAAAATAGTTTTGCAAGATTTCTCTGGTGCTTATCATTCAGTTTGATGCGAACTATCAGTGAGATGTACAAGCAGTCATGAGACCCTTTAAGAATGTGGCAACCAGCACATATTTGATCCTTATAGAAACTATGCGGGCTATAGGTCAGCCTTCCAGCCTAAAGATGAACATTTTTCTACTTCTATCCCTCATCAGTATTATAAGAAAAAAACATATTCTATTATTGTCAGCTTTTCTAAAATGAACAAATATAAGTTTCCAAGTACAAAAACTTTCAATTTTTATGTGTTACTAACAACATAATTGCAATGCTTAGAGTATTTATTCTCATCATTTCAACATACCTCAAGGCAGTTTTCTTCTTGTTATTCTCAATATTTTGTGGAAAAGGTAAGCTACTATATTATTAGTGTATTGATTAATGCATATTTATTAATGAAGTATATTTAGCTCTCAATGTAAAATGCACTTTGCTTATGCTGTCTTATCAAATAAAATCATCATAAGAAATCTATGCGATAAGCGTGAATATTGCCATTTTATGGATGAGGACATAGATGGAGGTTCAGGGAGATCAAGTAAATTGTTGAAGATTTAGTAGTTTGCAGAGCAATAATTTGAATCCAGGTTTTTTTCAGTCCTGAAACTCATCCTTATTCACTATGCCATACTGCCTCCATGAGAATAACTATATTTCTCTTTATTTTTAAAAATTTAATTAATTATTTTTGAGAGAGCTAGAGAGCATGCACACACTCAAGGTGGGGGAAGGGGCAGAGGGAGAGAGAGAATCTCAAGCAGGCTCCATGTCCAGCACAGAGCCAGACGCCTGGCTCAATCTAACGACCGTGAGATCATGACCTGAGCGAAATCAAGAGTCGGATCCTTAATGGACTGAGCCACCTGGGTGCCCCTATTTCTCTTTAAAAGAAATACTTGGAAGTTGTAATTTAAAGTAATTAGGTATTTATGCCTCCTCTTTGTTGTAAACTGAACAAAAGAATTTGTATCACAAGGCCACTATTATGGTGCACTTTTATTTAGCAAGTTGTTTGTTTTTCTGAGCATATTTTCCTGCAGGCCTTTATTTAGAAGACTCCCTTTAGAGTTGTGCTGATGGTGAGGGCCCTCGATTTGTCCCATTTGAAGGATTTGGGCTCTGGCCAGATTCCTGAGCACCTGATTTTCCTCACTGAGAGCGGACTGAAACTTAATTCCTTCTCTTGACTTCCTGTTGAGATAACAGGTGGTTCACGGAACACAGCGTTCCTGTCTTCTGGTGGAGCTTTTCTCTGTTCCAGGGGGCCTGTTTAGTGCTGGATATACCAGTGGTTTAAAAACTATTGTGTGGAATACTGGAAGCCTGGTCTAGGGTGCCCTTTATAGTTGTAAACTAGCGGCTCTGGAATATAAATTCACTCCAGATGCTTGGTATTCATTTTGGTATTTTTGCATGGAGAATGTTGCTTTTATACTTTGTTTCCCATTGTGTTCCCTTCATATCCCATTTTTGCTTATCTAAAGTTTTAAAAAGTAGCAGTTCAGAATTTACAGATTTTGTTTTTGAAATTGGAATACAAACATGGCAGAGTCTAGGATTTTGTGTGACTGGTTTTTACCTGAATGAAGACTTTTTTTATGGTTTTACTTTGTTCTTCATACGGTAGTATTTTTAAAA
Organism: Neomonachus schauinslandi; assembly: GCF_002201575.2. Taxonomy (NCBI): domain Eukaryota; kingdom Metazoa; phylum Chordata; class Mammalia; order Carnivora; family Phocidae; genus Neomonachus; species Neomonachus schauinslandi. Next base: position 13,258,814 of record NC_058414.1, on the reverse strand, counting down.
TTTTTTATTAACATAGGTATTATTTGATTCAGGGGCACAGGTCTGTGATTCATCAGTCTTACACAATTCACAGCTTTCAGCATAGTACATACCCTCCCCAATGTCCATCACCCAGCCACCCCATCCCTCCCACCCTCCTCCCCTCCAGCAGCCCTCAGTTTGTTTCCTGAGATTAAGAGTCTCTTATGGTTTGTCTCCCTCTCTGGTTTCATCTTCTTTAATTTTTTCCTCTCTTCCCCCATGATCCTTTGGCCTTGTTTCTCAAATTCCACATATCCGTGAGATCATATGATACTTGTCTTTCTCTGATTGACTTATTTCGCTTAGCATAATACCCTCTAGATCCATCCACATTGTTGCAAATGGCAACATTTCATTTTGTTGATGGCTGCATAATATTCCAGTGTGTGTGTGTGTGTGTGTGTGTGTGTGTGTGTATATATTATATATATATATACCACATATATATATATATATATATATATATACCACATCTTCTTTAACCACTCATCTGTTGATGGACATCTAGGCTCTTTCCATAGGTTGGCTATTATGGACATTGCTGCTATAAACATTGGGGTGCACGTGCCCGTTTTGGATCACTACATTTGTATCTTTGGGGTAAATACCTAGTAGTGCAATTGCTGGGTCGTAGGGTAGCTCTATTTTCAACATATTGAGGAATCACCGTGCTGTTTTCCAGTGTGGCTGCACAAGCTTGCATTGCCACCAACAGTGTAGGAGGGTTCCCCTTTCTCCGCATCCCTGCCAACATCTGTCGTTTCCTGACTTGTTAATTTTAGCCATTCTGACAGGTTTGAGGTGGTATCTCATTGTGGTTTTGATTTGTATTTCCCTGATGTCGAGTGATGTTGAATACTTTTTCATGTGTCTGTTGGCCATTTGGATGTCTTCTTTGCAGAAATATCTGTTCATTTCTTCTGCCCATTTCTTGATTGGATTCTTTGCTCTTTGGGTGTTGAGTTTGATAAGTTCTTTATAGATTTTAGATACTAGCCTTTTATCTGATATGTCATTTGCAAATATCTTCTCCCATTCTGTCAGTTGTCTTTTGGTTTTGTTGACTGTTTCTTTTGCTATGCAAAAGCTTTTTATCTTGATGAAGTCCCAATAGTTCATTTTTGCCCTTGCTTCCCTTGCCTTTGGCGATGTTTCTAGGAAGAATTTGCTGCGGCTGAGGTTGAAAAGGTTGCTGCCTGTGTTCTCCTTTAGGATTTTGATGGACTCCTGTCTCACATTGAGGTCTTTCAACCATTTGAGTCTATTTTTGTGTGTGGTGTAAGGAAATGGTCCAGTTTCATTCTTCGACATGTGGCTGTCCAATTTTCCCAACACCATTTGTTGAAGAGACTGTCTTTTTTCCATTGGACATTCTTTCCTGCTTTGTCAAAGATTAGTTGACCATAGAGTTGAGGGTCCATTTCTGGGCTCTCTGTTCTGTTCCATTGATCTATGTGTCTGTATTTGTGGCAGTACCATACTGTCTTGATGATGACAGCTTTGTAATAGAGCTGGAAGTCTGGAATTGTGATGCCGCCAGCTTTGATTTTCTTTTTCAACATTCCTCTGGCTATTCAGGGTCTTTTCTGGTTCCATACAAATTTTAGGATTATTTGTTCCATTTCTTTGAAAAAAGTGGATGGTATTTTGATGGGGATTGCATTGAATGTGTAGATTGCTCTAGGTAGCATTGACATCTTCACAATATTTGTTCTTCCAATCCATGAGCATAGAACGTTTTCCATTTCTTTGTGTCTTCCTCAATTTCTTTCATGAGTATTCTGTAGTTTTCTGAGTACAGATCCTTTGCCTCTTTGGTTAGATTTATTCCTAGGTATCTTACGATTTTGGGTGCAATTGTAAATGGGATCGACTCCTTAATTTCTCTTTCTTCTGTCTCATTGTTTGTGTATAGAAATGCAACTGATTCCTGTGCATTGATTTTATATCCTGCCACTGTACTGAATTCCTGTATGAGTTCTAGCTGTTTTAGGGTGGAGTCTTTTGGGTTTTCCACATAAAGTATCATATCATCTGCAGGAGTGGGAGTTTGACCTCTTTGCTGATTTGGAAGCCTTTTATTTATTTATTTTTTGTTGTTGTTGTCTGATTGCTGAGGCTCGGACTTTTAGTACTATGTTGAATAGCAGTGGTGATAGTGGACATCCCTGCCATGTCCTTACCTTTAGGGGAAAAGCTTTCAGTTTTACCCCATTGAGAATGATATTTGCTGTGGGTTTTTCATAGATGGCTTTTATGGTATTGAGGTATATACCCTCTATCCCTCTATCCCTACACTGAAGACTTTTAATCAGGAAATGATGCTGTACTTTGTCAAATGCTTTTTCTGCATCTGTTGAGAGGATCATATGGTTCCTGTTCTTTCTTTTATTAATGTATTGTATCATGTCGATTGATTTGTGGACGTTGTACCAACCTTGCGGCCCAGGGATAAATCCCACTTGGTCGTGGTGAATAATCCTTTTAATGTACTGTTGGATCCTATTGGCTAGTATTTTGGTGAGAATTTTTGC
>NC_058414.1:13227527-13255759 GCF_002201575.2 Neomonachus schauinslandi | reverse complement strand
ATGTACTGTTGGATCCTATTGGCTAGTATTTTGGTGAGAATTTTTGCGTCCATGTTCATCAGGGATATTGGTCTGTAATTCTCCTTTTTGATGGGGTCTTTGTCTGGTTTTTGGGATCAAGGTAATGCTGGCCTCATAAAATGAGTTTGGAAGTTTTCCTTCCATTTCTTTTTTTTGGAACAGTTTCAGAAGAATAGGTATTAATTCTTCTTAAAATGTTTGGTAAAATTCCCCTGGGAAGCCATCTGGCCCCGGGCTTTTGTTTTTTGGGAGATTTTTGATGACTGCTTCAATTTCCTTAGTGGTTATAGGTCTGTTCAGGTTTTCTATTTCTTCCTGGTTCAGTTTTGGTAGTTGATACATCTCTAGGAATGCATCCATTTCTTCCAGGTTGTCTAATTTGCTGGCATAGAGTTGCTCATAATATGTTCTTATAATTGTTTGTATTTCTTTGGTGTTGGTTGTGATCTCTCCTCTTTCATTCATGATTTTGTTGATTTGGGTCCTTTCTCTTTTCCTTTTGATACGTCTGGCCAGGGGTTTATCAATCTTGTTAATTCTTTCAAAGAACCAGCTCCTAGTTTCGTTGATCTGTTCTACTGTTCTTTTGGTTACTATTTCATTGATTTCTGCTCTGATCTTTATTATTTTTCTTCTCCTGCTGGGTTTAGGCTTTATTTGCTGTTCTTTCCCCAGCTCCTTTAGGTGTAGGGTTAGGTTGTATACTTGAGACCTTTCTTGTTTCTTGAGAAAGGCTTGTATTGCTATGTACTTTCCTCTTAGGACTGCCTTTGCTGCATCCCAAAGATTTTGAATAGTTCTGTTTTCATTTTCATTGGTTTCCATGTATTTTTTAAATTCTTCTTTAATTTCCTGGTTGACCCATTCATTCTTTAGTAGGATGCTCTTTAGCCTCCATGTATTTGAGTTCTTTCCGACTTTCCTCTTGTGATTGAGTTCTAGTTTCAAAGCATTGTGGTCTGAAAATAGGCAGGGAATGATCCCACTCTTTTGGTACCAGTTGAGACCTGATTTATGACCTAGGATGTCATCTATTCTGGAGAATGTTCCATGGGCACTAGAGAAGAATGTGTATTCCGTCGCTTTGGGATGGAATGTTCTGAATATGTCTGTGAAGTCCATTTGGTCCAGTGTGTCATTTAAAGTCTTTATTTCCTTTGTGATCTTTTGCCTAGACAATCTGTCCATTTCAGTGAGGGGGTTGTTAAAGTCCCCCACTATTACTGTATTTTTGTCGATGTGTTTCTTTGCTTTTGTTATTAATTGCCTTATATAATTGGCTGCTCCCATGTTAGGGGCATAGATATTTACAATTGTTAGATCTTCTTGTTGGATAGACCCTTTAAGTAGAATATAGTGTCCTTCCTCATCTCTTATTACAGTCTTCGGTTTAAAATCTAATTTGTCTGATATAAGGATTGCCACCCCAGCTTTCTTTTGGTGTCCATTAGCATGGTAAATGGTTTTCCACCCCCTCACTTTCAATCTGGTGGTGTCTTTGGGTCTAAAATGAGTCTCTTGCAGACAACATATAGATGGGCCTTGTTTTTTAATCCAATCTGATAGCCTGTGTCTTTTGATTGGGCATTTAGCCCATTTACATTTAGGGTAACTATTGAAAGATAGGAATTTAGTTCCATTGTATTGCCTGTAAGGTGACTGTTACTGAATATTGTCTGTGTTCCTTTCTGCTCTATGTTGCTTTTAGGCTCTCTCTTTGCTTAGAGGACCCCTTTCAGTATTTCTTGTAGGGCTGGTTTTGTGTTTGCAAATTCCTTTAGTTTTTGTTTGTCCTGGATGCTTTTTATCTCTCCTGTAATTTTCAATGACAGCCTAGCTGGATATAGTATTCTTGGCTGCATATTTTTCTCATTTAGTGCTCTGAGTATATCCTGCCAGTCCTTTCTGGCCTGCCAGGTCTCTGTGGATAGGTCTGTTGCCAGTCTAATGTTTCTACCATTGTAGGTTACAGATCTCTTCTCCCGAGCTGCTTTCAGGATTTTCTCTTTGTCTCTGAGACTCGTCAGTTTTACTATTAGATGTCGGGGTGTTGACCTATTTTTATTGATTTTGAGAGGGGTTCTCTGTGCTTTCTGGATCTTGATGCCTGTTTCCTTCCCCAAATTAGGGAAGTTCTCTGCTATAATTTGCTCCATTATACCTTCTGCCCCTCTCTCTCTTTCTTCTTCTTCTGGGATCCCAATTATTCTAATGTTGTTTTGTCTTATGGTATCGCTTATCTGTCAAATTCTGCCTTCGTGATCCAGTAGTTGTTTATCTCTCTTTTTCTCAGCGTCTTTATTTTCCATCATTTGGTCTTCTATATCACTGATTCTCTCTTATGCCTCATTTATCCTAGCAGTTAGTGCCCCCATATTTGATTGCACCTCATTAATAGCCTTTTTGATTTCTACTTGGTTAGATTTTAGTTCTTTTACTTCTCCAGAAAGGGTTTCTCTAATAACTTCCATGCTTTTCTCAAGCCCAGTAGTATCTTTAAAGTGATGATTCTGAACTCTAGATCTGACATTGTACTAATGTCCGTATTGAGTAGGTCCCTGGCTGTCGGTACTACCTCTTGTTCTTTTTGTTGAGGTGATTTTTTCCATCTTGTCATTTTGTGTAGAGGAGAATAGATTAATGAGAGAACAAAATGCTAGCAGAGTAACCACGTCCCCAGAAAGTATACTCTAAAGAAATCAGAAAAGACCTGAAGCAGTGGGAAAAGGAAGGGGAAGAGAGAAAAAAGAAAAAGGAAAAGAAAAAAAGATAAAGGAAAAAAAACCCCGAAAACAGAACAAAACAAAACAACAATAACAGAAAACCAGAATGTGATCAAATATGATCAGGCTGGTATATAGATAAGTGCCACACACTAGATTTGGGGTGTATTTTGGTCTTTTAGAAGAAAGTGCCTCCCAAAATTTTAAAGAAAGAAAAACTTATATATCTACAAAAATAAGGGTTGATATGATGAAGGGATGGAATATGACTGTAAAGATGGAAATTATAAAAAATTTTATAAAAGGAATTGATAAGAAGCTGTTTGAAAAAAGAAAGAAGAGGATTTAAAAAGAGAAAAAAAAAAAAGAGGGAGAGAATGTGATCAGGCAGAGGAGTAGAAAAAAACCATACACTAGAGATTTAGGGTATATTTTGGTCTGTTAGAAGAAACTATCTCAAAATTTTAAAGAGAGAACAACTTATATATATATGCCAAAATATGGGTAACTATTATGAAGGGATAGAATATGACTCTAAAAATGAAAAATAAAAATGTTTTCTAAAAAAGGGATTGATAAGATGTTGGTTGAAAAAGGGAAAAAGAAAAATTAAAAAAAAAAAAGAAAAAAAGACAGTTAAAAAAAAAATTAACTTTGAAAGACTAAAGAATCATGGTAAAAAAGCCATGAATTCTATGTGTAGTATTCCCCTAGCGCTGGAGTTCTGCCAATCTCATTGATCAGTAAACTTGGTATTGGCTGGCTCTTCTTGCTGATCTTCTGGGGAGGGGCCTGTTGCGGTGATTCCCAAATGTCTTTGCCGGAGGCGGAATTGCCCCGCCCTTGCCCGGTCAGGGCTAAGTAATCTCCTCGGGTTTGCTCTCAGGAGCTTTTGTTCCCTGCGAGCTTTCCGTACAGCTTTGGAGGCGGAGAGTGAAAATGGCGGCCTCCCAATCTCTGCCGTGGAGGAGCCGAGAACTCGGGGCCCCGCTTCTCAGTGAGCCCCCAGAGAAAAGCCGTCAGTCACTCCCGTCTCCCCGGTCTCCAGCCGCACTCCGTGCTCACCCGGCCTGTGACTGTGCGTTTCTATCTCCGGCACCTGACCCCGTCTGGAGTCTCCAAACCCAGCAGAACCCTGTGGTGTGCTCCTTCGCCGCTCCTTCTGGGGGAGGAATGTGAGTCTCCCCGGATCTGCTGCTTGTTGGGTCCCTGCTGGAGGAGCAGTGGCCCGACTGTGCCGTGGATCTTGGTTTATGGCAACCCCGAGCTGAGAGCCCGCTCCTCAGCTCCGTCTCTGCAGCCGGCTTCCCTGCCGATACTTGGGAGCTCTGCCGCACTCAGGCACCCCCGGTCTTTCTGTGACCCCGAGGGTCCTGAGACTACACTCTCCTGCGAGGGTTCTATGCTCCGCTTAGCCACCGGAGTGATGTCCCTCAGCGGAGCAGACTTTTAAAAGTTCCGATTTTGTGCTCCGCGGCTCTATCACTTGCCAGTAGTGGCCCACGGAGGCCCCTCCCCCGCCGTCTATCCTCCCGAATATCGCCTCGGATTCACTTCTCCGCACGTCCTACCTTCCAGAAAGTGGTCGCTTTCCTGATGAGAGAGTTGTTGCTCTTCTTTTCTTCGATCTCCTGTTGAGTTTGTAGGTGTTCAGAATGGTTTGATCCCTATCCAGCTGAATTCCTGAGAGGAGATGAAATCCAGGTCTCCTACTCCTCCGCCATCTTGCTCCGTCCCCTTAAATCGGATTACTTTCTTAATTTCTCTTTCATATAATTTTTTGTTAGTTGTATCGAAATGCAACAGTTTTTAAAAAATTTATTTATTTATTTGAGTGAGAGAGAGCAAGAGAGAGCACGAGTTGGGGGAGGAGCAGAGGGAAAGAGAAAATCTCAGGCAGACTTCCCACTGAGCACAGAGCCCAATATGGGGCTCAACCACAATCCAGAGATCATGACCTGAGCTGAAACCAGGAGTCGGATTCTCAACCAACTGAATCCCTGAGGCACCTCAAATGCAACAGATTTTTGTATATTGATTTTGTATCCTGAAATGTTACTAAATTTGTTTCACAGTTTTTTTGATGGAGTCTTAAGGGTTTTCTGTATGTAGGATCATGTCATTCATAAACAGTTTTACTTCTTCCTTTCTGATTTGGATGCATTTTATTTCCTTGCTTAATTGCTTTGGGTAGGTCTTCCAATACTATGTTAATAGATTTGGATAGAGTAGGTACTATTGTTTTGTTCCTGATTTTAGAGGAAAAGCTTTTAGCTTTTCACCATTTAGTACGGTGTTAGCTCTGGGTTTGGTTTTTATTTTGTTTTGCTACATTCCGTCTATACTCAATGTGTTGAGTTTTTATTATAAATGGATATTGAATTTTGTCAGGTGCTTTATCTGTATCTATTGAGATGATCATATGATTTTTATCTTTCATTTTGTTGATGTGATGTATCACATTGATTTGTGGATGTTGAACCATCCTTGCATTTCTGGAAAAAATCCCACTTGATCATGGTGTATGTAAAAATGTTCTGGTGAATTTGTTTTGCTAATTTTTGCTGGGGACTTTTGTATCTGTGGGGTTATTGGCCTGTAATTTTCTTTTCTTGTAGTGTTCTTGTTGGTTTTGGTATCAGGATAATGCTGCCTGTGTTAAATGAGTTTAGAAGCATTCCCTCCTCTTCCATTTTTTGGAGGGTTGATATTATTTCTTCTTTAAATATTCAGTAGAATTCCAGTGAAGCCATTTGATCTTGGACTTTTATATTTTAGGATGTTTTTGAATACTGATACAATCTCTTTACTAGTAATTGGTCTACTCAGATTTTATATTTCTTCATGATTCATTCTTCGTAGGTCATATGTAGGAATTTATCCATTTTATTATAGGTTGTCTGGTTTGTTGTATAATTGTTCATAATAGTCTCTTATGTCCTTTGTATTTTTGTGGCATCAGTTGCAACTTGTCTTTCATTTCTAATTTTTCTTATTTGAGTTCTCTGTTTTTCTTAATTATCTAGCTAATGATTGTTTTATTTTTTCATATTTATCTGTTATGATTTTTGTTATTTCCTTCTGTCTGCTAATTTTGGCCTTAGTTTGTTCTCCTTTTTTTCTAGTTCCTTGAGGTGTAAAATTAGGTTGAGATCTTTCTGTTTTCTCAATGTTTATCACTATAAACTTCCCTCTTATAACGGCTTTTACTGTATCTTACAAGTTTTGTTAAGTTGTATTTTCATTTTCATTTGTCTCAAGAAATTTTTTTGGTTTCTCTTTTGATTTCTTCTTTGACCCATTAGTTTTTTTCAGCAGCAGGTTGTTTAATCTCAATGTATTTGTGAATTTTCCAACGTTCTTTTTATAATTGATTTCTAGTTTAATACCTTTATGATCAGAAAAAGTGTTTAAGAAGGTTTCAGTCTTCTTTAATTAGGACTAGTTTTGCAGCATAACATATGATCTATACTGGATAAGATTTCATGTGCATGCTTGAGCAAAATGTGTATTTTGCTGCTCTTGGATGGAATGTTCTATAAATGTCTGTTAAATCCATCTGGTTTAATGTGTAGTTTAAGTGCAATGATTTCTTATTGATTTTCTTTCTTTATTCTCCATCCATTGTTGAGAGTGGGGTATTGAACCCTACTGGTATTGTATTGCTGTCTATTTCTCCCTTCATGTCTGTTAATATTTGCGTTATATATTTAGTTGCTTCTATGTTAGGTTCATAAGTATTTACAAATTTTATATCCTCTCATTGGATTGACTTTTTAATCATTATGTAATGCCCTTCTTTGTCTCTTATTAGAGTCTCTGGCTGAAAGTCTATTTTACTTGATATAAGTATAGCTACCCTTGCTTTCTTTTGGTTCCATTTGCATAGAATATTTTTTTCTATCCCTTCATTTTCAGTCTGAGTACTTAAAAAGCTTAAGTAAGTCTCTTGTAGGCAGCATGTAGTTAGGTCTTTTTTTTTTTTTTTTCTTTTAACCCATTTAGCTATTCTATGTCTTTTGATTGGAGAATTTAGTGCATTTTCTTTAAAGTAATTATTGATAGGTATGGACCTTACTATGTCATTTTATTAATTCTTTTCTGGTTGTTTTGTAACTGCTGGTTTTTTTCCTCTTTTGTTTTCTTCTTTTATGATTTGATGATTTTCTGTGGTGGTATGCTTACATTTCTTTCTCTTTTGTGTATCTGCTATAGGTTTTTGCTTTGTGCTATCATGAGGCTTATGTAAAACATCTTATAGTTATAAGTCTATTTTACTTTTTCTTTTACTTTGTTTTAAGATTTATTTATTTCTTTGAGAGAGAGAGAGAGCACACACAGGGGCAGAGGAAAAGGGAGAGACAGTGCTAAGCAGACTCTCGCTGAGTGTGGAGCCTGATGTGGGGCTTGATCTCATGACTCTGAGGTCACAACCTGAGCTGAAACCAAGAGTTGGATACTCAACTGACTGTGCCACTCAAGCATCCCTATGACAGTGTATTTTAAGCTGATAACAACCTAACTTGGATGTTTACAAAACTTATGATTTCTTACATTCTCCCCTGACATTTTAAGGTTTTGATGTCACAATTTACATTTTTTAATGTATCCTTAAGAAATTACTGTTGTTATGGGAATTCTTAATACTTTTATCTTTTAACTTTTATATTACAGTTACATAAGTGACTTACCCACCACCATTACAACATTAGAGTATTCTGAATTTAGCCATATATTTACCTTTTCTGGTGAGTTTTATACTTTGATATGTTTTAATGTGACTAATTAGCACTCTTTTGTTTCAGCCTGAAGAACTCCTTTTAACATATCTTATCAGGCTGGTCTAGTGGTGATGAAGCCCTCCAGCTTTTGTTTCTCTGGAAAATTCTTTTTTTTTTTTTTTAATTTTTTTTTTTTTAAGATTTTATTTATTTGCGAGAGAGAGAATGAGAGACAGAGAACATGAGAGGGAGGAGGGTCAGTGGGAGAAGCAGACTCCCTGCTGAGCAGGGAGCCAGATGTGGGACTTGATCCCGGGACTCCAGGATCATGACTCGAGCCGAAGGCAGTCGCTTAACCAACTGAGCCACCCAAGTGCCCTGTCTGGAAAATTCTTTCTCTCTTCTTTGATTCTGAAGGATGACTCTGTTGGAGATAGTGTCCTTGGCTGGCAACATTTTTATTTCAGCACTTTGAATATCTCATTCCACTCCCTTCTGACATGCATGGTTTTTGTAAAATCCACTGATAGACTTACAACAGTTTTCTTGTATGCAATAAGTTGCTTTTCTCTTGCTGTTCTCTCTTTATAACTTTTGACAATTTAATTATAATGTGTCTGGGTGTGAATCTCTTCAGATTCATCTTATTTGGTACTTTTTGGGCTATCTGGATCTGGATATCTTGCTTTTCCTTTCAAATAAGGGCAGTTTTGAGGCATTTCTTTAAATAAGCTTTTGCCTCTTTCTCTTTCTTCTTCCGGGACCTCTTTAATGCGTATCTTGGTCTTTTTGATGATGTCCCATAGTCCCTTAAGCTATCTTCACTCTTTTCCCTGTTTGCTCCTCTGACTCGATGTATTCCACGGCCCGTCTTCTAATTTGCTGTTCTTTTCTTCCAGTTGATCTAGTCTGTATTTGAGTGTCTCCACTGAATTTTTCACTTTAGTTATTGTATTCTTCAGCTCTATGATTTCTGTGGTGCTTTTCTTTAAATTTATTTTTTTATTTTATTATGTTAATCACCATACATTACATCATTAGTTTTTGATGTAGTGTTCCATGATTCATTGTTTGCGTATAACACCCAGTGCTCCATGCAGAACATACCGTCTTTAATACCCATCACCAGGCTAACCCATCTGCCCAACCCCTCCCCTTTAGAACCCTCTGTTTCTCAGAGTCCATAGTCTTGCATGGTTTGTCTCCCCCACCGATTTCCCCCTCTTCATTTTTCCCTTCCTGCTATCTTCCTTTTTTTTTTACATATAATATATGATTGGTTTCAGAGATACAGATATGTGATTCAACAGTCTTACATAATTCACAGCGCTCACCATAGCACATACCCTCCCCAGTGTCTATCACCCAGTCACCCCATCCCTCCCACCCCCCACCACTCCAGCAACCCTCAGTTTGTTTCCTGAGATTAAGAATTCCTCATATCAGTGAGGTCATATGATACATGTCTTTCTCTGATTGACTTACTTCGCTCAGCATAATACCCGTCCAGTTCCATCTACATCGTTGCAAATGGCAAGATTTCATTGCTTTTGATGGCTGCATAATATTCCATTGTATATATATACCACATATTCTTTATCCATTCATCTGTTGATGAACAGCTTGGCCCTTTCCACAGTTTGGCTATTGTGGACATTGCTGCTATAAACATTGGGGTGCACGTACCCCTTCAGATCCCTCCATTTGTATCTTTGGGGTAAATACCCAGTAGTGCAATTGCTGGGTTGTACAGTAGCTCTATTTTCAACTTTGTGAGGAACCTCCATACTATTTTCCAGATTGGCCGCACCAGCTTGCATTCCCCCTAACAGTGTAGGAGGGTTCCCCTTTCTCCACGTCCCCGCCAACATCTGTCTTTTCCTGCCCTGTTAATTTTAGCCATTCTGACTGGTGTGAGGTGGTATCTCATTTAGGTTTTCATTTGGATTTCCCTGATGCCGAGCGATGTTGAGCACTTTTTCATGTGTCTGTTGGCCATTTGGATGTCTTCTTTGGAAAAATGTCTGTTCATGGCTTCGGCCCCCTTCTTGATTGGATCATTCATTCTTTGGGTGTTGAGCTTGATAAGTTCTTTATAGATTTTAGATACTAGCCCTTTATCTGATATGTCATTTGCAAATATCTTCTCCCATTCTGTCAGTTGTCTTTTGGTTTTGTTGACTGTTTCTTTTGCTATGCAAAAGCTTTTTATCTTGATGAAGTCCCAATAGTTCATTTTTGTCCTTGCTTCCCTTGCTTTTGGCGATGTTACTAGGAAGAAGTTGCTGCGGCTGAGGTCGAAGAGGTTGCTGCCTGTGTTCTCCTTTGAAATTTTGTTGGACTCCTGTCTCACATTGAGGTCTTTCAACCATTTGGAGTCTATTTTTGTGTGTGGTGTAAGGAAATGGTCCAGTTTCATTCTTCTGCATGTGGCTATCCAATTTTCCCAACACCATTTGTTGAAGAGACTGTCTTTGTTCCATTGGACATTCTTTCCTGCTTTGTCAAAGATTAGTTGACCATAGAGTTGAGGGTCCATTTCTGGGCTTTCTGTTCTGTTCCATTGATCTATGTGTCTGTTTTTGTGCCAGTACCATGCTGTCTTGATGATGACAGGTTTGTAATAGAGCTTGAAGTCTGGAATTGTGATGCCGCCAGCTTTGCTTTTCTTTTTCAACATTCCTCTGGCTATGTGGGGTCTTTTCTGGTTCTATACAAATTTTAGGATTATTTGTTCCATTTCTTTGAAAAAAGTGGATGGTATTTTGATGGGGATTGCATTGAATGTGTAGATTGCTCTAGGTAGCATTGACATCTTCACAATATTTGTTCTTCCAATCCATGAGCATGGAACGTTTTTCCATTTCTTTGTGTCTTCTTCAATTTCTTTCATGAGTATTTTGTAGTTTTCTGAGTACAGATCCTTTGCCTGTTTGGTTAGATTTATTCCTAGGTATCTTATGGTTTTGGGTGCAATTGTAAATGGGATCGACTCCTTAATTTCTCTTTCTTCTGTCTTGGTGTATAGGAATGCCACTGATTACTGTTCATTGATTTATATCCTGCCACTTTACTGAATTCCTGTGTGAGTTTTAGCAGTTTTGGGGTGGAGTCTTTTGGGTTTTCTGCATAAAGTATCATATCATCTGCAGAGTGTGAGGGTGACTTCTTCTTTACTGATTCGGATGTCTTTTATTTTTTTTTTGTTGTTTGATTGCCATGGCTAGGAATTCTAATACTATGTTGAATAGCTTTGGGATAGTGGACATCCCTGCCGTGTTCCTGACCTTAGGGGGAAAGCTCTCAGTTTTCCCCATTGAGAATGATATTTGCTGTGGGTTTTTCATAGATGGCTTTTATGATATTGAGGTATGTACCCTCTATCCCTATGCTCTGAAGAGTTTTGATCAAGAAAGGATGGTGTACTTTGTCAAATGCTTTTTCTGCATCTATTGAGAGGATCATATGGTTCTTGTTCTTTCTTTTGTGAATGTATTGTATCACGTTGATTGATTTGCAGATGTTGAACCAACCTTGCAGCCCAGGGATAAATCCCGCTTAGTCGTGGTGAATAATCCTTTGAATGTACTGTTGGATCCTATTGGCTAGTATTTTGGTGAGAATTTTTGCATCCATGTTCATCAGGGATATTGGTCTGTAATTCTCCTTTTTGATGGGGTCCTTGTCTGGTTTTGGGATCAAGGTAATGGTGGCCTCATAAAATGAGTTTGGAAGGTTTCCTTCCATTTCTGTTTTTTGGAACAGTTTCAGAAGAACAGGTATTAATTCCTCTGGAAATGTTTGGTAGAATTCCCCTGGGAAGCCATCTGGCCCTGGACTCTTGTTTGTTGGGAGATTTTTGATTAGTGCTTCAATTTCCTTGCTGGTTATGGGTTTGCTCAGATTTTCTGTTTCTTCCTGGTTCACTTTTGGTAGGTTATACGTCTCTAAGAATGCATCCATTTCTTCCAGATTGTATAAATGTAGGCATATAGTTGCTTATAATATGTTCTTGTAATTGTTTGCATTTCTTTGGTGTTGGTTGTGATCTCACCTGTTTCATTCATGATTTTATTTATTTGGGTCCTTTCTCTTTTCTTTTTGATAAGTCTGGCCAGGGGTTTATCAATCCTGTTAATTCTTTCAAACAACCAGCTCCTAGTTTCGTTGATCTGTTCTACTGTTCTTTTGGTTACTATTTCATTGATTTCTGCTCTGATCTTTATTATTTCTCTTCTCCTGCTGGGTGTAGGCTTTATTTGCTGTTCTTTCTCCAGATCCTTTAGGTGTAGGGTTAGGTTGTGAGACCTTTCTTGTTTCTTGAGAAAGGCTTGTATTGCTATATACTTTCCACTTAGGACCGCCTTTGCTAGATCTCAAAGATTTTGAATAGTTGCGTTTTCATTTTCATTTGTTTCCATGAATTTTTAAAAATTTTTCTTTAATTTCCCATTTGACCCATTCATTCTTTAGTAGGATGCTCTTTAGCCTCCATGTATTTGAGTCCTTTCCAACTTTCCTCTTGTGATTGAGTTCTAGTTTCAAAGCATTGTTGTCTGAAAATATGCAGGGAATGATTCTAATCTTTTGGTACCAGTTGAGACCCGATTTATGATGTAGGATGTGATCTATTTTGGAGGGTGTTCCTTGGGCATTATAGAAGAATGTGTATTCTGTTGCTTTGGGATGGAATGTTCTGAATATATCTGTGAAGTCCGTTTGGTCCAGTTTGTCATTTAAAGTCTTTATTTCCTTGTTGATCTTTTGCTTAGATGATCTGTCCATTTCAGTGAGGGGGGTGTTAAAGTCCCCCACTATTACTGTATTTTTGTCGATGTGTTTCTTTGCTTTTGTTATTAATTGGCTTATACAATTGGCTGCTCCCATGGTAGGGGCATAGATATTTACAGTTGTTAGATCTTCTTGTTGGATAGACCCTTTAAGTAGGATATAGTGTCCTTCCTCATCTCTTATTATAGTCTTTGGTTTAAAATCTAATTTGTCTGATATAAGGATTGCCACCCCAGCTTTCTTTTGGTGCCCATTAGCATGATAAATGGTTTTCCACCCCCTCACTTTCAATCTGGTGGTGTCTTTGGGTCTAAAATGTGTCTCTTGCAGACAGCATATCGATGGGTCTTCTTTTTTTATCCAAGCTGATAGCCTGTGTCTTTTTTTAAATTTAAGTTGTGTTTAATTTCCTTCAACAACATCTTCACTTTTTATTTTTTAAAATTTTATTATGTTATGTTAGTCACCATACAATACATCATTAGTTTTTGATGTGGTGATCCACGATCCATTGTTTTCGTATAACACCCAGTGCTCCATGCAGTATGTGCCCTCCTTAATACCCATCACCAGGCTAACCAATCCCCCCTCCCCCCTCCACCCTAAAACCATGTTTTTTCCTCAGAGTTCATAGTCTCTCATGGTTCATCTCTCCCTCCAATTCCCCCCCCTCCATTTTTCTCTTCCTTCTCTAGTGTCCTCCATGCTATTCCTTATGTTCCAGAAATAAGTGAAACCATATGATAATTGACTTTCTCTGCTTGACTTATTTCACTTAGCATAATCTCCTCCAGTCCCATCCATGTTGATGTAAAAGTTGGGTATTCATTCTTTCTGATGGCTGAGTAATATTCCATTGTATATATGGACCACATCTTTTTTATCCATTCATCTGTTAAAGGGCATCTCGGCTCTTTCCACAGTTTGGCTATTGCGGACATTGCTGCTATGAACGTTGGGGTGCATATGGCCCTTCTTTTCACTACATCTGTGTCTTTTGGGGTAAATACCCAGTAGTGCAGTTGCTGGGTCATAGGGTAGCTCTATTTCTCAACTTTTTAGGAACCTCCACACTGTTTTCCAAAGTGGCTGTACCAATTTGCATTTCCACCAACAGTGTAAGAGGGTTCCCCTTTCTACACAACCTCTCCAACATTTGTTGTTTCTTTCCCTGTCCATTTTTGCCATTCTAACTGGTGTAAGGTGGTATCTCAATGTGGTTTTGATTTGAATTTCCCTGATGGCTAATGATGATGAACATTTTTTCATGTGTCTGTTAGCCATTTGTATGTCTTCTTCAAAGAAGTGTCTTTTCATATCTTCTGCTCAGTTTTTGACTTGATTATTTGTTTTTGGGGTGTTGAGTTTGACAAGTTCTTTATAGATCTTGGATACCAGTCTTTTATCTGTAGTGTCATTTGCAAATATCTTCTCCCATTCTGTGGGTTGCCTCTTTGTTTTGTTGACTGTTTCCTTTGCTGTGCAGAAGCTTTTTATCCTGATGAAGTCCCAAAAGTTCATTTTTGCTTTTGTTTCAGTAGCTTTTGGAGATGTATCTTGAAAGAAGTTGCTCTGGGCGAAGTCAAAGAGGTTACTGCCTATGTTCTCCTCTCGGATTTTGATGGACTCCTGTCTCACATTGAGGTCTTTCATCCACTTTGAGTTTATCTTTGTGAATGGTGTTAGAGAATGGTCGAGTTTTATTCTTCTGCATGTGGCTGTCCAATTTTCCCAGCACCATTATTGAAGAGATTCTCTTTTTTCCATTGCATGTTTTTTCCTGCTTTGTCACAGATTATTTGACCACAGAGTTGAGGGTCCATATCTCGGTTCTCTATTCTGTTCCATTGGTCAGTATGTCTGTTTTTGTGCCAGTACCATGCTGTCTTGGTGATCACAGCTTTATAATATAGCTTGAAATCGGGCAACGTGTTGTGCCCAGCTTTGTTTTTCTTTTTCAACATGTTCTTGGCTATTCGGGGTCTTTTCTGTTTCCATACAAATTTTAGGATTGTTTGTTCCAGCACTTTGAAAAATGTCATTGGAATTTTGATTGGGATGGCATTGAAGGTATGGATTGCTCTGGGTAGCATAGACATTTTAACAATGTTTATTTTTCCGATCCATGAGCATGGAATATTTTCCTTTTTTTTGTGTCTTCTTCAATTTCTTTCATGAGTGTTTTGTAGTTCCTATAGTATAGATCCTTTACCTCTTTGGTTAGGTTTATTCCAAGGTATCTTATGGTTTTTGGTGCTATTGTAAATGGAATCATTTCTCTAATTTCTCTTTCTCCAGTTGCGTTGTTAGTGTATAAGAAAGCAACGGATTTCTGTGCACTGATTTTGTATCCTGCCACATTACTGAATTGCTGTATGAGTTCTAGTAGTTCGGGGATGGACTCTTTTGGGTTTTCCATATAAAGTATCATGTCATCTGAGAAAAGAGACAGTTTGACTTCTTCTTTGCCAATTTGAATACCTTTTATTTCTTTTTGTTGTCTGATTGCTGTTGCTAGGACTTCTAGTACTATGCTGAACAATAGTGGCGAGAGTGGCCATCCTTGACGTGTTCCTGATCTTAAGGGAAAGGCTCTCAGCTTTTCCCCATTGAGGATGATATTCGCTGTGGGTTTTTTATAGATGGATTTTATGAACTTGAGGAACGTTCTCTCTATCCATATACTCTGAAGAGTTTTAATCAGGAAAGGATGTTGTATTTTGTCAAATGCTTTTTCTGCATCAATTGAGAAGACCATATGGTTCCTCTCCCTCCTCTTATTAATGTGTTCTATCACATTGATTGATTTGTGAATGTTGAACCACCCTTGCATCCCAGGGATAAATCCCACTTGGTCGTGGTGGATGATCCTTTTAATGTATTGTTGGATCCTATTAGCGAGGATTTTGTTGAGGATTTTGAAATCCATATTCATCAGGGATATCAGTCTGAAATTCTCCTTTTTGATGGGGTCTTTGTCTGGTTTGGGGATTAAGGTAATGCTGGCCTCATAGAATGAGTTTGGAAGTTTTCCTTCTGTTTCTATTTTTTGAAACAGCTTCAGTAGAATAGGTATTATTTCTTCTTTGAATGTTTGGTAGAATTCCCCAGGGAATCCGTCAGGCCCTGGACTCTTGTTTTTTGGGAGGTTTTTGATCACTGCTTAAATCTCGTTGCTGGTTGTTGGCTTATTCAAGTTGTCATTTTCTTCCTGTTTCAGTCTTGGCAGCTTATAGGTTTCCAGGAAGGCCTCCATTTCATCCAGCTTGCTCAGTTTATTGGCATATAGTTGTTGATAATAATTTTTAATAATTGTTTCTCTTTCCTTGGTGTTAGTTGTGATCTCTCCCCTTTCATTCATAATTTTATTAATTTGGGTCCTTTCTCTTTTCTTTTGGATAAGTCTGGCCAGTGGTTTATCGATCTTATTAATTCTTTCAAAGAACCAACTTCCAGTTTCGTTGATCTGATTTACTGTATTTCTGGCTTCTAATTCATTGATTTCTGCTCTAATTTTAATTATTTCTCTTCTATGGCTTAGGCGTCGTTTGTTGCTTTTTCTCTAGTTTTTTAAGTTGGAGAGTTAGTTGGTGAATTCGGGATTTTTCTATTTTTTTGAGTGAGGCTTGGATGGCTTTGTATTTCCCCCTTAGGACCGCATTTGCAGTATCCCATAGGTTTTGGACCGATGTGTTTTTGTTCTCGTTGGTTTCCATGAATTGTTTAAGTTCTTCTTTGATTTCCTGGTTGACCCAAACATTCTTGAGCAGAGTGGTCTTTAGCTTCCAAGTGTTTGAATTTCTGCCAAATTTTTTCTTGTGATTGAGTTCCAGTTTTAGAGCATTGTGGTCTGAGAATATGCAGGGAATAATCTCAATCTTTTGGTATCGGTTGAGACCTGATTTGTGACCCAGTATGTGGTCTATTCTGGAGAAAGTTCCATGTGCGCTCGAGAAGAATGAGTATTCTGTTGTTTTAGGGTGGAATGTTCTGTAAATATCTATGAGGTCCATCTGTTCCAGGGTGTCACTCAAAGCTCTTGTTTCCTTGTTGATTTTCTGCTTAGATGATCTGTCCATTGCTGAGAGTGGAGTATTGAGGTCTCCTACAATTAACGTATTGTTATCAATATGACTCTTTATTTTGGTTAACAGTTGGCTTATGTAGATGGCTGCTCCCATGTTGGGGGCATAGATATTTATAATTGTTAGATCTTCTTGTTGGATAGACCCTTTAAGAATGATATAGTGTCCTTCTGTGTCTCTTATTACAGACTTTAGTTTAAAATCTAATTTATCTGATAAAAGAATTGCTACCCCAGCTTTCCTTTAAGGTCTGCTGGCATGGAAGATTGATCGCCATCCCTTCACTTTCAGTCTGGATGTATCTTTAGGTTCAAAATGAGTGTCTTGTAGGCAGCATATGGATGGGTCCTGTGTTTTTATCCAATCTGCAAGCCTCTGCCATTTTATGGGAGCATTTAGGCCATTCACGTTGAGAGTGATTATTGAAAGATATAAATTAATTGTCATCATGTTGCCTGTGAAGACGTTGTTTTTATAGATTGTCCCTGTAAATTTCTGTTTATATCACTCTTGGGGTGTTTCTCCTTTTATGGAACCCCCCTTAATATTTCTTGCAGGGCCGGCTTAGTGGTCACATATTCTTTCAGCTTCTGCCTGTCGTGGAAGCTCTGCATCTCTCCATCCATTCTAAATGACAGCCTTGCCGGATAAAGTATTCTTAGCTGCATGTTCTTCTCATTTAGTACCCTGACTATGTCTTGCCAGGCCTTTCTGGCTTGCCAGGTCTCTGTGGTTAGGTCTGACGTTATTCTGATGTTCCTCCCTCTGTATGTAAGGAATCTCTTCACCCTAACTGTCCTTAAGATGGTTTCCTTGGTTCTAAGATTTGCAAGTTTTACTATTACATGCCGGGGTGTTGGCCTGTTTTCCTTGATCTTGGGAGGGGTCCTCTATGCCTCTAGGACTCGAATGTTTGTTTCATTCCCCAGATTAGGGAAGTTCTCAGCTACAGTTTGCTCAAATACATCTTCTAGTCCTCTCTCTTTCCACTCCCTCCAGGATTCCAATTATTCTGACATTGGAATTCTTCATGGTGTCACTTATTTCTCTGATTCTATTTTAATGGATTCTTAGTTGTTTTTCCCTGGCCTCCTCTTTTCCCTTTTTATCTATTATATTGTCTTCCAGGTTGCTTATTCATTCTTCTGCCTCAGTTACCGTAGCTGTTAGATTATGTAGATTGGATTGGATCTCATTGATAGCATTTTTAAGTTCTGCCAATTCAGCTTTCATTTCTTCCCTTAGGGACTCTATGTTGCCATTAATTGATTTCTCCATTCTAGCCATTGTCTTCACAATTGCTAGCCCGAATTCCATCTCTCACCTCTTGGTTATATCTGTATCCATTTGTAAATCTGCAGCATAAGTCATAATCTCTGAGTCTTTTCTATTTTGGGGGCTCCTCCTCCTAGTCATTCTGTTGATAGGTGTTTGAGGGAATGTATAGCGTCCAAATTATTGACCAGAACCCAAGCAAGGTGCATCTGTTTTCTTGCGACCTTAGGGTTGCTGGCCTCTTGTTTTCCCAGCCTGTCTTCTGGGGGAGGGGTCTGCTGCAGTGTTACTCAAGCAACCCTGTTTGGGTGGAGTTGCCCTGCCCCCTGTGGCAAGGGTGGGCTCAGTGGGAATCAATTTTGGGGGCTTTTGTTCTCTGGCGGCTTTCTCTAGTGGCTTCCCGCATCTCTTCCGAGAGTCAGAGCATAAGAGACTGTTTCCAACCTTCTGCCTCAGAGCAGAGAGATCGCAGTCTGTTCTTCAGTGAGCTCTCCAGGCCACACCATCCCCGTTTCTGTCCATGCTGCTACAAACTGCAGCAGCCTGGGTTGTGCACCCCTCCACAGTGCTCCCAGTCCAGCCTCCAAGTCAGAGCACGTCTCTGCCCTCTGTGCTTCTAAAACCGCCAGCCGCTCCCAGTTCTCACGTGTGGCCCCACCACTCTGGGTTTCCTCTCCGGGGGCTGCCCTAAAGTCCTTTCCCTGCTGCTACGGGTCTGCGAGTTGGTGCCCAGTCCCCAGCGCGCTAGGCTGTCGCTCACTGGTGGTGTAGGATCCCCACGGCCAGGCACCCTTCCGCTGCTGTTTATCCTCCGATATCTGCCCGTGGAATCAACGGTTCCCTGCTTCGCACCTTGAAACCAACCGCCTGCAATTGGCTGTTTGTAGAGATCCAGATCTTCTTACATCTCAGGCGGGTTTCGTGGGTGCTCAGCGTGGTCTGGTAGATATCCAGCTCAATTCCGGGGAGCAGTTGAAATAGGGTCCCCTACTCCTCCACCATCTTTCCTGTCGCAGCTGCTCAGTTTGCCCTAGGAAACACCCGGATGCTCTTCTGACTCTGCACTGAAAACGTGTTCCCCTCCTTGCGCAGGTGAGCCTGGGACGGTCCTGGATGCAGGTGGCCGCCACGTTTGGCGCCTCAACTTCCAGCCTGTGTCTTTTGATTGTGGCATTTAGCTCATTTATATTCAGGGTAACTATTGAAAGGTAGGAATTTAGTGCCATTGTATTGCCTGTAAGGTGACCGTTACTGTATATTGTCTGTGTTCCTTTTTGCTCTATGTTACTTTTAGGCTCTCTCTTTGCTTAGAGGACCCCTTTCAATATTTTTTGCAGGGCTGGTTTCCTGTTTGCAAATTCCTTTAGTTTTTGTTTTTTCTGGAAGCTTTTTCTCTCTCCTTCTACTTTCAGTGACAGCCTACCTGGATGTAGTATTCTTGGCTGCATATTTTTCTCAGTTAGTGCCCTGAATATATCCTACCAGTCCTTTCTGGCCTGCCAGGTCTCTGTGGATAGGTCTGTTGCCAATCTAATGTTTCTACCATTGTAGGTTTCATATCTCTTCTCCCGAGCTGCTTTCAGGATTTTCTCTTTGTCTCTGAGACTCGTAAGTTTTACTATTAGATGTCGGGGTGTTGACCTATTTTTATTGATTTTGAGAGGGGTTCTCTGTGCCTCCTGGATTTTGATGCCTGTTTCCTTCCCCAAATTAGGTAAGTTCTCTGCTATAATTTCCTCCAATATACCTTCTGCCCCTTTCTTTCTTCTTCTTCTGGGATCCCAATTATTCTAATGTTGTTTCGTCATATGGTATCACTTATCTCTCGAATTCTGCGCTCGTGATCCAGTAGTTGTTTATCTCTCTTTTTCTCAGCTTCTTTATTTTCCATCATTTGGACTTCTATATCACTAATTCCCTCTTCTGCCCATTTATCCTAGGAGTTAGAGCCTCCATTTTTGATTGCACCTCATTAATAGCCTTTTTGATTTTGACTTGGTTAGATTTTAGTTCTTTTATTTCTCCAGAAAGGGTTTCTCTAATATCTTCCATGCTTTTTTCAAGCCCAGATAGTATCTTTAAAATCATCATTCTGAACTCTAGGTCTGACATCGTACTAATGTCCATATTGAGTAGGTCCCTGGCAGTCGGTACTACCTCTTGTTCTTTTTGTTGAGGTGATTTTTTCCGTCTTGCCATTATGTCCAGAGGAGAATAGATGAATGAGAGAACAAAATGCTAACTGGGTAACAACGAGCCCAGAGAAATATACACTAAGGAAATCAGAAGAGACCTGAGACCGGGGGAAGAGAAAGTAAAAGAAAGAAAAAAGAAAAAGAAAAAGAGAAAAACAAAGAAACAAAAAAACAGAATATGATAAAATATCATCTTGGTTCATAGATCAGTGCCACACACAAGATTTTGGGTGTATTTTGGTCTGTTAGAAGAAAGTGCCTCCCAAAATTTTAAAGAAAGGAAAACTTAGGGCGCCTGGGTGGCTCAGTTGGTTAAGCGACTGCCGTCGGCTCAGGTCATGATCCTGGAGTCCCTGGATCGAGTCCTGCATCGGGCTCCCTGCTCGGCAGGGAGTCTGCTTCTCCCTCTGACCTTCCCCCCTCTCATGTGCTTGCTCTCTTTTATTCTCTCTCTCTCAAATAAATAAATAAAATATTAAAAAAAAAAAGGAAGGAAAACTTATATATGTACAAAAATAAGGGTAAATATGATGAAGAGATCGAATATGACTGTAAAGATGAAAATTATAAAAGTCTTTTTAAAAGGAACTGGTAAGAAGTTGTTTGAAAAAAGAAAGAAGAGAATTAAGAAAAAAAGGGAGAGAATGTGATCAGGCAGGAGACTAGAACAAAGCCATACCACTAGAGATTTAGGGTATATTTTTGTCTGTTAGAAGAAACTGTATCCCCAAATTTTAAAGAGAGAACAACTTATATATATATACCAAAAGTAAGGTTAACTACTATGAACGGATAGAATATGACTCTAAAAATGAAAAATAAAAAAGATTGTTTTAAAAAGGGATTGCTAAGATGTTGGTTGAAAAAGGGAAAAAGAGAAATTCAAAAAAAAATTAAAAAAAAATAACTTTGAAAGACTAAAGAATCATGGGAAAAAAGCTATGAATTCTATGTGCAGTATTCCCCTAGCGCTGGAATTCTGCCGTTCTCATTGATCGGTAAACTTGGTTTTGGCTGGCCGTTCTTGCTGATATTCTGGGGGAGGGCCTGTTTCCATGGTTCCTAATGTCTTTGCTGGAGGTGGAATTGCCGCACCCTTGCTGGGTTGGGCTAAGTAATCTGCTCGGGTTTGCTCTCGGAAGCTTTTGTTCCCTGCAAGCTTTCCTTATAGCTTTGGAGACGAGAATGAAATGGCAGCCTCCCAATCTCTGCCCCGGATTAGCTGAGAGCTCGGGGCCCCACTCCCCTGTGCACCCCCAGAGAAAAGCAGTCAATCACTCCCGTCTCCCCTGTCTCTGGACGCACTCCGTGCTCACCCGGCCTGTGACCGAGCATTCCGTCTCTGGCACACTACCCCGTGTGGAGTCTCCAAACCCAGCAGGTCCCTGTGGCGCGCTCCCGCACCGCTCCTCCCGGGGTAGGAAGGGGAATCTCCCTGGATCTGCCCCTTGTTGGGTCCCTGCTGGAGGAGCAGTGGCCTGACTGTGCCCCGGATCATGGTTTATGGCAAACCCAAGCTGAGAGCCTGCGCCTCAGCTCTGTCTCTGCAGCCGGCTTCCCCGCTCTGATTCCTGGGAGCTCTGCTGGGGAGTCAGGCACCCCCGGTCTTTCTGTGACCCCAAGGGTCCTGAGACCACACTGTCCCGCAAGGTTTCCACCCCCCACTTAGCCACTGGAGTGACGTCCTTAAGTGGAGCTGACTTCTAAAGTTCCGATTTTGTGCTCCGTGACTCTATCACTTGCCAGAAGCAGCCAACGGAGGCCCCCTCCCCCGCCGTCTATCCTCCTGAATATTGCCTCAGATTCACTTCTCCGCATGTCCTACCTTCCAGAAAGTGGTTGCTTTTCTGTTCAGAGAGTTGCTGCTATTCTTTTCTTCGATCTCCTGTTGAGTTTGTAGGTGTTTAGAATGGTTTGATCCCTATCTAGCTGAATTCCTGGGACCAGACGAAATTTAGGTCTCCTACTCCTCTGACATCTTGCTCCTCCCCTCCTAGAAATCTTCTGTGGTGCTTTTAATATTTTCTCTGTCTTTGTTGAAATTGTCACTTTGGTTATGCATTACTCTTCTGATCTTGGTGAGTATCTTTGTAATTGTTACTTTGAACTCTCTATCAGATAAATAACTTATTTCCTTTTCCATCGGATCAGTTTCTGGAGGTTTACCTTTTTCCTTTGTTTGGACCATATTTCTGCCTTTTCATTTTCTTTGATTCTCTGTGTTGGTTTCTGTCTATTAGCTAAAACAGTTACCTCTCTCAAGTCTTGAGACTGGTCCTGTGTAGGAGATGATACGAAATCCAGGTCTCCTACTCCTCCGCCATCTTGCTCCATCCCCCCCCCTCATCAATCAGCCTGGCCTGAACTCCAGGTTCCCTCAAATCTTTATGATTGTCTTTGTATGGTTGAGGGTGTGCCAAGATCCATCAATGGCTCCAGGGGAATGATAGCAGTTAGCACCTAGATGCATGTTGATTAGAAGCTGGACCTCAGAGAACAGCTGGGAAAAGCATGCAGTCAAACTCCTTTTGGGAGAAAGTGAGAGACAGGTGTTTTTGCCTTCTCCTTCTGCCTGGATGTATAGCCATGGAGTTTTCTCCTGAGCCTGTTTATAAACTGTTTCTTTGTTTGGTATAGCCCTGTGGGACTTGTGAATGCAAAACCCATTGGCTGTCAGAGTCAAGTGATCTGGGGGCCCATCCCATGGGCACTAGGTGCAAAAGCTAGTGTGCCAGACATGTACAGAAGCTCTTTCCAGAGAGACACTGCTGACCTCGTATTGTTGTGGTGTGACCCACCAGCTCTTTTGGGTTCCAGGTGGGATTGCAGTTAGCACCTAGATATATGTTAATTCCAGTGCTCCCTTCGGCAGTACATGTCTAAAATTACACTTCAAATCCTTAGGTAGCAGCTTGTAAAGTATTCAGTAAGACCTTTCACAGGGACAGGCTGGGAGATAGATGGTTTTGCCTGATCCCTCTGTGCTGATCCCTGGGAAGATAGCTGTGGTTAGTTCTCCTGTGCCTGTCAGCAACTTCTTTTTCTGTTTGTTGTAGTCTGATGGGACTTGTGAATGTAAGGTCTGCTGGGTCTCAGAGCTAGGTGCTCTGCGGGCCTGCCCTCCAGGTGGGAGCCTTAAAAGCTGGGACACCAGATATGTGGTCCAAACCCTTCACTCCTTGAGGAGATGCTGGGAGTTGGGGATTCCCTCCTGATTACATGGTGTTGTGCCTGGACTGGGGTTTAAACACCCATTTAGATGTGGATATTTTCTCTATCACCAATGTGTAGGAGTGAAACAACTAGTTCTGGATTTCTCTCAGAGGGAATTTCTCCACGTGGTGCTGTAAGATTTGTTGCATCTCTGGGAGGAGGAAAATTCAGGAACCTCCTGTATTGCCATTTTGGTAAAAAACAAAACAAAACAAAAAGTTCCTTAGTTTCTTTATTAACTTAGTTGTTATAGATTATTATTATTATTATTTTTTAAGATTTCATTTATTTATTTGACTGAGAGAGACACAGTGAAAGAGGGAACACAAACAGGGGAAGTGGGAGAGGGAGAAGCAGGCTTCCCGCAGAGCAGGGACCCCGATGCGGGGCTCAATCCCAGGACCCTGGGATCATGACCTGAGCTGAAGGCAGATGCTTAATGATTGAGCCACCCAGGCGCCCCTAGATTATTATTATTATTATTTTTAAATTATTTTACGTGACAACTATTCATTCATTCATTCAATGAATGTTATTCAATACTTTTCTAGATGCTGTAACTACAGCAGTGAATCAAATAGAAAGTTCTGGAGCACACATTTTGGTAGCGGAGGAGACAAAAAATAAATCAGTAAACACATAGCTATATTATATATTTTGAGAAAAGTGCTATGAAGACAAATGTAGTCAGGTAAGGGGGATTAAGAATAAGAAGCGAGGGGGGAGCGGAGCAAGATGGCGGAGGAGTAGGAGACCTGGATTTCGTCTCCTCTCAGGAATTCAGCTGGATAGGGATCAAACCATTCTGAACACCTACAAACTCAACAGGAGATCGAAGAAAAGAAGAGCAACAACTCTCTCATCAGAAAAGTGACCACTTTCTGGAAGGTAGGACGTGCGGAAAAGTGAATCCGAGGCGATATTCGGGAGGATGGATGGCGGGGGAGGGGCCTCCATCGGCCGCTTCTGGCAAGTGATAGAACCATGGAGCACAAAATCGGAACTTTTAAAAGTCTGCTCCGCCGAGGGATGTCACTCCGGTGGCTAAGCGGGGGGTGGAACCCTCCGGGACAGTGTGGTCTCAGGACCCTCGGGGTCACAGAAAGACCGGGGGTGCCTGAGTGTGGCAGAGCTCCCAGGTAACGGAGCAGGGAAGCCGGCTGCAGAGGTGGAGCCCAGGCGCGGGCTCTCAGCCTGGGGCTTTCCATAAACCATGATCCGTGGCACAGTCGGTCCACTGCTCCTCCAGCAGGGACCCAACAAGCGGCAGATCTGGGGAGACTCACCTTCCTCACCTGGGAGGAGCCGCGCGGGAGTGCACCGCAGGGATCTGCTGGGTTTGGAGACTCCACCCGGGGTCGGGTGCCGGAGATAGAAACGTGCGGTCACAGGCCGGGTGAGCACGGAGTGCAGCTGGAGACCAGGGAGACAGGAGTGACTGATGGCTTTTCTCTGGGGGCGCACTGAGGAGCGGGGCCCCGAGTTCTCGGCTCCTCCGGGGCGGAGATTGGGAGGCCGCCATTTTCACTCACCGCCTCCAAAGCTGTACGGAAAGCTCACAGGGAACAAAAGCCCCGGAGAGCAAACCCGAGCAGATTACTTAGCCGGGAGGGGGCAAGGGCGGGGCAATTCTGCCTCCGGCAGAGACATTTGGAAACCACGGCAACAGGCCCCTCCCCAGAAGATCAGCGAGAACAGCCAACCAAGACCAAGTTTACCGATCAATGAGAACGGCAGAACTCCAGCGCTAGGGGAATACTGCACATAGAATTCATGGCTTTTTTACCATGATTCTTTAGTCTTTCAAAGTTAATTTCCTTTTTTTAACTGTCTTTTTTTCTTTTTGAATTTGTCTTTTTCCCTTTTTCAACCAACATCTTATCAATCCCTTTTTTAAAAAAAAAACATTTTTATTTTTCATTTTTAGGGTCATATTCTATCCCATCATAGTAGTTACCCGTATTTTTGGCTTATATATATAAGATGTCCTCTCTTTAAAATTTTGAGATAGTTTCTTCTAACAGATTAAAATATACCCTAAATCTCTAGTATATGGTGTTTTCTACTCCCCTGCCTGATCACATCCTCTCCCTTTTTTTTTCTTTTTACTTTTTTTAAATCCTCTTCTTTCTTTTTTCAAACAACTTCTTATCAATTCCTTTTATAAAATTTTTAATGATTTCCATCTTTACAGTCATATTCCATCCCTTCATCGTATCAACCCTTATTTTTGTACATATATAAGTTTTTCTTTCTTTAAAATTTTGGGAGGCACTTTCTTCTAAAAGACCAAAATCCACCCCAAATCTAGTGTGTGGCACTGATCTATATACCAGCCTGATCATATTTGATCACATTCTGGTTTTTTGTTGTTGTTGTTGTTTTGTTTTGTTTATTTTTGTTTTTATCTTTATCTTTATGTTTTTCTTTTTCTTTTTTTTTTTTCTTTTTTCTCTCTTTCCCTTTCTTTTCCCACTGCTTCAGGTCTTTTCTGATTTGTTTAGAGTATATTTTCTGGGGACGTGTTACTCTGCTAGCATTTTGTTCTCTCATTAATCTATTCTCCTCTACACAAAATGACAAGATGGAAAAAATCACCTCAACAAAAAGAACAAGAGGTAGTACCGACTGCCAGGGACCTACTCAATACGGACATTAGTACGATGTCAGATCCAGAGTTCAGAATCATCACTTTAAAGATACTACTGGGCTTGAAAAAAATATGGAAGTTATTAGAGAAACCCTTTCTGGAGAAGTAAAAGAACTAAAATCCAACCAAGTAGAAATCAAAAAGGCTATTAATGAGGTGGAATAAAAAATGGGGGCGCTAACTGCTAGAATAAATGAGGCAGAAGAGAGAATCAGTAATATAGAAGATGAAATGATGGAAAATAAAGAAGCTGAGAAAAAGAGAGATAAACAACTACTGGATCACGAGCGCAGAATTCGAGAGATAAGCGATACCATAAGACGAAACAACATTAGAATAATTGGGATCCCAGAAGAAGAAGAAAGAGAGGAAGGGGCAGAAGATATATTGGAGCAAATTATAGCAGAGAACTTCCCTAATTTGGGGAAGGAAACTGGCATCAAAATCCAGGAGGCACAGAGAACCCCTCTCAAAATCAATAAAAATAGGTCAACACCCCGACATCTAATAGTAAAACTTACGAGTCTCAGAGACAAAGAGAAAATCCTGAAAGCAGCTCGGGAGAAGAGATCTGTAACCTACAATGGTAGAAACATTAGACTGGCAACAGACCTATCCACAGAGACCTGGCAGGCCAGAAAGGACTGGCAGGATATATTCAGAGCACTAAATGAGAAAAATATGCAGCCAAGAATCCTATATCCAGCTAGGCTGTCATTGAAAATTGAAGGAGAGATAAAAAGCTTCCAGGACAAACAAAAACTAAAGGAATTTGCAAACACAAAACCAGCCCTACAAGAAATCTTGAAAGGGGTCCTCTAAGCAAAGAGAGACCCTGAAAGCTACATACACCAGAAAGGAACACAGACAATATACGGTAACAGTCACCTTACAGGCAATACAATGGCACTAAATTCCTATCTTTCAATAGTTACCCTGAATATAAATGGGCTCAATGCTCCAATCAAAAGACACAGGCTATCAGACTGTATTAAAAAACAAGGCCCATCGATATGCTGTCTGCAAGAGACTCATTTTAGAACCAAAGACACCCCCAGATTGAAAGTGAGGGGGTGGAAAACCATTTACCTTGCTAATGGACACTAAAAGAAAGCTGGGGTGGCAATCCTTATATCAGACAAATTAGATATTAAACCAAAGACTGTAATAAGAGATGAGGAAGGACATTATATCCTACTTAAAGGATCTATCTAACAAGAAGATCTAACAATTGTAAATATCTATGCTCCTAACATGGGAGCAGCCAATTATATAAGGCAATTAATAACAAAAGCAAAGAAACATATCGACAACAATACAATAATAGTGGGGGACTTTAACTCCCCCCCACTGAAATGGACAGATCGTCTAAGCAAAAGATCAATAAGGAAATAAAGACTTTAAATGACACACTGGACCAAATGGACTTCACAGACATATTCAGAACATTCCACCCCAAAGCAACGGAATACACATTCTTCTCTAGTGCCCATGGAACACTCTCCAGAATAGATCACATCCTAGGTTATAAATCGGGTCTCAACCGGTACCAAAAGAGTGGGATCATTCCCTGCCTATTTTCAGACCACAATGCTTTGAAACTAGAACTCAATCACAAGAGGAAAGTCGGAAAGAACTCAAATACATGGAGGCTAAAGAGCATCCTACTAAAGAATGAATGGGTCAACCAGGAAATTAAAGAAGAATTTAAAAAATACATGGAAACCAATGAAAATGAAAACAGAACTATTCAAAATCTTTGGGATGCAGCAAAGGCAGTCCTAAGAGGAAAGTATATAGCAATACAAGCCTTTCTCAAGAAACAAGAAAGTTCTCAAGTACACAACCTAACCCTACACCTAAAGGAGCTGGAGAAAGAACAGCAAATAAAGCCTAAACCCAGCAGGAGAATAGAAATAATAAAGATCAGAGCAGAAATCAATGAAATAGAAACTAAAAGAACAGTGGAACAGATCAACTAGGAGCTGGGTATTTGAAAGAATTAACAAGATTGATAAACCCCTGGCCAGACTTATCAAAAAGAGAAGAGAAATGACCCAAATCAACATAATCATGAATGAAAGAGGAGAGATCACAACCAACACCAAAGCAATAGAAAGAATTATAAGAACATATTATGAGCAACTCTATGCCAGCAAATTAGATAACCTGGAAGACATGGATGCTTTCCTAGAGATGTATCAACTACCAAAACTGAACCAGGAAGAAATAGAAAACCTGAACAGACCTATAACCACTAAGGAAATTGAAGCAGTCATCAAAAATCTCCCAAAAAACAAAAGCCCGGGGCCAGATGGCTTCCCAGGGGAATTTTACCAAACATTTAAAGAAGAATTAATACCTATTCTTCTGAAACTGTTCCAAAAAATAGAAATGGAAGGAAACCTTCCAAACTCATTTTATGAGGCCAGCATTACCTTGATCCCAAAACCAGACAAAGACCCCATCAAAAAGGAGAATTACAGACCAATATCCCTGATGAACATGGATGCAAAAATTCTCACCAAAATACTAGCCAATAGGATCCAACAGTACAT
>NC_058414.1:13210946-13227027 GCF_002201575.2 Neomonachus schauinslandi | reverse complement strand
GTAAGCGCTGTGAATTGTGCAAGACTGTTGAATCTCAGATCTGTACCGCTGAAACAAATAATGCAATATATGTTAAGAAAAAAAAAAAGAAGAAGAAGGTAGCAGGAGGGGAAGAATGAAGCGGGGGAAATCGGAGGGGTAGACAAACCATGAGAGACGATGGACTCTGAAAAACAAACAGGGTTCTAGAGGGGAGGGGGGTGGGAGGATGGGTTAGCCTGGTGGTGGGTATTGAGGAGGGCACATTCTGCATGGAGCACTGGGTGTTATGCACAAACAATGAATCATGGAATACTTCATCTAAAACTAATGATGTAATGTATGGGGATTAACATAAGAATAAAAAAAAAAAAGAAGTTAAATGAAACCAGAAGTGTCCCATGTATCCCCGATTGTATCTCCTTCTTTTTTTTCCCCACACAGAAGTTATAACTGTCCTGAATTTTCTCTCTCTTTTTTTAGGTTGTAAACTATAGGTATGAATGCATAAATAATATATTTTCAGCTTGATGGTTTTTGAGCTTCATATTAAGGAACCAGACTTTCTATATTCTTCTATGACTTGTATTCTTCACTCAAAATGCTATTTTGAAATTCATGTAAATTAATACATAGCTCTAATAGCTGTAGTCCATTTATTCTCATTGCTGTGTAACATTCCATTGTAAAATTATTCCACAATGTATTTACTTATTTTACTATTGATGGACATTTGAACTGTTTCTAGGTTTTTTTTTTTTTTCCTTCTGTTATGAATCACACTGCTAAGAATGTGCTTATGCATGTTTTCTGGTGTATTTGTGCAAACATTTCTTTTGGTCTAATATTTAGAGTAAATTTCAGGGTCAAAAGTATGTCCATCCTCCACCTTGGTAATGCCTGTCATTTTCTGTAGTGTTGTACTAACTCCTACCCCATCAGCACTGATAAGAGACTTCCTGTTCTGCATTCTCTGGATATGTTATGAATATCTTCTGTCTGTGGCAGGAATTTTCATTTATTTTATGATATCCTTGGGTGAAGAAATTCTTAATGGTAATATCTCTGAAAACAGGTTTCCCCCACTATCTGAAAATAGAGGATTCCTATGAAACCTATCACAAGTTGAAATGGAATAAAACAAAGAAGCAATTATCCTATTCAGATTTCTTTCTTTTAGTGAAAACAGGTACTAATGTACATTTTCATAAAAGCAAAGTGTTGTAAAGTGAACTTTTAGATGGGGGTCGGGGGAGAGACCTGTAAGATTACCAAGGCTCAACTTTATATACCAATGCTTTCCAAAATTTCCTGAATATAAGATTCATCCAGGTACTTGTCAAACATATGGGTCCTGGGGCCTCACCTTATATCTACCAAATCAAAATCTATAGATGTTGGCTGGGATTCTATACCTTATAACATTTCTCTTAAATAGTACCAACTTTGATCAAGATTGAGAAACATCTTTCCAGCTGAATCCCCAAGCTCTCACCTGGAGGTCATCAGATTGTCATATTATGACTTCTGTAGTAGATAAAATATGTCACTGCATAGGTGTGACTATCATGTAACTCTTCAGTAACATGGACAGCCACCTAAATAGAGATACTTCTAAGTTATATCATTATATCACACTAAGTTTATTAAATACTCAGCTCAGGTAACCATGCAGAGGGCAGTGGAGGTCAGTAAAATAAAAATCTTTGAAATCCAGATTCTTTTTTATGGAAATCACCAATGCATTATCTATCCAAGGCCTTTCCTCTATTTATGAGGAATTAATTCCAACTGAAAATCATGCCCTGTCAACTCAAAAAAGAAATCTATTTTACTTTGTATTTCAATCCCCAAAAACTGATGATCAAATAGACATCAAATATTTCTTCTTAGTGACATACAAATTGAAGAATCACTCACAGACAAATATAGTCCTGGCCAGGTTGCTGTTAATAAAATGGTGGATGACTGGGATAGGAGTGAATTTTGTAGAATAATCAGCAATTTGGTTTTGGGCATGTTAGTTTGAGAAGCCTATTAAATAGTCAAATGGAGATATTGAGTAGGCAGTCTAGTGTTTCCAGGAGATGCCCAGGCTAGACATATAAATTTGGGAATCATCAGGGTAGAGATGTATTTTAACCCTTGAAATGAGATTAGACCATCTAAGGGGGGAGTGTAGCCGGAGAAGAAAAGAAATCAAGTGCAATGTTAAGAAGACAGAAAAGGATAAACCAGTGAGATAAGAAGCCTAGGGATTGTGATGCCATGGAAACCAAGTACGATATGCTTCAAGGAGTAAGAGACCAATGGAATCAAATGTTGCTGAGAGGTTATGTAAGATGAAGATTGAGATTTAACAATATAAAGAGCATTTGTATTGATGTATATAGCTTATATGGAGAGAGACTACTTAGAAATGTAGAGAGTATTTGTGACCTTGATAAGAGTAGTTTGTTGGGACGAAGTCCTCACTAGAGTGGGTTCCAAAGACAATGAAGGGCTAGGGATATGAGCAAAGAACCACACAGAGTGCTTTTGAGGTTTCTGTAAAGGTGGTAGTTGAAAGGGGTGGTGGGATCAAAAGAGGGTTTCCTTTTATGATGAGAGAAATAACAATGTGTTTTTATAGTGATAGGAATGGTCCAAAGGAGAAAGGAAAAAATTATAATGCAGGAGTGACAAAAGACAGGATCTATTGCCCAAGCAGTGGGAATGGCTCATCCTTGCTAGTAAAAGGAAAGAGTATATGGGCATAGATTTGAATTTTTCCAAGTGAAGTAATCAAGGAAACCAATAGTTAAGTGGGTTGAGGGAACATATCAGAGAGTGATACAATGATGTACCATGGTATTTAAGCTGAGTAAGAATCAGAAGACAAGAGCTGGGTGACAATAAATTGTGGGTTTCAGTGGGTTGAAGTGTTGTTGAAACTGCGGTACTACAGGGAGTGAACTAGAAGATAGGAGTTTGTGTTTGAAAGTAAAGTTCTGGAATTCAAATTATGGAGGAATTGTAGTTACTGGTGGTGATGACTAGTTATAACACTGGAAAGGCCATGGGAATCAGTAACTAAGATAGAATGAAAATCCAGATCCTTGG
This sequence comes from Neomonachus schauinslandi, assembly GCF_002201575.2. Classification (NCBI taxonomy): domain Eukaryota; kingdom Metazoa; phylum Chordata; class Mammalia; order Carnivora; family Phocidae; genus Neomonachus; species Neomonachus schauinslandi. The sequence continues at coordinate 13,223,946 of NC_058414.1, read as the reverse complement.
AGGTAAGGAAGTCAAGAAACTAGAAAGTAAATGTATTGGAAAGATTACCTTTGTGGATACTAAGATCACCAAGAATTATAACAGGAATAGGGGTGGAGAGAGTGACAGCAAGCCAGGAACTCAAGTATTCCAGGAATGAGGTGGGAGGGAGGACTGCCTCAAGAGTTTGTAGATGACACTGTTAAAGAAGGCAGTGGGTGGCACTGATTGATGCTATGAGGTTGAAAGCTGAAGAGTGGAGTTTAGAGAACATGAGGGATCGGTCTCGGAACTGCACCAAGGAGCAAGGAGGATACTTATCCCACCTCCAGTCCCAGTGTTATGAGTGAGATGGGAAAGGAAAGATTCTCCTTGGCAGGGCTACAAGCTAAGCCGTGCTGGAACAGCATAAGGGTGAAGGAAATATTCTGAGATAGGAAAATATTGGGGATTTGCTAGTAACTATCCATGCATTCCAGATGGCAGAATGGAAGAATTTCAGAGTTAAGGAAGGGTGAGAGATAGGATCAGAAAAAGAGAAATATAGAATTTCACAGGAATTAGACAGTAGCTTTCAAGGGGTGGTTGGGGAGTTTTAGTCTCCCAAAGTAGGGATAAAGGGCATAATGATTTTTGTCCTTTTTTTTTAGAGTGGCAGCAAAGCAGTTCTAGACTTGGGGGGTTGGCAGGAGGAGCAGGGGGAGGAGTTTAGAGACCCTTGGCTCATGTTTCTAGTGGTGATACAGAGCAGAGCTTTTCTCAAACTTCAGTGTGAAGATGAATCACCTGAGGATCTTGTTAAAATGCAGATTATGATTCAGGAAATGAGGGATGAGGATTGGGATTTTGCATTTCTCACAGGTTCCCTAATAGACATTGGTGCTACTCTGAGGAACAAGGGTAGAGGATGGAGAAGAAGCAGACTTATCCAGAGCTCATTGACTCCTCCAGTGGAGGCATTCATTACTTATAATAAAACACTTATGGTTATTTGTGTATATCTGGGGGGGTGAGGAATATTTCATTGAGAAGGTTGAAGATGAGCTTTTAAAGATGTGCTGGATTTTGGAAGGCTGAGACTAGAGATACACTAGGTATCTTTTTAAAGGATTTATAAATGTTTTAATCCTCCAAGTTTCCTGGATTTAATACATTGCTTCAGGGGAAGTATTATAAAAGATAACATTTAGATATATTCACCACTATGTTTTTTATACCTGATCACTTCAGAGTTACTTTCCCCCTAGTCAGTCAAAGGCAATACATTGCCTATAGAAGGAATTAGTATGGTGGGAATAAAAAGAGATACACAAACTCAAAAGTTCAAGATTTAAAAAGAGTATATATATATATAATATATATTTTATATATTTTTAAAAAACAGGCTTTTTGTGAATATATATGTATATACTATAAAACACACACACACACACACAGAACAGGCTTCTTGAGAACCAAAGGTAAATCTTGAGGAAAAGCAGGAACAGAGCTATGACATAAAAACAGAACCAGAAAGAATGTAGGAAAGTAGAGCAGGAAGGAAATCACCATACATCTTCACTTCGGCTTGAGTTTGGAAAGTAGTAGATGAGTCCTCAGGGAGTTGAGTTGGGGGCAGAGAAGGAGGAGTTCTGACCTGGTAGGAGGAAGCGGGGGTAGAATGAGGCCACCACTTCTTGGCCCACACCAGGGAACCACCTAAGGAGAGTTTAGCCAATATCTGCAGACCGTTGTCTTTGGAGGGAACAGTACAAACATTTCTAGAAGAAAAACTACATAGCTCTTTGCCTCCTCCTGTAGGTTGTAAGCTTTTATTTATTAAATATCATTTTCTTTTAAAGGGAATATATTTTATCTTTTCATAATTTGGTTGAAAGTGGAATTATTTGAGTTTGAGCTTCAAGAACTGGTGTGTGTGTGCGTGCGCACATTGTATAGTTGCCAGATTCTTGATTAATAATTAAGTGAAGATAGAAATTTTGTTGTGTGTAGCCAGAGATGAAAGAAGTCCAGTGATAGAGTTCTGGGGAGCTGTCATGTTATGAAGTCAAAGAGAAAAGGATCAGTCAGCCCTATGACTCTACATAGATAAAGGCAAGAAAATTTATGTGATATTTCATTGTTCTTCTAGTTATTTCGTATAATATAGGCATAGTATTATATAACAGTAGCTCACATAGCTACTATTCAAACTAGCAGAAAAGTGTCAATGTTCTATTGGACTAATAGTTAAAGTTTTCTGTAGTAATGAAAATTGTACATGCTTTGAAACCCATCACCTAAGAGCCATCTAATTTCACCTATATAATGTTGTCTCAAGATAAATATTTTATATTTATCTTAAACTCATTTTAAATCTTTATAATTTCATTTCTTCCTCTCTGTAGTTTATGCAGATGAAGACATTTATTATAGCATTCAATTTATTTGCTATTTACTTGATAACCAGATTCACCTGATATGGCTTTTACTAGATAAAAAGGAAATTGAGTATCAATAGTTTTCTTTCGTCAATAGGATACAATTATCTAGGTGAGGATTTAGTGAAAGAATAATGTCAGAAGAACTGTGTTGGAAGAGCTATATTAAGATTAAAAGTTTTGTGCAGAGTTCATACGGAAGGTAGGGATATCATTAACATGTGCTTAACAGTGAGTAGCAGCCCTATTTTCTCCTCTTTTCTCTTATTTCATGCTTAAGCAATCATCAACATAAATGATATGGATGACAAATGTACTCTATTTCTACAAGATCAAATAAAAATGTTAAGGTTAGAGAAACTTCAGTTTCTGTGTTTTTTTTTTTTTTTTAAGAAACTTTGAAGAAATACAGCGGTCACCTAGAATAAAGCTGAGACACACTTCATATTCTGCATGAGTCCCTGCCAAGTTGTTCTCATCCAAAAACCTGACATCTTTTGGACAGTTCTGCTGAAATGCATGGGAATGGCTTTATAGCCCTGATCTGGACATTCATAATATAAAAATTACTATGCTATAATATGAAATGTGTTATTTCACATTTGTGATAAACTAGGGTAACGATTTTGAATTTGTTTCATTTTCCCTAAAACGTACAGTCAGAACTTATGAAATGTCAAAAGCCTAAAAAGTTACAATCTTCATGGTGATTATTGCTGAAGCCTTTGTTTGGCATCGTCCTGCAATGGCATCATTTCTTTTATTTTTAAATGCTAGGTTTCACTAAAGAAGTGAAATCATTTGAATGTGAGAAAATCTTTGGTGAGTTTCCTGGGCCAGAAATCTATGGTTATATTTTTCTACTTCTTAAAAAATTCCACAGAGAGGAGGTACACAAATAATAAAACTAACCTCAAATTCAGCAAATCTTTTCAGAAACCAGTTTACAAAGTCAAAATAATTAACTGCTCACCTTTTAGCCCAAGAAGAGACCTGTGTCCAAATATCTATGTATCTGAGTTTTAGAAGCAGTTTTTAATTTTTTCAAAATTGCTTGATTAAATTAAAATTATTTTCTTTTAGTCACGTCACCTTAAAGACAGTAATTTACTTTCTAGAATCTTTCCCTTAAAAATTGTAATTTTAAAATAAATGTCCAACAGTGGCATATTTAGCTAACTGGTTATTAGCTAACTACCTCAATTGTTTATTGTTATGTAATAAACCATCCCAAAATTTGGTGGCCTAAACAGCAACAAATTTGTCAGTTTCACGGGTTGACCAAGGCTCAGTTGGGCAGTTCCCTGCTTCAATATGATCTTATTTAAGGTCTTTTGGCATATTCATTCAGCTGAAAGCGTGGTGGGGGCTGGAATATCTGAGGTGACAGCTCATTCTATAGAGCTTTTCTTCAAGTGGTCTCATTTAGTACTCTAGTCTGGACTTCCCAGCCTCCAGATGGCTGAGCGCCAAGATAAGAGAGTAGAAGTTGTGATCCTTTTAAGGCATAGGATTGGAAGTCCTAGAACATCATTTCCATTGATTTCCACTGGACAGGGTGAGTCCCAAGACTAGTCCAGATTCAAGGGAAGGAAAATAATTTCCATCTGTTGACAGGCTAAAAGGCTTACATGTACAGAACAGAAAGAATGGATGGCTGCTTTCATTGACACTATCCGTTATCTTAAAGTAGTAATAGTTATTTATTTCTCAGTTGTCAAACATTTATTGAGTCCTGGGAAACAAGATGGAGATAGAGTCCATAAATTGACATGATTCCTATCTTTGAGATAATTACAGTATTGTAGAGAAGATTGACAATTAAACAAATATGTGGTCCAGGGCTTGTGATTCTGGCAACTTGGCAGATTGAATAACACAGGCAAAATATAAATGCAGAATAAATTTTAATAAATTTTTGAATGCACTACCAGGAAATATCAAGTGACATAAAGAGGACATTCATTTGAAGCACGTTAAGTGTAAAAGGTAATGTTACATTGTTTATGAAGACATCGGAGAGAATGTAAGTTTTAAATGCTAGAAGCTGGAGTTTGAATATGTACAGGAATAGAAAGGGTAGAAAATGGGAACCTCGATTGCTGTGTCTTTCATATAATGTGTCCCAAATTTCTAGGCAAACAATCCAGTGAAATATAGAAACTCTAAATCTGAGCAACCAAGGAACATGGAGCCAATAATTTGCAAGTAGAGAAAACCCAAGCTGGAAAAATCACAGAAAACTGATTATATATGTAAAATCTTTGGGGCATCAGGCAGGAATTAACACAAATCTTCTTTGTAAGGACACCTTAATATATAGGGCACAGAGTACCCACAAAAGAAACAGTTTCCAAACAAACTGAGCTCACAATAAAATATTAGATGTCATTGATGGAAGTTCTTAACACTCACCAACATTTCTGGGTTTTCTGCATTTAGGTACTCAGTATTAATGCATTTCCCCTTCCCTTTGGATGTCCTGTGACTTGCTTTGGCCAATGGAAATTACATGATCATTTCTTGCTGGAAGCACTTAAGAGTTTGAATACTAGGTCTTTTTCTTTTTTTTAAGATTTTATTTATTTATTTGACAGATAGAGATAGCGAGAGCAGGAACACAAGCAGGGGGAGTGGGAGAAGGAGAAGCAGGCTTCCCGCCGAGCCGGGAGCCCGATGTGGGACTCGATCCCAGGACCCTGGGATCATGACCTGAGCCAAAGGCAGATGTTTAAAGACTAAGCCATCTAGGTGCCCCTTGAGTACTATTCTTTATAATTTTCTTTTTCTGCCATGGTGATTAATTGTGGAAGCATATCACGGTAATGAACATGCAATTCTGAGCCTTCATAAGGAGGACACTGCCTTAGAGAGTAATTTGAACCAGCAGCTCAATAGATATGAGTTTTTAAAACATTTAAATTTGGAAGTTATTAATCTCCATAACATTACTTTGTATATCATAATAAACCACAAAGGAAATAATCCATTGTATGGGAGCATTTATAAATAATCCCAAATATGGTACTTAAAGAAGGTCAAAAAAAAAAAAAAGAATCTGAATGAACCAACTAAGTGTAATATTATTTTATTTTAAATACGAAGTATTTTAAAATAATTATAAAAGAAGGAATAGACATTATAATCAAATTAAAAGACACCCAAAAATATTTGAAAAATAGTAAATAGAATTTCTAAAAATACAAAAATACAGTTACTTAAACTGAAAATTCAGACATTCAAACAAAATCACTTGGCATGTCTGGAAAAAAGATCAAATGACTGATGACCAAGATTACCATGAGTAATGATAGACAATAAATTACCATGACATGATTACCAAGAGTAATGATAGATAATAAAAATAAAACCACATGTGATTCAGACATTGACCTTATCAAATACTTTATAATAACAATGGTTAACCTCTCTCAGTATGGTATGAGGGGCATTTTTCAAGACAGCTACAAGTATTCCAGACAGGAGTACAGGAAAACCCAATGTACAAGAAGCAGAAATGTGAGTTGGAATGACCATCAACCAATACAAAGATCACCCCCTACACACACATATTGACAGTGTGGAAGGAGGCAGCAAGAAGTCGTATGCTCTAAGGCATGTAAGTGTTATGCTTACAAAACTGGAGTCTTCAACATGGCCTGTAATAATTCCAGTACTGAGCTACATGAAGATCCTGGTGAAAAAGAGCACTGTGCTCATGACAGTATTTCAACACCCACAAAAGGATCTTCTGCTGAAACTGAATTAAACATTCAGACTCATAAGATTACCATAGGCCACTCTTGGCAAGATAATCACATAGAAAGATATAAAGCAAGAAGCACAGCATGCCATCAGTGTGACAGCAGGTGTTTCTCTTCTGTGATATTCCCGGCAGTAGTCCACAAAGTCCCTTGGCAAATGTATTTTTGTTTTTAAGTGCAAAGGGAGGAGATATTCACTGGTTAAAGCGAGTAAGTCCCTAGCTTGAAAGCCTGATGATGCACAGGAACCACAATCTCTTGTAATGTTTGCAAAGGTATGCTTCTAAGGTGCCTGTGAGGGAGATACAAAATTACAAGAGTTAGTACTCTCAGAGAAGCCCAAATATATGATTTCCTAGGTATTTATAATTCTCCTAGTCCAATTGCATTTTTACAACTTAGTTTTACCATAAACAGTGTTACCTACGAATGAGTTGATATTCTGCTTTTATCATGTCTCCAAGAAATCAGATCCAGAAATTTTACTGAAGGTCAAATTTTTATGCAGAAAGGGGAAGTACCTATTAAACTTTATTTCTGTTTTTCACAATAGCCAACTATTCACTATCCCTGGGCCATACGAAGGGAACAAAGTTGACTCCAAACTAGATTATTGATGGAAAACTCCAGAATTCAATGAAATTCAAAATAATATTAACAGTAGGGGTGCCTGGGTGGTGCAGTTGGTTAACTGTTGGACTCTTGGTTTTGGCTCAGGTTGTGATCTCAGGGTTGTGAGATTGAGCCCTGTGTGGGGCTTGCACTCAGCATGGAGCCAGCTTGAGATTCTCTCTCTCTCTGCCCCTCTCCCTGCCACTCTCTCTCTAAAAATAAATAAATAAATCTTTAAAAATATAATTATTAATAGTAAAACCTAATATATGCAACCCCAAACTGATACTACAACTTTTAACTGAAATATAGATACTTAAATTCCTTAACTGTGGGTAAATAAATTCCTTTACCAGTAAGCTGACGACAACATCGTTTTCCAAAAATTGAATTTCCATGACCAATTAGAGAATAGGAGAATGGTTTAATGTTAGAAAATTAATGAATATAGTTTATTAAATAGGCCAAAAGAGAACAGTGTATATAAATTTTTCATATTCAGTACTCATTCTTGAAAAAGTCAGTACAAAAATATCATGGTAAAGACTATATATCTTTTATAAAAGAATTTTTTTTTTACTTTTTTTTTTGAGAGACACAGTGCACGTGGTAGGAGGGGAAAAAGGAGAAGAAGAGAGAGAATCTTAAGTAGGCTCCATCCTGGGTGTGGAGGCTCAATCTCAAATCTGAGCCAAAATCAAGAGTCAGACAGTTAACCAACTGAGCCACACAGGCACCCCTAAAATAATATTTTTCATAGTAGAAACATTTTGACATTTTCAATAAAGTCAAGATCAAGTCAGATGGTCTTCATCTCCCTGATTCTTTTATAATTATTGCAGAATTTCTGGAATTAAATAAATTAAGAAAGAGGTGAGTTAAGATTATTCCAAAAGGAAGAGATAAATAACATTATTTGGCTCATATCCAACTGGCAATCAAAAGAGAATCAAGTGAAAAAACAATACAATCAGAGAAATTAGTAAATTTGCAAGATTAAACTATCTAAAAATTAGCAATATCAAAAGTTTTCCTATGTATAAGATAATCAATTAGAAAATATTTAAAAAATAAGAACTCATTTACAATGGGAATAAAAATATAGATTATTGTATAAATCAGAGAAGAATAACTGTTATAACCAAAAAAATGGTACCTCAGTTGCTGGACAACTGAAAGTTTATCTTTCACATCATAACATAAATGAATTTTGGCCGTCAGTCTCCCTCATAATAGCTCAGTTGGTCTAAATTCTTTCCCTTTAGAAGTTTTGACATCTTCTTGGGCCTTAGAGCTTTCCATGGGATCTTCTGTATCCATCTAGGCAACAACAAGAGGAGAATGAAAGATTATAGATTACTTTCATCCATATTCTATTGACCAGAATCCAGGCTCATCATCCACTGTACATCAAGGAAAGCTGGGAAATGTAGTCTTCCTCTGTGACCAGGAAGAAGAGGTAAAAGATAGGTATTGTCACAAATATCTAGTAAGAAGCTAAGAAATGTGTGGATCAGTTAAGAAGAAAACTATGAATCTGAACATACATAGATTAAAGAAGGGTTAAGTGTCATTATTTTGAAGGAGAAGACCTCATACTGTAAAGGAAGGAGAAGGCCTCATACTGTAAAGATCTTTTTCCTTACTAATATAAAATTTATAAGCTCTGGTGAAAATATCAATGAAAAATTGTCTCAAAATTAAAAAAATAAATCATCCTAAAGTTCACCTGCAAAAATTCAGATTTTTGTAAGATAAGCATATGTACTTTTAAAAAGAAAGAATAATGATGGCATATTTCACCTTCTTGGAAAAAACATAGTTTAAGGTAAACATAATTGAAGATGATATGGTTTCCTAGATACTTACAGATGCATGAAGAGAAGGATTAGTGGAACTACACAGAAGGCATGGAAACTGATCCTAATACTAGATGACAAATATGGCATAACAAAGAGTAAGAAAAGAATTATTTAATAATTATTTTATGAGGGGTGCCTGGGTGGCTCAGTTGGTTAAGTGTCTGCCTTCGGCTCAGGTCATGATCCCATGGTCCTGGGATCGAGCCCTGCATTGGGCTCCCTGCTCAGCGGGGAGCCTGCTTCTCCCTCTCCCACTCCCCCTGCTTGTGTTCCCTCTCTTGCTGTCTCTCTCTCTCTGTCAAATAAATAAAGTCTTTTAAAAAACAATTATTTTGGGGGCGGAGCAAGATGGCAGAGGAGTAGGAGACCTGGATTTCGTCTGGTCTCAGGAATTCAGCTGGATAGGGATCAAACCATTCTGAACACCTACGAACTCAAGAGGAGATTGTTCTGGAAGTTAGGATGTGCAGAGAAGTGAATCCGGGGTGATATTCGGGAGGGTAGATGGTGGGGGAGGGGGCCTCCGTCGGCCACTACTGAAAAGTGATAGAGCCGTGGAGCACAAAATTGGAACTTTTAGAAGTTGGTTCTGCTGAGGGACATCACTCCAGTGGCTAAGCGGGGCGTGGAACTCTCATGGGACAGTGTGGTCTCAGGACCCTTGGGGTCACAGAAAGACCGGGGGTGCCTGAGTGCGGCAGAGCTCCCAGGTATCGGAGCAGGGAAGCCGGCTGCAGAGGCGGAGCCCAGGTGCAGGCTCTCAGCTGGGGGTTGCCATAAACCGTGATCCGCGGCACAGTCGGGCCACTGCTCCTCAGCAGGGACCCAACAAGCAGCAGATCCGGGGAGACTCCCCTTCTTCCCCCAGGAGGAGAGGTGCGGGAGTGCACTGCAGGGATCTGCTGGGTTTGGAGCCTCCACACGGGGTCGGGTGCAAGAGATAGAAATGCTCGGTCACAGGCTGGGTGAACATGGAGTGCGGCCGGAGACTGGGGAGATGGGAGTGACTGACTGCTTTTCTCTGGGGGCTCACTGAGGAGCGGGGGCCCAAGTTCTCGGCTCCTCCCGGGTGGAGATTGGGAGGCCACCATTTTCACTCTTGGCCTCCAAAGCTGTATGGAAAGCTTGCAGGGAGCAAAAGTTCCAGAGAGCAAAACCGAGCAGATTACTTAGCCCAGACCAGGCAAGGGCAGTGCAATTCTGCCTCTGGCAAAGACATTTGGGAATGACGGCAACAGGCCCCTCCCCCAGAAGATCAGCGAGAACCACCAACCAAGACAAAATTTACCAATCAATGAGAATGGCAGAACTCCAGCGCTAGGGGAATACTGCACATAGAATCCATGGCTTTTTCCCCATGATTCTTTAGTCTTTCAATTTTTTTTAACTGTCTTTTTTTTTTTAATTTTTCTTTTTCCCTTTTTCAACCAGCATCTTATCAATCCCTTTTTAAAAAAACATTTTTATTTTTCATTTTTAGAGTCATATTCTATCCCTTCATAGTAGTTACCCTTATTTTTGGCATATATATAAGTTGTTCTCTCTTTAAGATTTTGAGGTACAGTTTCTTCTAACAGATCAAACTATACCCTAAATCTCTAGTGTATGGCTTTATTCTAGTTTCCTGCCTGATTACATTCTCTCCCTTTTTTTCTTTCTTTCATTTTTTTTTAAATCCTCTTCTTTCTTTTTTCAAACAACTTTTTATCTTAGTCAATTCCTTTTCTAAAATCTTTTATAATTTTCATCTTTACAGTCATATTCCATCCCTTCATCGTATTAACCCTTATTTTTGTACATACATAAGTTTTTCTTTCTTTAAAATTTTGGGAGGCACTTTCTTCTAAAAGACCAAAATAGACTGAAAATCTAGTGTGTGGCACAGATCTATGCACTAGCCTGATCATATTTGATCATATTCTGTTTTTTTTTTTGTTTTGTTCTGTTTTTGTTTGTTTCATCTTTATCTTTTTCTTTTGTTCCCTTTCTTTTCCCCCAGTTTCAGGTCTTTTCTGATTTGTTTAGAGTATATTTTCTGGGGACGGTGTTACCCTGTTAGCATTTTGTTATGTCATTCATCTATTCTCCTCTGGACAAAATGACAAGATGGAAAAAATCACCTCAACAAAAAGAACAAGAGACAGTACCAACTGCCAAGGACCTACGCAATACAGACATTAGTACGATGTCGGAACTTGAGTTCAGAATGATGATTTTAAAGATACTAACTGGGCTTGAAAAAAACATGGACGTTATTAGAGAAACCCTTTCTTGAGAAATAAAAGAACTAAAATCTAACCAAGTCGAAATCAAAAAGGCTATTAATGAGGTGAAAACAAAAATGGGGGCTCTAACTGCTAGGATAAATGAGGCAGAAGAGAGAATTAGCGATATAGAAGACCAAATAATGGAAAATAAAGAAGCTGAGAAAAAGAGAGATAAACAACTACTGGATCATGAGGGCAGAATTCGAGACATAAGTGATACCATAAGATGAAACAACATTAGAATAATTGGGATCCCAGAAGAAGAAGAAAAAGAGAGTGGGGCAGAAGGTATATTGGAGCAAATTATAGCAGAGAACTTCCCTAATTTGGGGAAGGAAACAGGCATGAAAATCCAGGAGGCACAGAGAACCCCTCTCAAAATCAATAAAAATAGGTCAACATCCCGACATCTAATAGTAAAACTTATGAGTCTCAGAGACAAAGAGAAAATCCTGAAAGCAGCTAGGGACAAGAGATATGTAACCTACAAGGGTAGAAACATTAGATTGGCAACAGACCTATCCACAGAGACCTGGCAGGCCAGAAAGGAATGACAGGATATATTCAGAGCACTAAATGAGAAAAATATGCAGCCAAGAATACTCTATCCAGCTAGGCTGTCATTGAAAATTGAAGGAGAGATAAAAAGCTTCCAGGACAAACAAAAACTAAAGGAATTTGCAAACATGAAACCAGCCCTACAGGAAATCTTGAAAGGGGTCCTCTAAGCAAAGAGAGAGCCTAAAAGCAACATAGACCAGAAGGGAACACAGACAATATACAGTAACAGTCACCTTACATGCAATACAATGGCACTAAATTCCTATCTTTCAATAGTTACCCTGAATGTAAATGGGCTCAATGCCCCAATCAAAAGACACAGGCTATCAGACTGGATTAAAAAACAAGACCCATCGATACTCTGTCAGCAAGAGACTCATTTTAGAACCAAAGACACCCACAGATTGAAAGCGAAGGGGTGGAAAACCATTTACCATGCTAATGGACACCAAAAGAAAGCTGGGGTGGCAATCCTTATATCAGACAAATTAGATTTTAAACCAAAGACTGTAATAAGAGATGAGGAAGGACATTATATCCTACTTAAAGGGTCTATCCAACAAGAAGATCTAACAATTGTAAATATCTATGCCCCTAACATGGGAGCAGCCAATTATATAAGGCAATTAATAACAAAAGCAAAGAAACACATCAAGAACAATACAATAATAGTAGGGGACTTTAACACCCCCCTCACTGAAATGGACAGATCATCTGAGCAAAAGATCAACAAGGAAATAAAGACTTTAAATGACACACTGGACCAAATGGACTTCACAGATATTTTCAGAACATTCCATCCCAAAGCAACAGAATACACATTCTTCTCTAGTGCCCATGAAACATTCTCCAGAATAGATCACATCCTAAGTCAAAAATCAGGTCTCAACTAGTACCAAAAGATTGGGATCATTCCTTGCATATTTTCAGACCACAATGTTTTGAAACTAGAACTCAATCACAAGAGGAAAGTTGGAAAGAACTCAAATACATGGAGGCTAAAGAGCATCCTACTGAAGAATGAATGGGTCAACCAGGAAATTAAAGAAGAATTAAAAAAATACATGGAAACCACTGAAAATGAAAACACAACTATTCAAAATCTTTGGGATGCAGCAAAGGCAGTCCTAAGAGGAAAGTATATAGCAATACAAGCCTTTCTCAAGAAACAAGAAAGGTCTCAGATACACAACTTAACCCTACACCTAAAGGAGCTGGAGAAAGAACAGCAAATAAAGCCTACACCCAGCAGGAGAAGAGAAACAATAAAGATCAGAGCAGAAATCAATGAAATAGAAACCAAAAGAACAGTAGAACAGATCAATGAAACTAGGAGCTGGTTCTTTGAAAGAATTAACAAGATTGATAAACCCCTGGCCAGACTTATCAAAAAGAAAAGAGAAAGGACCCAAATCAACAAAATCATGAATGAAAGAGGAGAGATCACAACCAACACCAAAGAAATACAAACAATTATAAGAACATATTATGAGCAACTCTATGCCAGCAAATTAGATAACCTGGAAGAAATGGAT
>NC_058414.1:13135193-13210446 GCF_002201575.2 Neomonachus schauinslandi | reverse complement strand
TCGTCTACCCCTCCGATTTCCCCCACTTCATTCTTCCCCTCCCACTACCTTCTTTTTCTTCTTTTTTTTTTTCTTAACATATATTGCATTATTTGTTTCAGAGGTACTGATCTGTGATTCAAGAGTCTTGCACAATTCACAGTGCTCACCACAGTCCATACCCTCCCCAATGTCTCTCACCCAGCCACCCCATCCCTTCCACCCCAACCCCCCCCCAGCAACCCTCGGTTTGTTTCCTGAGATTAAGAATTCCTCATATCAGTGAGGTCATATGATACATGTCTTTCTCTGATTGACTTAGTTCACTCAGCATAATACCCGTCCAGTTCCATCCACGTCGTTGCAAATGGCAAGATCTCATTCCTTTTGATGGCTGCATAATATTCCATTGTATATATATACCACATCTTCTTTATCCATTCATCTGTCTATGAACAGCTTGGCTCTTTCCACAGTTTGGCTATTGTGGACATTGCTGCTATAAACATCAGGGTGCACGTACCCCTTCGGACCCTACATTGTGTCTTTGGGGTAAATACCCAGTAGTGCAATTGCTGGGTTGTACGGTAGTTCTATTTTCAACTTTGTGAGGCACCTCCATACTGTTTTCCAGAGTGGCTGCACCAGCTTGCATTGCCACCAACAGTGTAGGAGGGTTCCCCTTTCTCCACATCCCTGCCAACATCTGTCTTTTCCTGACTTGTTAATTTTAGCCATTCTGACTGGTGTGAGGTGGTATCTCATTGAGGTTTTGATTTGGATTTCCCTGATGCCGAGCAATGTTGAGCACTTTTTCATGTGTCTGTTGGCCATTTGGATGTCTTCTTTGCAGAAATATCTGTTCATTTCTTCTGCCCATTTCTTGATTGGATTCTTTGTTCTTTGGGTGTTGAGTTTGATAAATTCTTCATAGATTTTGGATACTAGCCTTTTATCTGATATGTCATTTGCAGATATCTTCTCCCATTCTTTTGGTTGTCTTTTGGTTTTGTTGACTGTTTCCTTTGCTGTGCAAAAGCTTTTTATCTTGATGAAGTCCCAATAGTTCATTTTTGCCTTTGTTTCCCTTGCCTTTGGCGATGTTTCTAGGAAGAAGTTGCTTCGGCTGAGGCCGAAGAGTTTGCTGCCTGTGTTCTCCTTTAAAATTTTGATGGACTCCTGTCTCACATTTAGGTCTTTCAACCATTCGGAGTCTATTTTTGTGTGTGGTGTAAGGAAATGGCCCAGTTTCATTCTTCTGCATGTGGCTATCCAATTTTCCCAACACCATTTGTTGAAGAGACTGTCTTTGTTCCATTGGACATTCTTTCCTGCTTTGTCAAAGATGAGTTGACCATAGAGTTGAGGGTCCATTTCTGGGCTCTCTATTCTGTTCCATTGATCTATGTGTCTGTTTTTGTGGCAGTACCATGCTGTCTTGATGATGACAGCTTTGTAATAGAGTTTGAAGTCCGGAATTGTGATGCCGCCAGCTTTGGTTTTTTTTTTTAACATTCATCTGGCTATGCGGGGTCTTTTCTGTTTCCATACAAATTTTAGGATTATTTGTTCCATTTCTTTGAAAAAAGTGGATGGTATTTTGATGGGGATTGCATTGAATGTGTAGATTGCTCTAGGTAGTGTTGACATCTTCACAATATTTGTTCTTCCAATCCATGAGCATGGAATGTTTTTCCATTTTTTTGTGTCTTCCTCAATTTCTTCTTGAGTATTCTATAGTTTTCTGAGTACAGATCCTTTGCCTTTTTGGTTAGAATTATTCCTAGTATCTTATGGTTTTGGGTGCAATTGTAAATGGGATCGACTCCTTAATGTCTCTTTTTTCTGTCTTGTTGTTGGTGTATAGGAATGCCACTGATTTCTGTGCATTGATTTTATATCCTGGCACTTTACTGAATTCCTGTATGAGTTTTAGCAGTTTTCGGTGGAGTCTTTTGGGTTTTCCACATAAAGTATCATATCATCTGCAAAGAGTGAGAGTTTGACTTCTTCTTTGCCGATTTGGATGCCTTTGATTTCTTTTTGTTGTCTGATTGCTGTGGCTAGGACTTCTAATACTATGTTGAATAGCAGTGGTGATAGTGGACATACCTGCCATGTTCCTGACCTTAGGGGGAAAGCTCTGTTTTTCCCCATTGAGAATGATACTTGCTGTGGGTTTTTCATAGATGGGTTTTATGATCTTGAGGTATGTACGCTCTATCCCTATACTCTGAAGAGGTTTGATGAAAAAGGATGGTGTACTTTGTCAAATGCTTTTTCTGCATTTGTTGAGAGGATCGTATGGTTCTTGTTCTTTCTTTTGTTAATGTATTGTATCACATTGATTGATTTGCGGATGTTGAACCAACCTTGCAGCCCCGGGATAAATCCCACTTGGTCGTGGTGAATAATCCTTTGAATGTACTGTTGGATCCTATTGGCTAGTATTTTGGTGAGAATTTTTGCATCCATGTTCATCAAGGATATTGGTCTGTAATTCTCCTTATTGATGGGGTGTTTGTCTGGTTTTGGGATAAGGTAATGGTGGCCTCATAAGATGAGTTTGAAAGTTTTCCTTACATTTCTAATTTTTGGAACAGTTTCAGAAGAATAGGTATTAATTCTTCTTTAAATGTTTGGTAGAATTCCCCTGGGAAGCCATCTGGCCCTGGGCTTATATTTGTTGGGAGATTTTTGATGACTGCTTCAATTTCCTTAGTGGTTATAGGTCTTTTCAGGTTTTCTATTTCTTTCTGGTTCAGTTTTTGTAGTTGATACATCTCTAGGTATGCATCCATTTCTTCCAGATTATCTGTTTTGCTTGCATATAGTTCCTCATAACATGTTCTTATAATTTTTTTATTTCTTTGATGTTGGTTGTGATCTCTCCTCTTTCATTCATTATTTTATTTGTTTGGGCCATTGGTCTTTTCTTTTTGATAAGTCTGGCCAGGGGTTTATCAATCTTGTTGATTCTTTCAAAGAACCAGCTGTTAGTTTTGTTGATCTGTTCTAATGTTCTTTTGGTTTCTATTTCATTGATTTCTCCTCTGATCTTTATTATTTTTCTTTTCCTACTGGGTTTAGGCTTTATTTGCTGTTCTTTCTCCAGCTCCTTTAGGTGGAGGGTTAGGTTGTGTATTTGAGACCTTTCTTGTTTCTTGAGAAAGGCTTGTATTGCTATACGCTTTCCTCTTAGGACTGCCTTTGCTGCATCCCCAAGATTTTGAACAGTTATTTTTTCATTTTCATTGGTTTCCATGATTTCTTAAAATTCCTCTTTAATTTTCTGGTTGACCCATTCATTCTTTAGTAGGATGCTCTTTAGCCTCCATGTATTTGAGTTCTTTCCGACTTTCCTCTTGTGATTGAGTTCTAGTTTCAAAGTACTGTGGTCTGAAAATAGGCAGGGAATGATCCCAATCTTTTGGTACCGGTTGAGACCTGATTTGTGACCTAGGATGTGATCTATTCTGGAAAATGTTCCATGGGCAGTAGAGAAGAATATGTAGTCTGTTGTTTTGGGATGGAATGTTCTGAATATATCTGTGAAGTCCATTTGGTCCACTGTGTCATTTAAAGTCTTTATTTCCTTGTCGATCTTTTGCTTAGATGATCTGTCCATTTCAGTGAGGGGGGTGTTAATGTTCTCCACTATTGATGAATTGTTCTCCATGTGTTTTTTTTGTTATATATTGGTTTATATAATTGGCCACTCCCATGGTAGGGGCATATTTATTTACAATTGTTAGATCTTCTTGTTGGATAGACCCTTTAAGTAGGATATAGTGTCCTTCCTCATCTCTTATTACAGTCTTTGGTTTAATATCTAATTTGTCTGATATAAGGATTGCAACCCCAGCTTTCTTTTGGTGTCCATTAGCATGGTAAGTGGTTTTCCACCCCCTCTCTTTCAATCTGGTGGTGTCTTTGGGTCTAAAGTGAGTCTCTTGCAGACAGCATATCACTGGGTCTTGTTTTTTTATGCAATCTGATAGCCTGTGTCTTTTGATTGGGGCATTTAGCCCATTTACATTCAGGGTAACTATTGAAAGATAGGAATTTAGTGCCATTGTATTGCCTGTAAGGTGACTGTTACTGAATATTGTCTGTGTTCCTTTCTGCTCTAAGTTGCTTTTAGGCTTTCTCTTTGCTTAGAGGACCCCTTTCAGTATTTCTTGTAGGGCTGGTTTCCTGTTTGTAAATTCCTTTAGTATTTGTTTGTCCTGGAAGCTTTTTATCTCTCCTTCAATTTTCAATGATAGCCTAGCTGGATATAGTATTCTTGGCTGCATATTTTTCTCATTTAGTGCTCTGAATATATCCTGCCAGTCCTTTCTGGCCTGCCAGGTCTCTGTGGATAGGTCTGTTGCCAGTCTAATGTTTCTACCATTGTAGGTTACAGATCTCCCGAGCTGCTTTCAGGATTTTCTCTTTGTCTCTGAGACTCATAAGTTTTACTATTACATGTCGGGGTGTTGACCTACTTTTATTGATTTTGAGAGGGGTTCTCTGTGCCTCCTGGACTTTGATGCCTGTTTCCTTCCCCAAATTAGGGAAGTTCTCTGCTATAATTTGCTCCAATATACCTTCTGCCCCTTTCTTTCTTCTTCTTCTGGGATCTCAATTATTCTAATGTTGTTTCATCTTTTGGTATCGCTTATCTCTCGAATTCTGCCCTCGTGATCCAGTAGTTGTTTATCTCTCTTTTTCTCAGCTTCTTTATTTTCCATCATTTGGACTTCTATATCACTAAGTCCCTCTTCTGCCCATTTATCCTAGGAGTTAGAGCCTCCATTTTTGATTGCACCTCATTAATAGCCTTTTTGAGTTCAACTTGGTTAGATTTTAGTTCTTTTACTTCTCCAGAAAGGGTTTCTCTAATATCTTCCATGCTTTTTTCAAGCCCAGCTAGTATCTTTAAAATCATCATTCTGAACTCTAGGTCTGACATTGTACTAATGTCCGTATTGAGTAGGTCCCTGGCAATCGGTACTACGTCTTGTTCTTTTTGTTGAGGTGTTTTTTCCATCTTGTCATTATGTCCAGAGGAGAATAGATGAATGAGAGAACAAAATGCTAACAGGGTAAAACGTTCCCAGAAAATATACACTAAACAAATCAGAAAAGACCTGAAACTGGGGCAAAATAAAGGGAAAGAAAGATAATAGAAAAAGAAAAAGATAAAAAGAAACAAAAACAAAACAAAAAAAACCAGAACATAGAATGATATGATCCGGCTGGTTCATAGATCAGTGCCACACACAAGATTTTGGGCATATTCTGTTTGTTGGAAGAAAGTGCCTCCCATAATTTTAAAGAAAGAAAAACTTATAGGGGCGCCTTGGTGGCTCAGTTGGTTAAGCAACTGCCTTCGGCTCAGGTCATGATCCTGGAGTCCTGGGATCGAGTCCCGCTTTGGGCTCTCTGCTCGGCGAGGAGCCTGCTTCTCCCTCTGACCCTCCCCCCTCTCATGTACTCTCTCTCATTCTCGCTCTCTCAAATAAATAAATAAATCTTTAAAAAAAAAAAGAAAAACTTATATATGTACAAAAATAATGGTAAATACGATGAAGGGATGGAATATGAGTGTAAGGATGAAAATTATAAAAGATTTTATAAAAGGAATTGATAAAATAAGAAGTTGGATGAAAAAGAAAGAAGAGGATTTTTAAAAAAAAAGGGAGTGAGTGTGATCAGGCAGGAGACTAGAACAAAGCCATACACTAAAGATTTAGGGTATATTTTGTTCTGTTAGAAGAAACCGTGTCTCAAAATTTTTAAGAGAGAATAACTTATATATTTATATACCAAAAATAAGGTTAACCTTCAAGGATAGAAAAAGATTCTAAAAATTTGAAATAAAAAAGATTTTTTAAAAAAGGGATTGATAAGATGTTGTTTGAAAAAGGGAAAAAGAAAAATTCAAAAAAGAAAAAAAATAAAGACAGTTAAAAAAAATAACTTTGAAAGATTAAAGAATCTTGGTAAAAAAGCCATGGATTCTATGTGCATTATTCCCCTACCGCTGGAGTTCTGCTGTTCTCATTGATTGGTAAACTTGGTCTTGGCTGGCTGTTCTCGCTGATCTTCTTGGGGAGGGGCCTGTTGCCATGGTTCCCAAATGTCTTTGCTGGAGGTGGAATTGCCCCGCCTTTGCCAGTCCGGGCTAAGTAATTTGCTCGGGTTTGTTCTCTGGAGCTTTTGTTCCCTGCAAGCTTTCCATACAGCTTTGGAGACGAGAGTGAAAATGGCGGCCTCCCAATCTCTTCCCCGGAGGAGCCAAGAACTCGGGGCATCGCTCCTCAGTGTGCCCCCAGAGAAAAGCAGTCATTCGCTCCCATCTCCCCGGTCTCTGGCCGCACTCCGTGCTCACCCGGCCTGTGACCGAGCATTTCTATCTCTGGCACCCGACCCCGGGTGGAGTCTCCAAACCCAGCAGGTCCCTGTGGTGCACTCCCGCGCGGCTCCTCCCGGGGAGGAAGGGGAGTCTCCCTGGATCTCCTGCTTGTTGGGTCCCTGCTGGAGGAGCAGTGGCCTGACTGTGCCCCGGATCACAGTTTATGACAACCCCGAGCTGAGAGCCCGCGCCTTGGCTCCATCTCTGCAGCCAGTTTCCCCGCTCCGATACCTGGGAGCTCTGCCACACTCAGGCACCCCCGGTTTTCCTGTGACCCCGAGGGTCCTGAGACCACACTGTCCCGGAGGTTTCCACCCCCCGCTTACCCACTGGAGCGACGTCCCTCAGCAGAGTGGACTTCTAAAAGTTCCGATTTTGTGCTCCGCAGCTCTATCACTTGCCAGAAGCGGCCGATGGAGGCCCCCTCCCCCGCCGTCTGTCCTCCTGAATATCGCCCCAGATTCACTTCTCCAGAGGTCCTACCTTCCAGAAAGTGGTCGCTTTTCTGTTCAGAGAGTTGTTGCTCTTCTTTTCTTCGATCTCTTGTTGAGTTTGTAGGTGTTCAGAATGTTTTGATCCCTATCCAGCTGAATTCCTGGGACCAGATGAAATCCAGGTTTCCTATTTTTCTGCCATCTTGCTCCTCCCTTCACTGGTAATGTATTTTAAAATTTGTTACTTAAAGCCTTAGGTGGAGTTGTGTCTGATTGTTACATACATTAGCTTCTGACAGTGGGAGAATTCTTTGATTTTATATCAATTCCTTTTTATTGATAATAGGTTGGGAATTTCCTAAAAAGTATACAGATGGCTAAAATGTGTTTGCTTGGATTGAAGACTCTTAGAAAATGGAGTCTTTGAGAAAACAGTAAGAATGGCATGAAAGTTAAAGGAAAGTGTGAGAGCCTAATAAATAAAAATATTGAAAGACACTCATTTCCAAAACAGCTTGGATTGGTAGGCGTAAAAACTTTTTCCACTTAGGTGTTCCTTCCTCAAATCATTTGCGTCAGTGAGTCATTTAGGAAATACGTCTGTGGTTCTGGGATGAACGGAGGCAGAGGGACCTCGAGTGTTTTGCAGCCTTTACTTCTTTTTGTTAATTTTAAAGGAGCTTGTGAGGATGTCGGTGACTTGAAATATAAGTATTTGTACTTTCATTGTCTGTTTCATGTTTGTGAGTCTAAGAAAAAAATGTGTGACTTTTACTTAAAATATTTAAGGGCACCAGCTTTCTTTCCATCCGCTGGGAGAATGGAGCATGGATATCTGTCTCTTTGCTCTATCCCATAGAAGTGCTTGTGTGTACAAGACATGATTATTGTGAGTGGTTTTATTTAAGGAGTGCTGAACTCAACCGTGAATATGTGAAAAGATCTTGGGCTGTTAAATTTGTATATTCACCTGTTAAAATGAATTAACTGAGAAACCGCTGTTGTGAAGGATTACTGTGGTTCCTTTACTGTGCTGCGCTCTTCTCTGACGGGGTTAACCACACAGTGGTCATTTGTCAGTCACTCACGGCCTTTCTCTCTTCCGTTATCCTACTTGGGAGATTTTTGTCCCTAGCTGAGCAAATGATGACAACATTGAGTGAGTGCTTACTAGGTCCCCAGCACTATTTTGTAGAGTTTACATGTATTAAGTAAACTTAACTTCTATATACCGTATTTCTTTCACATGGACACACCCTTAATTCTTAATTCATCGATCCAGTGATTATTATTAGTTATTATTATTATCCAGTGGTTATTGCACATACTTTTCTGTAAGCTGGGAACTGGCAGGCACTGGCTATACAGCGGACGATGGGGGTAGGCACAGTCTTTAAGTGGAGAAAACAAACATTAACAAAAAATAAACAGCTACAAATAAAAAGAACTCTGAAAAAGGGCTCGATATACTATTAACATATGTCACAGTGTGCCTCAGACCATTATCATACTTCCGAAGTTCTCTGCAAAATGCTGTTTGACAGCCAGGGATAAAAGCAGAAGTGAAGAAAATTGTGCTATATTGGGAGTTGCCCTTAATAGAACTCCCTGTGATCAGCAATGCATTATACCTTGGCAGAGGAGGGATCACTTCTGAAAGCCCTTGCTAATATTGTCAATTAGCCAATGTGGATGCATTATTGCTAGTTCTATCATGCTGCTTGTGAACTTTTATCAACCCACGCAGCTGTGTATTTGTGTTGGAGCTAACTCCATCTTGTCAGATAACTGATTGGAACCCAGGCTTCTCCATCATTTATCATTATCTCGAGGCTTCACCACATCACCCTGTACAGTGCAGCCCACCCACGCTCGCTAGGATGGATGGTCAGGGAGGGCTTCTCTGAGGACCAGATGTTTAAGGTGGGACCCAGTTAGGCATTAGGCTGGTGACCAGAGGGCATCACCATGCATGGTGTCTAACTGCTGGGGATTCTGGTAGGTTTGAGGAACCAAAGGAATGCCATTGTTACTGGGTTTTTGTGAGTTGGCAAAGAAGGGAGAAAATTAAGTTGGAGAGTTAGGACGTGGGAGCTGAACTTACTGTTTAGGGACTTATTATAATACTTAATAGTTAGATAAGAAGAGAAGATACATTAGTATATATACATATTTTTTTAGTGATGATCTAATATATTTCTGCCTAGAAAATGAGTGATAGTCTCACTGCATAGACTAGTATCGTCATTTAAAAAAAAACACTCGAAATCCATGGTTTTTTTTTTTTAATAATGGGATGATATTGCGGTTTTTATCCCAAAGGGGCATCATCTAAGTATATAATATAGGATAAAATTTGTGAAAGCAGTCTTTATGATGAAATTTAAGCAAACTGGTGACAGTTGACTTCCACTAAATCTAAAATCTAGCCTTTTTTTTTTTTTTAAGATTTTATTTTTATTTGACAGAGAGAGAGAGAGCACAAGCAGGGGGAGGGAGAAGCAGGCTCCCCGCTGAGCAGGGAGCCCGATGCGGGACTCAATCCCAGGATCCTGGGATCATGACCTGAGCCGAAGGCAGACGCTTAACCATCTGAACCACCCAGGCGCCCTAAAATTTAGCCTTTTAGGTTAGGTGTGCTGTGGTGTTGTCAGATAAGATTCCTGTTTGATTGTGGGGAAAGAGAGAACCGGTCACACGGGCCTGTTATGTGTTTTGATCCTAGCATCGATCCTTCCAGATCGTTTTGATAAATTCTATAACTAAAGCTTAAAGACTTAGATCACTTGTCCAGAGTGCTGCCTTGGTATATAAAGCGCCAAAGCCAGACTTTGAACCCAGGTTTGCTCTACTCCTTATACCCCAATGCTTATATCCACTCTCCATACTGCCTGAAGAATGAATCCTGATTTTTATTGTATTTGCATCCTGCTTATGCATGCTACATGTTATGATACGTTACAGTTAGTGAATCAACCATTAGATGTAGTGAGAAAGCATTCAATTCAGAGTCTGGAGGCCTGGCTCTATCTAATTTACTCTTGTGTAATGTTGACTGGCTGCCTAAAATTTGCCCCAGGAGAATATAAGCCTCAAAAGACCATGGTCTTTGCTTTGTTGCTGCTGTGTCTCTATGCCTTGACCAGTCTGGAGCTTAGTCAGCACTCATTAATTCATGTTGAATGAATGAATAGATGCATACCTGGCCTTGCTTATTTGATATTTTAGCTGTTATTCCATAGAATGTATTTGACAACATAGTTTTGGTTTGTTTTTCTCACATTTGACCCCTCAATGGAAGTAGACACAAAGAAAGACAGAGTCATCTGTGAAATTAATGAAAGAATGCAAAAATCCTCAAATTCCTCTAAAACAGGGTTCTTTTTTTTTTTTTTAAAGATTTTATTTATTTATTTGAGAGAGAGAGAGTGAGAGAGAGCACCTGAGAGGGAGGAGGGTCAGAGGGAGAAGCAGACTCCCTGCCGAGGAGGGAGCCCGATGCGGGACTTGATCCCGGGACTTCAGGATCATGACCTGAGCCGAAGGCAGTTGCTCAACCAACTGAGCCACCCAGGCGCCCCTAAAACAGGGTTCTAATAAGAGATTTCACACACATGCATGCATACACACACACACAATCCCAGTTTTTCAAGAAATGAAATATATTTCTTTGGGGAGGAAAGGACTCCTTTATTTGAAGTAAGTGTTTTCTTTCAGAGAAAGCATTTCATTTTGGAAGGATTATGTCTTATTCTGAAATATCCAATGCTTGCTAAAGATTTCTTTATAGTATGAAAAGTCATGCAGTCTCCTATAGTTTAAGATGTTGAATTTATTCTCTATCACCGTTTCTTTTTCTGTAACTCAGATGCTTTTAAAAATGTACATGTTCTTGGGCGCCTGGGTGGCTCAGTTGGTTAAGCGACTGCCTTCAGCTCAGGTCATGATCCTGGAGTCCCTGGATCGAGTCCCGCATCGGGCTCCTTGCTTGGCAGGGAGTCTGCTTCTCCCTCTGACCCTCCCCCCCTCATGTGCTCTCTCTCTCATTCTCTCTCTCTCAAATAAATAAATTAAAAAAAAATCTTTAAAAAAAAGTACATGTTCTTTTTTCTAGAAAATTCCTTTTTCAAAAATTTAACACATGTCTGTTTAATGATACTTCAGTTTTCATAGGATAAAAATCAAATATTTGCTTTAAACTTTGAAAGAGAATAGTAATAGTAGGGATGTCCTTCAGTTTGAACTTATCCATAAATTGCAATAGGAAAGAACAATAGCAGGAGGTTTAGATAGGATGTAATTTATTTATTTATTTATTTATTTATTTATTTATTTATTTATTTATGTATTTAAGGGGGGAGGGGCAGAGGGAGAAGAAGAGAGAGAATCTTTTTTTTTATTCTTATGTTAATCCCCATACATTACATCATTAGTTTTATATGAAGTGTTCCATGATTCATTGTTTGTGCATAACACCCAGTGCTCCATGCAGAATGTGCCCTCCTCAATACCCACCACCAGGCTAACCCATCCTCCGACCCCCCTCCCCTCTAGAACCCTCAGTTTGTTTTTCAGAGTCCATCGTCTCTCATGGTTCGTCTTCCCCTCCCGATTTCCCCCGCTTCATTCTTCCCCTCCTGCTACCTTCTTTTTCATTTTTTTTTTCATTTTTTTTTATTCTTATGTTAATCCCCTACATTACATCATTAGTTTTAGATGTAGTGTTCCATGATTCGTTGTTTGTGCATAACACCCAGTGCTCCATGCAGAACGTGCCCTCCTCAATACCCACGACCAGGCTAACCCATACTCCCACCCCCATCCCCTCTAGAAACCTCAGTTTGTTTTTCAGAGTCCAACATCTCTCATGTATCATCTACCCCTCCGATTTCCCCCGCTTCATTCTTCCCCTCCTGCTACCTTCTTTTTCTTCTTTTTTTTTTTTCTTAACATATATTGCATTATTTGTTTCAGAGGTACAGATCTGAGATTCAACAGTCTTGCACAATTCACAGCGCTCACCAGAGCACATACCCTCCCCAGTGTCTATCACCCAGTCACCCCATCCCTCCCACCCCACCCCCCACTCCAGCAACCCTCAGTTTGTTTCCTGCGATTAAGAATTCCTCATATCAGTGAGATCATATGATACATGTCTTTCTCTGTTTGACTTATTTCACTCAACATAATACCCTCCAGTTCCATCCACGTCGTTGCAAATGGCAAGATCTCATTCCTTTTGATGGCTGCATAATATTCCATTGTATATATATACCACATCTTCTTTATCCATTCATCTGTCGATGGACATCTTGGCTCTTTCCACAGTTTGGCTATTGTGGACATTGCTATAAACATCGGGGTGCACGTACCCCTTCGGATCCCTACTTTTGTAGAAGAGAGAGAATCTTAAATAGGCTCCATCTCACAACCCTGAGATCATGACCTGAGTCCAGATCAAGAGTTAGATGCTTAACTGACTGAGCCACCCAGGCGCCCCAAGATGTGATTTATTTTTGCTTTGTTCCATGAAAGAGTTAAAATAGGCTGAATAGTCTGCTTATAATCTGTAGGTTTGCATATTTTCTCTTATAATCTCATTTTCCCTGATATTTCCTTTTGATCATCAGTCTAAGATTGTCTCTTAGTCTAAAAAATTGTATGTTGGGATTACATAGACTGAAGAGTCAGGGTGCATGTGTATTACCCTTTTTGGGGTGAGGGAGTCTCAGTGCTTCGTCTGGGAGTGAGGATTCTTAATGGTCAGTAGTTCTTGTTATAGAGGCTGTTATTGTTACCATCTTTCTATAAACTGTCTAGTAAATACAATCAATTTGAATAAATTATTTTTATTTAGCATTTTACTCAGCCAGATTATTTATTTATGTTGATTCTTTTGATATTGTCAATATCCACTCTTGTTTCACATTGCAGAGCAAGAAGATTAATATTTTTTTTTGAGCAAGATTATTATAGTTTATCTATATATAGCACTGGTACTCCTGGAATTGTAATACTAAGTTGATTTGTAAACACCAAAAATGCCAGAGAAATGTCAACAATTTGGAAACATCCCAAAGAAATGTTAAAAAAAAATAACCTTTTTTTTTAAACCAGGAGGAAAGACTAAAGTAAATATAAACACTTTATTTAAATGTTGTAGGACAAAAGGGACCTTTAATAACAATATAGAAAGAGACTATAGATTGGAATAATTGCTTTGAAATATTATTTGTGTTATGTATGGATAATATTTACTTTTTTCAAATTCCTCTCAATTGGAGGATGGTCATTTTTGGATATTGCACCTGCAAACTTCAAGCTGGGGTGATGTCCCAGTCTTCTTGCCGTCCATCCCCCCATCTGGTCTGTGGTTCTACAACGTAGGCCAACACTCACTCTTACTTCTAAAATCTCTTTACAAACTCTCTGTTCCCATGCTTCCAGCTTCAGTCATCCTGGTCTTGTCTCTCTTCCACCATGTTATCCAGGAACTTGACTCTCACAGTTGTCTTATCAAGTCCGGTTCTTGTCATTATCTTGAGTACTTTTTTTTTCTTAAAGATTTTATTTATTTATTTGACAGAGAGACAGTGAGAGAGGGAACACAAGCAGGAGGAGTGGGAGAGGGAGAACCAGGCTTCCTGCTGAGCAGAGAGCCCGATGTGGGGCTCTATCCCAGGACCCTGAGATCATGACCTGAGCTGAAGGCAGACGCTTAACGACTGAGCCACCCAGGCACCCCTATCTTGAACACTTTTAACATCTTCATTGATGACCTATTTAACACCTTCATTGAATGGTGTCAGGAATTAGAAATCTGGGTTTGAATGTTCATCCTGTCATTCAGTGTATCATTGGACATGTTGTTTGCATTTAGTTTCCCCCTCTGTAAAATAGAGAAGACATTGTTTTAAAATGGTGGTTATAAAATTGTGAAGTGATGGTAGAAGCATCACACGAATTATAGGTGGAACCAGGCTATAGTCTTGCTCAGTGCCTGTTCTAGAGTTATGTTTATTCAGTGACAGTTTGTTAAACCAATTTATATGTTCACATTTTATATTTTGTGTTATATATGAAGATTCCACTTTGGGCTGTATTCTCTGCATCTTCCACAGCACAAATTCCTTGACCATATTATCTCGTAATCTTTTAAACCCATCTTCCTATTCATTTAATCATTCACCTTTCTTTTACTCCATTTCCCCTGCTACTGTCCATAACTAAGAATAAGTTGATGGGTCTCTTCACTATGTCGGTTCTGAGCTTGAGGTATCCTGTGTTCTAGCAGTGGTTTTCATTTGGGGTAGTAGTCCCAAGCCCTACTCCAGGGGAGTTTTAAAATGACATGTGAGGTATTTGGGTTGTTATTAGCATTTTAGTGCTTGGGGTTGGGATGGGTAAACATCCTTAATATATGGGATGGGATCATGAATTTAAGATTCTTCTTCCAAAATGTCATTGGTTCCCCTAATATCCAGGGCTTTTGTTCATCCTTTAGTTACTTAGCTTTCTTAGGCAAAACTTGGCCACTTCCGTTCCTATATAATTTTCATTATGCTGTTAATTGTATGTCTATCTCTGTCCTTAGAATATAAGGGGCATAATTCAGGGAAAGTGTTTTAGGACACTTACTTTTGTATCCTAGAGTATAATAGTGATGTCCTACATAGTTGGTACTCACTGATGGTTTGCTACATATGAATTTGTAATCTCTCATTGTTCCAGGAAGGATTCAACTTCCATTTGAAAATAAGAGGTTGATAAAGTGTAGCAATCTCAATGGCATTTGAGTTTCTTTCTAAAGTTCTTTAAGAGACATAAAAATAAAAAGAGAATCTTTCCAGTTGGGTAGACCACTTCATGTAAACATCTCATTCTCAGAAAATGTGAGTTAGAGAATTTTTGGGTTGTGACTGTTTGGAAAAATATGGTAAAAATATTTGAAAAAAATGTACAGCCTGAGGTAAAGATTAAAAAGTATTTAAACAAGTTTCTTTCTAATGTTTTTGTTTTTTGAATCTTATACTAGAAAGATCTTTCCCCTCCTTTTTTTTTTCTATCTCAGTAAATGGTTACTTTTTAGAGATTTGTGTTTGAGTCATCGTGCTTTGAAAAAGTTTATAATCAGGGAAGATCCTGAAAAGAATGGCCAAAATTATCCCAGGGATATAAAATAGTGTTTTTTGTTTTGTTTTGATTTTTCTCAATGAAAGCCTGTAGGGACTGGATTTGTTTACTGTAAATAGGGCAAAGAAATAATTTGATTTCTGTTTTTATCTATGTTTGGGGAGAGAATGTGGAATAGTTATTTTCATTGTTCATAGAATAATGAATAAGAGAGCGTGAGCTCACATCAGAGAAGAGATTTTAGTTAGCTGAGTGAAGAATTTTCTGACCATTCGGGTGTTGAACAGTGCAGTGCGTAAAGAAACAGGTCATGCCCTTTCTTCTAGCATGGTGGGGTGGAAAGATACTGGGCCTTGAGACAGGAATCCTAGTCACACTTAACATCTCTGAACCTCATTTTTTTTTTTTTCATTTGTAAAAATGAGAATACTAACGCATGTCTTGAAAGATGTCCTCAGATTAAGTGAGATAATGTGTAGGCAAGCACTTGGGAGATAATGCTGGCTCCGTTCCCCTTTCTGGCACATGCCTGGTATGTACTAGACACTCAACAATGGTTCTCCTTTCTCTGGAGATCTTTAAGGAGAGAAGGATAAGCATCACTGTTGGAAGATTTAGAAATGTACCTGTCTAAAGGTAGCACGTTAGACCCGATGCCCCTTTTAGAGTTTTTACAGCTTTAGGAGTCTTTATTTACTGTTTTATTTTGGAAACTAAGCAATAGGTTTTTTAAAGTTCTTTTTTGGGAAAGATTGACCAGTCAGGGATGTAGTGTTTGATTCATATGGTAACTATACACTGTAAAAAGAAGGATGCAGAGTGTCTTTTTTTTTTTTTTTAAAGATTTTATTTATTTGAGAGAGAGAATGAGACAAAGAGAGCTCATGAGAGGGGGGAGGGTCAGAGGGAGAAGCCGACTCCTTGTGGAGCAGGGAGCCCGATGCGGGACTTGATCCTGGGACTCCAGGATCATGACCTGAGCCGAAGGCAGTCGCTTAACCAACTGAGCCACCCAGGCGCCCGCAGAGTGTCTTGAATTACCTTTTGAACCATAAAGAATTTTGGTGGAAAGTTAATGAGAGTTTAAATTCTGGGTTAGCCTCTCCACTAGGAGATTGGGCTGCAGATCACAGTGTGCATTCTGCACCCTGGCATTTTTATCTACATAAGATCAGGGTAAAATGACTATAAAGGAGGAGTTTAAAGGGGTCCCTAAAGGGCAGTCTGCAGCTTTGAAGAAATAAGATTTAGCTCAGTTAGTCTTAGTTCTGAACCACATTCTCTTTTTTTTTTTTTTAAAGATTTTATTTATTTATTTGACAGAGAGAGAGTTAGTGAGAGCAGGAACACAAGCAGGGGGAGTGGGAGAGGGAGAATCAGGCTCCCACCAAGCAGGGAGCCTGATGCGGGGCTCGATCCCAGGACCCTGGGATTATGACCTGAGCCAAAGGCAGACGCTTAATGGCTGAGCCACCCAGGCGCCCCGCTGAAATACATTCTTGTCACCCATTGTTGTCCCTCTGACTAGCTGCGTCAGGTACCATAACCCTGTTTGGTGGGAACTGAGAAATAGTCTCCACATTAATTTTTGAGAAGGAAGTTTAATTTTCTATCTTTTGCTACATGTTCAAAGAGGAATAGACACCTGCATTTTTGGCATGAAAAATTCTAAAATATTAGGAGGAATGATACTGAAGTCTGTGTCAAGAGCCATACCTTTCAGTAAGAGTCAAATGCGATTTTATTCAAATGCTGGAAGTAGTGTTTCCCTTTATAGGTTGAGGATAAACAAGTGCACAGGTATTAAATACTGGGCTTATAGTCACTGTCACTGGAGAACAGAACTTTGGAGTTTTAATAAAGCTCACACTTGGGTTAGTAAATCATACTTCCTCTCCTGACAGATAAGGGAGGTTGAGGAACTGTCACCACAGAAGAGGGTCAAGACTGCCGCTGGTATCCTGGTGTTTCCTAGGTACTCGATCTATGATGTGTGCCAGTTTTCTTCTTGGTCAGTTGTAAGCCCTGATTTCTGTTCTGCTAACAATCACTGTGTAATAAGTCACCCCAAAACTTAACGACTTAAAACAAGAACAGTTATTTTATTAACTCTCATGGGTCAGGAAATTGGGAAGGGCTTAGCTGGGTGGTTCTGGCTTGAGGTTTCTCAAGCAATTGTAGTAAAGCAGGAACAGGGAGGGGGGCTGGAGCAGCTCGGGGCTGCCAGGCATCTCTCCATGTAATCTCGGGGCTTCTCCATGTGGACTGTTTAACATGGGGGCTCAGGGCTCTGCTTGCACAAGTGTTCCACTGAGCCAGGCCGAGAGATCATTACATGTATGTTTTGTGATGTAGTCGGTAGTTGTGGAAGTCACGCTCTAACCCTTCTGTAGTATTTTATTGCTTCTCAGCGTGCCACAAGCCCACCCAGATTCAAGGATCCAGAAGTGGCAAGGTACTAGAAGGGCATATGGGATGGGAGATGTTGTACCATCTCTGGGAAATACAATCTGCCACAGTCTTTCAACATGCTGCAATGCTACGTAAAGAGCAGGTGGGATTTAGGTGCAATCTTCCCACTTTATGGAGAAAGCTATTAGTAACAATGGACTTTTTGTAGCTTTAATTGATCTTTTCGTGGCTTTGTGGTAAAAATTGGTTATGGGCTAAGCTTTAATGATCTTAACATAAACCTCTACTGTTAGTGTCATGACACACACACACATATATATATATATTTTTTAAGATTTTTATTTATTTATTCGACACAGAGTGAGCACAAGCAGGGGGAGTGGCAGGCAGAGGGAGAGAGAGAAGCAGGCTCCCCGCCAAGCACAGAGCCCAATGTGGGGCTGGATCCCAGGACCCCGGGATCATGACCTGAGCCGAAGGCAGACGCTTAACCGACTGAGCCCCCCAGGTGCCCCTGTTAGTGTCCTTATTAACCTAATTACCAAGGAAGGAGCCAGGATGAAGTGAATAGAGTAGTTATCTACTGACAGATTAGATAGCAGTTTTGAGCAGGTAAAAAGGATATGTTTTCACCATTTATTCTTCACCTTTTAAAACTTGTGTCTTGACCATGGAGCTGAGGGTCCATTTCTGGAGTCTCTGTTTTGTTCCATTGGTCTATGTGTCTGTTTTTGTGCCAGTACCATGTTGTCTTTGTGATCACAGCTTTGGAAAATAGCTTGAAGTCAGGCAACATGATGCCCCCTGCTTTATTTTTCTTTTTCATCATTCCCTTGGTGATTTGGAGTCTTTTCTGGTTCCATACAAATTTCAGGATTGTTTGTTCCAGCTCTTTGAAAAAATGCTGCCGCAGGAAAACACAGGAAACAACAAATGTTGGCGAGGATGTGGAGAAAGGGGAGCCCTCTTACACTGTTGGTGGGAATGCAAGTTGGTACAGCCACTTTGGAAAACAGTGTGGAGATTCCTCAAAAATTTAAAAATCGAGCTACCCTATGACCCAGCAATTGCACTGCTGGGTGTTTACCCCAAAGACACAGATGTAGTGAAAAGAAGGGCCATATGCACCCCAATGTTCATAGCAGCAATGTCTGTGATAACCAAACTGTGGAAAGAGCCAAGATGCCCCTCAACAGACGAATGGATAAAGAAGATGTGGTCCATATATACAATGGAATATTATTCAGCCATCAGAAAAGATGAATACCCACCATTTGCATCGACCTGGATGGAACTGGAGGGGATTATGCTAAGTGAAGTAAGTCAAGCAGAGAAAGACAATTATCATATGGTTTCACTCATATGTGGAACATAAGCAATAGCACAGAGGACTACAGGGGAAGGGAGGGAAATCTGAAGGGGGAGAAATCAGAGAGGGAGAGGAACCATGAGAGACTACGGACCCCGGGAAACAAACTGAGGGTCTCAGAGGTAGGGAGCTTGGGGGAGGGGGTAACAGGGTGATGGGTATTAAGGAGGGCATCTGTTGTGATGGGCACTGAGTGTTATACATAACTAATGGATCATTGAAAACTACATCAGAAACTAATGATACAGTGGCTAACTGAACATAAAAAAAAAAAGAGACCTAAAATAAAATAAAATAAAATAAAATAAAATAAACTTGTGTCTTAATGACTTGATAATCCATTTGGATAAAGCAAATGCACTGCCAGAGACACCAGAAAGATAACATTTTTCTTTATGTGCCAGTGGCTTATTATTGTGCACTAAGATTGGCCTTAATATGCTACTGGTTCCATCTAATCTTTGTCATGACTAAATAACAAAAATAACTAAATAATCGTTTTCACCAGATTATTTCATGCTTTTATTTAGCTTATTCTAGCAATTCCATGTATGTGGAGGGTTCGGGAAGAATTGTATTGGATAACTTGTAGTACTGATGTAGAAAGATTTTTCCATCAAAAGTGATTGCATTCAAAGTTCATAGTGTGGGTCTTTGAGACATCATTTATTGATGGGAAATGAAATTAAATGATATAGGTAAAATCATAGGATAGGAAAAGCCCTCAAGAGTTCATCTGTTTTGTTGCTTCTAGGTATGGCTTACTTAAATCGTCCCAGCTATAGACTACTCCTGACTGCGGTCTGGGTTGGTCTTGAGCAACTTGCTGAAATATAAT
This sequence comes from Neomonachus schauinslandi, assembly GCF_002201575.2. Classification (NCBI taxonomy): domain Eukaryota; kingdom Metazoa; phylum Chordata; class Mammalia; order Carnivora; family Phocidae; genus Neomonachus; species Neomonachus schauinslandi. The sequence goes on along the minus strand of NC_058414.1, from coordinate 13,190,878 downwards.
ATAAGACTGTGTCCAGAGGAGGTTTGTTAAATGTAGGATTGATTATATGCAGATCTTAGTGGATATGAATGTTGTTTTTCTCAGAAGTTGACTTTTTAGTCTTCTTAAATTTATAATCTTTATAATATTTGTTTTGTCTCCTTTTATGCGATTTGACCAGGGGATTCTTCCATGTGTACTTAGAGAAAATGTGTATTTTATTTTTCTTGGATGGGATGTTTTATATAAATCTTTTAGAACCATGTATTCTGATCAAGTAAAAAATGTTCTTGTTGAAAAAAACTAACTGAGGGAACTCATTTAAAATAAAGCCTATCAGAAGGGAGGTGGGTGGGGGATGGCTGAAATAGGTGAGGGGATTAAGAGTACATTTACCGTGATGAGCACTGAGTAATGCTGTATAGAATTGTTGAATCACTATCTTGTGCATCTGAAACTAATATAACATTGTATGTTACCTATACTGGAATTAAAATAAAAAACTTAATATAAAAAAGAAATATTGACTTTTAGATTTGTTTTTTGCTTCTCTCTGATGCAACACAGAAAGCTATAACACAGAAACTATTCTTGAAGAACAACATGGAAAGAAGCAAAAAAATTTCCAAATTATTTCTTAGTCCATCTCTTAAAATATCACAATTCCCTAACCATCCATTCCATTTTCTCCCAGTCTTACCCTATTTAAACTCCGGAGGACAGCCAGGCGGGGTGATATTTTGGGCATCTCACTGTGGGAGTTAACTCAAAATGATTTAGATGGTATTTAATTGCTGGATAAGAAAATATTGCGATTGGTATGTTAAACATTTTTGAAAATTTGTAATTTTGTCTACTTTTTAATTTGGTGGGCTCCCAATGAGTGGATTTTTCCAATTTTCTGAAAAACATCTGGTTTACATTTTTCACACTGGTAAAATCGTGTTTCTCGGTAAGTGCATTAGATTGTTTGCAACTCACTTGAATTGCGTTGAACAATCCATCCACATCAGGACTGATTACTTCTACTGCAGTTGTATAAATAACAAATCACCTCACATCTTTAAAATTTTTGCTCTCTAGTGATTGAAAAGGAAGGATGATGGATATTGGAATTAGAATAATGTATGGAGGCAAATGGCAGTGAAAAGAACAGAAGCTTTAGGGTCAGAATTTCAGAGTTCTAGTTCTAGTTGTAGCATTTGCTCTCTATGATTTTGACAAGTTCATGTGTCATCTATACCCTTCCTTCATAATCTGTAAAATGGAGATAATATTGGTACTTATAGAATTATTGTTCAGAGCTAAATGTAACAACATATGTTGAAGCATCTTGAAAAGCATGACGTATGCAGAAGACCTGAAGGGAGCTTCTTACTGGCTCACCAAATAGAAGATAGTCAAGAATCCAGACCTGGTCATGAATCATTAAGGAAGACAGTTGAATGCAGTAATGTGGTAGATGCAGTGGACTCAAGGTCACTTGATTTGGGGTCTCAGCCTGACTCAGCTACTAAATGATTTTAACATTTTACAGTATTTAATTAACCTAGCTGTTCCTCAGTTCCTTGTCTATAACAGGGATTGCTTACTCCTGATTGTGCAGAGTTAGATACTGGTTTTAAAGTGCACTATACAGTGTTATATTCTGTAAGTTTAATACCTCTAAGTTATACTTTTAATGTTTAGAAGTACAAAAAGTTTTAATTTATTACCAGAAAGAAATTCATAATAGGTAATGAAGCGTTCACTAGCGGCCAGAGAACAGCACAAATTGGTTTATTACATTTTCCCTTGAGCTCCCTGTTTGATATGGACTCTCTAATCTTCTCTCCCTTGTCCTCTCAGTTTCTCTTTTTCTTTCTTCTTTCTGGGTTCCCAGTTTGTTGTGATTTTGGCTTCTGACTTGTGCTTTGTCAAGGTTGAGATGGAGGTGTGTGGGTGATGGATGGGTTGGGACTTCAAGTCTTTCGGTTTCTGATGAAGAAAAGTGATCTTCCTGTTCCAGTCTTTAGGTGAAACATCTGAAGATTTTTCTCTTGTTGGTACTGTCCACCCCTAAGAGCCTAGATTTAATGTATTACAGTGGGAACACTATTTTCTCTTTCTTACCGGGTATCTGTTTGCTAGTAAGTAGCAGAGATTGATATCTTAACAACTATACACTTTCCTGCTTTTCTATCTTCACTGATAAGGGAATTGAACTATTAGATCCTTTCAACTTCTAAAAAGATGTGATTTAGGCTGGAGGCCTCCATACTGTCGGTGAGGCAGGTAACGATAGATTTTGTTGTGCCTATTTATAGGTGGGAAAGTGAAGGCAGTGAGGAGTTGGATCTATAGCTCTGAGTTCAGTGTTTTAGCCATTACATGGAATTTCCTTCCTGTAAGGGAAATACTGCTTTGTAGACATTTGTGTGTGAATGTCACTATAAGCATATTTTTAGCTTCAATGAGTGGTTTGAGGTAATGCATGTGTTTAGAATAGGAGGTTCAGATACTGTGTAATTCCAGAGCCCATGAAATGTGAAGGCCGTGACTATAGTGACTACATTCTTGTGCGCTAAAATACTTGTTTGATCTGAATATACCATTTTTTTGTTCTCCATGTTGCCCTTTGTACTAAAGATATTTTCCCTACTAGTTGGGGCTGTAAGTCATATTTACAGTGGTTTTCATAATCAAAATACTACTTTCCTATTAAGAAACTTAATTTCCTGTTGATTGTTTTTCCAAATTAATTTAATTTTAACTTCTCTTTTCACCCAATCAGTAGTCAAAGTCTAAGAATTCAAATTTCTAAGTACCTTTGGAGTCAATGCATGCCCTCTTCCTTAACTGAGGTTCACTTTGGCTCTCTCCCTTGGACTATTGCTAAATGTTTCTGATGGGTCTCCTAGCATGACACCAAGGATCTTATAAAAAGTCACATTTGTACATAAAGTGCTTTTATATACCTTTTCTTATTTAATTCTCATACCTACTGATGAGGTAGATTTTATCATTACCTACCTTCGACAATTGGGAAAAAAAATAGAAAGGCTAAGAACCTTCCAGAGGTTACACGGTTAGTAAATGGTGGAAGAATTCATATTTCAGAAAATAGGTCACTAAAATATTCATGGACCCCAAGGTAGAAACAAAAGTTTCTGTAAATTACATTAGTATAATGAATGACTCAGTGTGAAATAAAAGTATGACATCTAGACAGATACCTTTAAGGATAATTTTTTTATTTTGGAAATGAAGCCAACTACTTAAAAAAAAGTTTTCACATTTTTGTGGTTTTATGAAGTAATTAGGTTGAGTAATATAACTAAAAAGAAAAATGCTTGTGTGACTTTTCAAATTCATGCCACTTTATTGAACATTTGCCAGAATTGATTTATAGTTTCTTACGTATTTTTTTTTAACCAAACAAGGTTTTAAATAATAACTTAGAAAAACACATGATTTTTCTTCCTTCCACCCTTCCTTCCTTTAAAAAATCTATTTGGTAAGCTCTGAAAGTAGTGGGAATAGATATGGAGGAATGAGTGAAAACATTACGCAGTCTTAAATCATGTATGGGAAATAATATTTTTAAAATTCTTAATTTTATACTTTCGGTCACTGTGATGACCTAAATTCCTATACCCTTTACCAATACCCTTACCTGTACTCTGTACCCTTCAGCCCATACCCTTTACCATTTTGTAATGTTAACATGTTACAAAACCGTAGTACAGTGATCAAAACTAAGAAATTAACATTGGTGCAGTACTATTGACTAAACTCCACTTTTTTTTTTTTTTTAAACTAATGTTCAGGTTTTACTTTTGAAATGCATGAATGAATGGGGATGAGAGAGTTTAAGAAAACAACATTGGTAACAGTGAGAGTGCAGAAATACATGAATGAATATGAAAAGTGAGTAATTGGGAAGACTTAATTTTTTAAAAGGATTTTATTTATTTATTTATTTAAAAGATTTTATTTATTTATTTGAGAGAGAGTGAGCGAGTGCACAAGCAGGGGGAGCGGCAGGCAGAGGGAGAAGCAGGCTCCCCACTGAGCAAGGAGCCTAATGTGGGACTTGATCCAACTGAGCCACCCAGCTGCCCCTTTATTTATTTTAGAGAGATATAGAAAGAGAGAAAATGCGCATGTGTGAGTGGGGGGGGAGGGGTAGAGGGAGAGAGCATCTCAAACAGACTCCCTGCTGAGTGTAGAGCCCTATGCAGGCCTTGATCCCAGGACCCTGAGATCATGACCTGAGCCAAAATCAAGAGTCGAACGCTTAACTGACTGAGCCATTCAGATGCCCATGACAATATTTTTAATACATACTTTGTGTTCCCGTTATAATTGTATGTCTTAGTTCTTAAGTAGAGTCTTCCTTTTCTTGTGCCTTTGTTGATGAGAAGCATCCCTGTTTCAGTTTTATAGGAATATCACCACAAGTTGTTCTTACAAAAGGGCTATATCAACTTATTAAAAGAGCTAAGTACATTTAAAGCAGTTTCTAAGTGACCGAGAAAAAAATTATTCTATTACTGATTTCAAGAATTAAAATTTAGTAAAATACAAATATTACTTAATTTCTAAGATTCTACATATCAGTCTAAATCCACTTCTTCCAATAAATTATGATGGAATTCTAGCGCACATTGCTTAGCAAGGTCTGTTTATTACCTGTTCTTCCCCAAATGTGTTTTGCGGTGTTCTGAGCGATAAATTCCTTTATCTGTTGATATATAGAGATAGAACCACCCCATTTATCCCAGATTTCAGGACGAGAGACACATTGTTTTATATGGTCATGGTAGTAGGGCTGCAGTGGGTCTCCATGTGTGGAAGGGACCTTTCATACCTTATATATACAGCCCCTGCTCTGATTCTGTCTGATTGCACCTGGGAATACTTAGTCACTTCACCGCTGCAGTGTGGTTCTCTGTGGGGTTTCCTGCTCACTAAATGGTATTTTATTTGCACTTCCTTATTTCTCTGGCATGCTGACAATTCTTCGATGACAGGAATATGATTATGAGGGATTTCCAAAGTATGAGCATCACCACCTCTGAATTATACTAGAAAATGAGTGGCACATCTTTTTTTTTTTTTTTTAAGATTTTATTTATTTGTCAGAGAGAGAGAGAGTGCGAGCACAAGCAGGGTGAGCGGCAGGCAGAGGAAGAAGCTGGCTCCCCGCTGAGCAGGGAGCCCATTGCAGGACTGGCAGGACTCGATCCCAGTATCCTGGGATCATGACCTGAGCCGAGGGCAGACGCTCAACCGACTGAGCCACTCAGACATCCCTGAGTGGTACATCTTTAGTTATTGTTACCAAACAGCTTTGAATGAAATGTAACTTCCAGAGTTTCCACTAAGTACATGTTCTTTAGCAGGCCTTTAAAAAGACTTTTTAAAAACTTAAATTCTAATTATTTCCCTTTTTTCTGTTTTGTTTCATTGTCATTATAATGGTGTTTAGAAAAATAAAACAGCTTTATGGACATATCATTCATGTACCATATAATTCACTCATTTAAGGTGTACAGTTCGATGGTTTTATATTCACAGTGGTTTTTATATTCACAGAATTGTGCAGCCATCACCACAATCAATTTAAAACATCTTCATCTCTCTAAAAAGAAACCCCAAACTCAGTAGCAGCACCTCCTATATTCCACTTCCTCTCAGGCCCTGGCTCTACTTTTCGTCTCTATGGATTTGCCTATTCTGGACATTTCATGAAAATAGTGTATCATCTGTGGCCTTTTGGGACTGGCTTCTGTCACTTAGCATAAAGTCGGCATGTATCAGTACTTTATTTCTTTTTATTGCCTAACATATTCCATTGTATGGCTATCCCATACTTCATTTATTTATTAGTTGATGGACATTTGGGTTCCTTCCACTCTTTGGCCATGATGAATAATGCTGCTGTGAAAATTTGTGTATAAGTTTTTTTTGTGAGGAAGTATACTTTCATTCTTTTGGGCATATTCCTGGAAGTAGAATTGCTGGGTCATATGGTAACTTTATGTTTAACCCTTTAAGGAATTGCCAGACTGTTTTCCACAGTGAGCACAGCATTTCCAATCCCACCAGCAGTTTATAAGAATTTTTATTTTTCCATGTCCTTTCTAACACTTGCCATATTTCTCTTTTTCATGACAACTCTTCTAGTATGTGTGATGTGGTATCTCACTGTGGTTTTGATTTGCATTTCTCTGACGACTAATGATCTTGAGCACCTTTTCATGTACTTACTGATTATTTATATGTCTTCTTCTTTGGAGAAATGTGTGTGTAAACCCTCTGCTCATTTTTAAATTGGGCTGTCTTTTTGTTGTTGGGTTGTAAGCTCATTTTGGTTTTCATTTGCATTTCCCTGATGGCTAATGATGTCGAGCATCTTTTCATGTGCTTATTGGCTATTTGTATATCTTTTTTTGAAAGTGTGTCAACACTGCTCATTTTAAAATTGGGTTGTCTTTTTATTGTTGGCTTGTAAGCTCATTGTGGTTTACATTTGCATTTCTCTGATGGCTAGTGATGTTGAGCATCTTTTCCTATGCTTAAAGGCCATTTGTGTATCTTCTTTGGAGAAATGTCTATTCAGATCCTTTGCAAAATGGCTTATTTGCCTTCTTATTATTTGAGTTGTAAATTACTGAGTTTCTTCATAAATTCTAGTTATAAGTTCCTTACCGGATATGTGACTTGAAAAAAACTTTTTTTTTTAAATAGACAATATACTATATTTGAAACAAGATTGCACTCTTGAATTTTAGAATATATCAGAATTGCATTATTATTTCATAAATTCTTCTTTTACTTAACATGCTGACATGTCCAGCTATTCCCAGATGTGTGTGTGTGGGCATGTGTGTATGTGTGTGTGCGTGTGTTTTTTTTTTTTGGTGTTCAAAAAAAAAGAAGCAGGCTCCCCGCAGAGCAGGGAGACCAATGCGGGGCTTGATCCCTGCACCCTGGGATCATGACCTGAGCCGAAGACAGATGCTTAACGACTGAGCCACCCAGGTGCCCCTAATTTGTTTATTGTTACTGTGTGGAAAGACAGTTGATTTTTATATATTGCCTTGTATCTTGCAAACTTGCTGAACTCATTTGTTAGTTCTAAGAGTTTTTTAGTGGATTCCTAAGGATTTACTATATATAATATTATGTCATCTGCAAATATAGTTTTACTTCTGTCTTCCCAGTCTAGATTCCTTTCATTTCTTTTTCTCTCCTAATTGCACTGGCTAAAACCTCCAGTATAATGTTGAATTGAAGTGATGAGAGCAGGCATCCTTCCCTTGTTCTAATATTAGGGGGGAAGCATTCAATTTTTCACATTTACTTATGATGTGACCTGTGTTTTTTTCACATATACTTCTTGAGATTGAAGAAGTTCACTTCTTTACCTAGGGTGTTGACTATTTCATCATTAAGGGTATTGGATTTTATCAAATTCTTTATCTGCGTCTGTCAAGATGATCATTTTGTGTTTTTCCTTTATTTTAATGATTTGATTGTTATACTGATTGATTTTCAAATATTAAATCAACCTTGTTCCTGAGAAAATTGATCCCAATTACTCATGATATATAATTCTTTTGTATATTGCCAGATTCAATTTGCTAGTATTTTGTTGAGAATTTGTGTTTACACTCATTAGAGATATTGGCCTGTATAGTTTTCTTTTCTTTTTTTTTTTTTAAAGATTTTCTTATTTTTTATTAGAGAGAGAGGGAGAATGCAAGCAGGGGGAGTGGCAGGTAGAGGGAGAGCGAGAAGCAGGCTCCCCGCTCAGCAGGGAGCCTGATGTGGGGCTTGATCCCAGGACCCTGGAATCATGACCTCGGCCGAAGGCAGCTGCTTAACCGACTGAGCCACCCAGGTGCCCCTATAGTTTTATTTTCTTGTGATGTCTTTGTGTGGCTTGATCTCAGTATATTACTGGCCTCATAGAAGAAGTTGAGAGGTGTTCTTTCCTCTTTTGGTTTTTGGAAGCATTTGCAAAGAATTAATGTTAATTCTTTAAAAGCTTGGTAGATGTATGATTTTACTCATATGTGGAATTTAAGAAACAAAACAACTGAGCAAAGGGAAGAAAAAAGAGAGAGAGAAGCAAACCAAGAAATAGACTCTTAACTACAGAGAACAAACTGATGGTTACCAGGGGATAGGTGGGTGAGGGGATAGGTTAAATAGGTGATGGGGATTAAGGATTGCACTTCTTGTGATGAGCACCTGGTGGTGTATGGAACTAATATTACACTGTATGATAACTAACTGGAACTTAAATAAAAACTTTAAAAAATGCTTGGTAGAATTTTCCTAGACTTTTAAAATTTTGTTGGAAGCTTTTTGATGACAAATTCAGTTTCTCTAATTGTCATATATCTATTCAGTTTTTCTATTTATTTGTTAGATTTATTTCTTACTTTTTTTTTAAAGTTTAGGTACAGGGGCGCCTGGGTGGCTCAGTTAAGCATCTGCCTTTGGCTCAGGTCATGATCCCCGGGTCCTGGGATCGAGTCCTGCATTGGGCTCTCTGTAGTGGGGAGTCTGCTTCTCTCTTTACCACTCTCCCCTGCTCATGCTCTCTCTCTCAAATAAATAAATAAAATCTTAAAAAAAAAATTCAGGTACAGATTTGTCACTTTTGTTGATCTTTTCAGGGAGCCAACTTTTTTTTTGTTGATTTTCTCCATTGGGCTACTATTCTCTATTTCATTATTTCCTGCTCTACTCTGTATTACTTCCTTCCTTTTACTTGCTTTGAGTTTAGTTTGCTTTTCTTTTTCCAATGTCTAAAGGGGGAATGCTAGGTTATTGATTTGAAATATTTCTTCTGGGCGCCTGGGTGGCTCAGTTGGTTAAGCGACTGCCTTCGGCTCAGGTCATGATCCTGGAGTCCCGGGATCGAGTCCCGCATCGGGCTCCTTGCTCAGCGAGGAGTCTGCTTCTCCCTCTGACCCTCCCCCCTCTCATGTGCTCTCTCTCTCTCATTCTCTCTGTCTCAAATAAATAAAATCTTTAAAAAAAAAAAAAGAAATATTTCTTCTTTTAAAATATAGGTATGTACAGCTATAAATTGCCCTCCAATACTGCTTTAGCTCCATCTCATAAATTTTGGTATGTTGTACCTTTATTTTCATTCATCTTGAAACATTTTCTTTAAAAGTCTTTTTTATTTGGGTATAGTTGACATACACTGTTACATTAGTTTCAGGTGTACATCATAGTGATTCCACGTGTTTATACATTATGCTATGCTCACCACAGGTGTAACTACCATCTGTCACATTCCTTATGTTGTGCCTTTCATTCCTATGGCTGGAAGCCTATATACTTCCCACTCCCCTTCACGCATTTTGCCCACCTCCCACCTCCCTTCCCTCTAGCAACCATTAGTTTGTTCTCTGTATTTATAAGTCTGATTCTGCTTTTTGTTTGTTAATTCATTTGTTTTGTTTTTTGGATTCCATATAAGGGAATTCCCATATAAGGGAAATCATATGATATTTGTCTTTCTCTGTTTGACTTACTTCATTTAGCATAATACCCTCTAGGTCCAACCATGCTATCACAAATGGCATGATCTCATTCTTTTTTATGACTATGTAATATTTCAGTGTGCGTGCATGCATGTGTGTGTACGTACACATGTACATACACTCCACATCTTCCTTACCCATTTGTCTGCTAATGGACACTTGGGTTGCTTCCATATCTTGGCTATTATAAATAATGCTGCAATAAATATAGGGGTGTATATATCTTTCTGAATTACTGTTTTTGTTTTCTTTGGGTAAATACCGAGTAGTGGAATTATTGGATCATATGGTATTTCTATTCTTATTTTTTTGAGGAAACTTTATACTATTTTCCACAGTATGGAGTGTACCAATTACATTCCCACCAACAGCACACAAAGGTTCCTTTCTCCCCATGTCTTTGTTCACACTTGTTACTTCTTGTCTTTTTGATTTTAGTCATTCTGACAGGTGTAAGGTGATATCTCGTGGTGGTTTTAATTTGTATTTCCCTGATGATTGGTGATGTTGAGCATCTTTTCATGTGTCTGTTGTCCATTTGTATGTTTTCTAAGGAAAAATCTCTATTCAGGTCCTTTGACCATTTTTAATCAGATTATATGTTTTTTTGGTGGTGAGTTGTGTAAATTCTTTCCGTATTTTGGATATGAACCCTTTATTGGGTATATCATTTGCAAATATCTTCTCCCATTCATTAAATAGCTTTTTGTTTTGTTGGTGGTTTCTTTTACTTGTGCAAAAGCTTTTTATTTTGATGTAGTCCCAATAGTTTATTTTTGCTTTTGTTTCCCTCGTCTTAGGAGACATATCTAGAAAAATTTTGCTGTAGTTGATGTTAGAGAAATTACTGTCTGTGTTCTCCTAGAATTTTTATGGTCTCAGGGCTCACATTTGGGTCTTTAATTTATTTTGAGTTTATTTTTGTGTATGGTATTAGAAAGTGGTCCAGCTTCATTCTATTACATGTAGCTATTTAGTTTTCCCAGCACCATTTATTGAAGAGACTGTCTTTTCCCCATTGTGTATTCTTGGCTCCTTTGTAATAGATTAATTGATCGTATAAGTGTGGGTTCATTTCTGGGGTCTCTATTCTGTTCTATTGATTTATGTGTCTATTTTTGTGCCAGTACCATACTGTTTTGATTACTACAGCTTTTTTTTTTTTTTAAGATTTTATTTACTTGAGAGAGAGACAGCATGAGTGGGTTGAGGGACAGAGGGAGAAGCTGAGCAGGGAGCCCAATGTGGGACTCAATCCTGGACTCTGGGATCATTACCTGAGCCGAAGGCAGACACTTAATGAATGACTGAGCCACCCAGGTGCCCTGATTATTACAGCTTTGTAGTATAACTTGAAATCTGGAATTGTGATACCTGCAGCTTTGTTTTTCTTCCTCAAGATTTCCTTGAGTATTTGAGGTTTTTTTTGGTTCCATATAAATTTTAGGATTATTTGTTTTATTTTTGTCAAAAAAAACACCATTGGTATTTTGATAAGGATTGCATTGAATCTGTAGATTGCTTTGGGTAGTATGCACATTTTAACATTTATATTAAGTCATCTAATCCATGAGCATGAAATATCTTTCCATTTGTTTCATCTTCAGTTTCTTTACTCAGTGTTTTATAGTTTTCAAAGTACAGGTCTTTCACCTCTTTAAGTCTATTCCTAGGTATTTTATTCTTTTTGGTGCAATTGCAAATGAGGTTGTATTCTTAATTTCTCTTTCTTCTATTTTGTTATTGGTATATAGAATGCTACTGATTTCTGGGTATTAATTTTGTATCCTACAGTTTTACTGAATTCATTTATTACTGGAGTTTAGGACTTTCTTTCTTTTTTTTTTAAAGATTATTTATTTATTTATTTGACAGTGAGAGAGAGACAGTGAGAGCAGGAACACAAGCAGGGGGAGTGGGAGAGAGAGAAGCAGGCTTCCCGCTGAGCAGGGGGCCCGATGTGGGGCTCTGTCCCAGGACCCTGGGATCATGACCTGAGCTGAAGGCAGATGCTTAACAACTGAGCCACCCAGGCACCCCTGGAGTCTAAGACTTTCTATGTATAGTATCATGTCGTTTGCAAATAGGGACAGTTTTAACTTCTTTACCAATATGGCTGCCTCTTATTCATCTTGAGGTATTTTCTAATTTCTTATGTGATTTTTTTTGTTACTCATTAGTGTTTTGGGATTATGTTGTTTACTGTCCACATATTTTTGGCTTTCCAAAATATGCCTCTGTTAGTGATTCTAATTTCATTCAGTTGTTACCTGAGAACATATTTTGTATGAACTCACTACTTTTAAATTTATTTTAGCTTGTCTTATGACCTATGATATTGTCTGTCCTAGAGAATTTTCCATGTCCACTTGAGAAGAATGTGTGTTTTGTTGTTGGATGAAGTGTTTTCTAGATATTAGATATACTTGGTTTATGGTATTCAAATCTTTTCTTTCTTTTTTGATTTTCTATCTAGTTGTTCTTTTTTTTTAAATTTTAATTTATTGTTATGTTAGTCACCATACAATACATCATTAGTTTTTGATGTGGTGATCCACGATTCATTGTTTTCATATAACACCCAGTGCTTCATGCAGTATGTGCCCTCCTTAATACCCATCACCGGGCTAACCCATCTCCCGACACCCCTCCCCTCTAAAACCCTCAGTTTGTTTCTCAGAGTCCATAGTCTCTCATGATTCATCTCTCCCTCCGATTTCCCCCCACTTCATTTTTCCCTTCCTTCTCCTAATGTCCTCCATGCTATTCCTTATGTTCCACAAATAAGTGAAACCATATGATAATTGACTTTCTCTGCTTGACTTATTTCACTTAGCATAATCTCCTCCAGTCCCATCCATGTTGATGTAAAAGTTGGGTATTCATCCTTTCTGATGGCTGAGTAATACCACCTTACACCAGTTAGAATGGCAAAAATTGATAGGGCAAGAAACAACAAATGTTGGAGAGGTTGTGGAGAAAGGGGGACCCTCTTACACTGTTGGTGGGAATGCAAGTTGGTACAGCCACTTTGGAAAACAGTGTGGAGGTGCCTCAAAAAATTAAAAATAGAGCTACCCTATGACCCAGCAATTGCACTCCTGGGTATTTGCCCCACAGACATGGATGTAGTGAAAAGAAGGGCCATATGCACCCCAGTGTTCATAGCAGCAATGTCCCGCAATAGTCAAGCTGTGGAAAGAGCTGAGATGCCCCTCAACAGATGAATGGATAAAGAAGATGTGGTCCATATATACAATAGAATATTACTATCTAGTTGTTCTATTCACTGTTCATATTTGAGTTTGAAACCTCCTTCTAGTATTCCTGATGTGTCTGTTTCTCCTTTCAAATCAGTCACTTTTTGCAAGGTAGCGGGAGGGGAAGAATGAAGCGGGGGAAATCGGAGGGGGAGACGAACCATGAGAGACGATGGACTCTGAAAAACAAACTGAGGGTTCTAGAGGGGAGGGGGGTGGGAGGATGGGTTAGCCTGGTGGTGGGTATTGAGGAGGGCACATTCTGCATGGAGCACTGGGTGTTATGCACAAACAATGAATCATGGAACACTTCATATAAAACTAATGATGTAATGTATGGGGATTAACATAAGAATAAAAAAAAATTTAAAAAAAAGATGAATGCATAAACAAAAAAAAAAATCAGTCACTTTTTGCTTTTTGTTTTTTGGCAGCTCTGTTGTTAGGTGCATATATGCTTATAGTTGTTATATCTTCCTAGTGCAATGATCCCATTTTCTATTTTTATTTTCTCTAGTGACATTTTTTTGGTTTGTTTTAAGATCTATTTCGTCTGGTATTAGTATAGGCACTCCAGCATTCTTATGGCTGTTGTTTGCATGACATATTTTTTCCCATGCTTTCATTTTTTCAGCCTATTTGTATCTTTGAATCTAAAGTGTGTTAGTAAGTTGGTTTCAGTTGGTGTTTCACTGAAATTATTTGGCATAAATTGTCACTTCTAACAGTGATAATGTTGTCTCTAATATATTGATGTAAGTTAATGTTTGTTTAATGCTTATAATTTAATATTGTTATTCTGGATAATGTAATGATGTTTTTGGAATATTAATCAGGTATAGTCTCCCCTTTTCAGGAAGTTTAAATATAAGATAAAGGATTTATTATCTCATTTATTCCTACTGGTCTGAGAAGTAGAGCAGATAAAATATGAGTTTATTCATTTTATAGTGAGAAAATGTGTCTATAAACTTAAATTTGAACTTGTCTCTCATTTTTAACACTATAAATAATCTTAAATCCCAATGATAAATTTAATTTTAAATTTACTGATTCAAGCCACTACAAGTTTTTTCCAATCATAATAGGTAGAAAATAGCCAGAGGTTTCCAATTTTAATTGCTTTATCTTCCTTGAAATTGAGTTGAAAAGCAGAGAAAAAGTTTAGTCATTAAATATTCTCATTTACTTTCTTTTAACATTATTTAGCACTCTCATAAGATGATTGATACACTTCATGTATGGATTGCAGGAAAGAAAAAACTAGCTTCTGAAAATGATTGAATAACAGCTGGAATTAATGAATAAGGGAGTGATTGAATGAATGTATCAACCAGATGAAATGTAGGCTTTTTTAGGTATTCTGTGTAATGAAAGGATTAACAGAATTCAAGGTAGTGCAAAATAGGAACTCTATGATATAACAATGACTGATAATAATGTTAATGATAATGTTAGCTAATTTTTATAGGATAGTTATTGTTTGCCAGGCACTGTTCTAATATCTTTACATATAGGTCAAAGATTGGATTGTCAGATCAGACTGACATGAATTGAAAATATTAATCAATATTAAGGTTTACTTTTAATTTTAAGGATACAAGGAACCAAAAGGCACAGGAAAAGCAGACAGGGGTCCTGGATATTGAGAGAGACCCCCAGATTCTTTCTTTTCACAATAGACAAAACTGTCAATCCCAGAGCAGTAGATATGATCTCTAATGAAGTACATGGGTTACCTCATACAATAGGGAACATTATAGGCTGCAAAACATTCCATTTTATACTCCAATAATTGCACAGGTGATGTCCCATCCTTTATAAACCTATAGATTCTAGGTTTGTTTTCCATAGTATTTCTAAAACAAGGGTATTCTGCTAAAAGCCTTCTATGGATAAGTACTTTTTTTTTTTTTTAAGCAAATACCATTAGTATATTTGTCAGTAATTAGCATGCTTATAAGGAGAATAGACCAGGTCTTCTGCCTTCTTTTTCCTGGGAGAGCCTCCTACCCAACAAGAAAAAAAAAAAAAGCTCTCTTTCGTTTCCAGTAGATTTACTCATTTAAATTCAAATTCAGTTATTTATTTTTTAGGATAAACAAGGTAAATACATTAAGAAGGAACTTCAGACATGTGTGTTTTTTTTTTTTAAGATTTTATTTATTTGACACAGAGAGAGAGAGAGAGCGAGAGAGAGAGAGAGAAAGAGCACAAGCAGGGGGAGCAGCAGGCAGAGGGAGAAGCAGGCTCCCCACTGATCAGGGAGCCCGATATGGGGCTCGATCCCAGGATCCTGGGATCATGACCTGAGCGGAAGGCAGACGCTTAACTGACTGAGCCACCCATGCGCCCCTAGACATGTTTAAAAATATTTGATATGATTTGATTTGGTTTAGTTTGGTTGGTAGGAGATGGAGTGAAAAATACAGTAAATATAAATATATTCTTACCACCAGCAGATAATCACCATAGTAGCTTGTTGTATTCCTTTTGTGTGTGTGCATGCATATGTCATAAACAGTTTTTTCTTCTGTTTGATCTTAGAATATTTGAGAAAAAATATGGTGGTTTCAACTTTCAATTTTCTCTGTTTTTCTCACCCCAACCCAGGATGGAGATCCAGTTCGTCCAGGAGTGGCCATGACTGATCTCGCTACTGGCCTGTATGCATATGGAGCCATTATGGCTGGACTGATACAAAGATATAAAACGGGGAAAGGACTGTTCATTGATTGTAACCTACTGTCATCTCAGGTACCGATCCAAAGAACTTTTGAGATTGTGGTGTAAAGACATGTATCTGGGTTATACTCTTTCATATCAAATCCTATGGTCACATGTCCAAAAAAAAAACCCAAAAAACCAAAAACAGAAAAAACCCACAAACAACAACAGCAAAAGCTGTTCTATTTTGGTATACTTAATTATTATTAAGTTAAAATAAACAGACCATGAAGATTTTGTTGTATGTAGACATTGCTGTTGAATTAGAAGTTTAAAGACTATTTATATTAAAATGGGTCTATTACTACTTGTGAGACAGGAGTACATTTGGTTCTATTTTATTGTCACATGAGCTCTGTAACTTCTTTTGACCAGGGTTTCTTCACCTGTTTTGTACTGTGGATCCTTTGAAGAGTCTGGTGAAGGCTATGGACCTTTTTTCAGAATTATGTTTTTAGATGCATAAATTGATATATTTAGGATTG
Source organism: Neomonachus schauinslandi (assembly GCF_002201575.2). Lineage (NCBI taxonomy): Eukaryota > Metazoa > Chordata > Mammalia > Carnivora > Phocidae > Neomonachus > Neomonachus schauinslandi. Next base: position 13,174,873 of record NC_058414.1, on the reverse strand, counting down.
CAAGGGAAGCACGTTATATTAAAATACAGTTATCTCAATGTAAAAACCAATTTTGTGTTGTAATAACATATATGATTTTTTACTAACACATTAAACCATAAGATCTATTTTTGGGCTTAGTAACTATTGCAATTTTGAGGTAATGTTGAACATAAATGATGTTTTAAGATATCTGCAATAGCTAGAATATGATATGAAAATATGGATAATATTTATTGGTGATCAAGCCATAGGTACTACTAATATTCCTATGGTTTGTTGCCTACATTCATAATTGAAGAAAATGCTAAATTTTAGTTAGAAGTTGGACGGACATAAAGATATATTTTTTTTCCGTTCAAGTTAATTAGTTCCCAGAATTCTTTCCACGGACTCTAGGTTAAGAACCCCTGGTTTGGATAGTTATTAGTTATGTCATGCTAAATACTAAACTGCTGGAATTAAAAGGTTAACTAACTCTGAAATTGACATTTTGCCTCCTTTTTATTGGAGCAGACCCAGATGCCTATTCAGAATAGATAATTCTTCAGGAATAGAAAAAAAGAAAATACCAAATTTGTGCAAGGAGATACTTTACTATGGGAAAAATTACTTCATAGATGGAGACCTCAGTTAGGAATTTCAGATTTAAGTGGCATACATGGGAGACTAGTAAACTTGGAAAACTGCTCTGGAGATTTGTTCTCGTAGACAAAATTAAGGAGTTGTCTAGGGTAAAAAAAAAAATCATCAAAATGGTTAAAGGTAAAATACTACATATGGGGTTTCAACATTAGCTTTGAGTCACAGTGAGCATTTTAGTGGTTATATAAAAGGGTAAAATAATTCTCTCCAAATGAATGAACTGTCTTCTAAATAGAGAAACACAGATGTTAGTTATGGGAAGAAGCTGAAAGCCTTTTCTTCCCTCCTCTAATTTTATAGCTGTAAGGAACCTGAGGTAGGGAAAGTGACTGACTACAAGTTACACATTCCTTAAGGATGGAAGCCAGGAAGATTTCAGGGGGTTTGACCTGTGCAATCACAGAGGGTTCTAAGCTTAGTTTAAATGCTCTGTTATCACTGCCTTGAGATTCTTAATTATTTTTGAATTAGAGGCCCTACATTTTTTTCACTTTGCACCAGTACTTGCAAATTATGTGACCAGTCCTGGATTTGGGACTCTATTTAAGTCTCCTGATCTTTACCTAGTCTGCTGTACTTATATGTCAATGATTAATTAGCTTTGGAAGAAATTCTCTTGTAGCGTTTGGTAGAGTTTAATTCTCTTCCGGCTCCTAACACAATGATTCATGATGTGGAGGTGTGTGGTTCCCTGGGGATGAGAGTGGAAGGGGTTGGTATCACTGGTGGGGCTGTTTCAAAGTGAGGGTACAGGAAATACAAATGCATGCATGCATGCTCACATACATGCTTTCTAGTCATTTTGGGTACGTGTCTGTGTTTGTTGTTCATGTTGTCCCCTGAGCCTATAAGTCCCATGAATGCAGGAATGTTTGTTCCTGCTTATAGTGGTATCCTCAAAATGCAGCCTAGTATTTGTCAAATAGTGGGCTCTCCCTATCTTTTGAGATCAATAGGATGCCCACTGTTAGCAATGTGTATGTCTCATGGCCCTTAGGTTTGCTAGGAAAGGTTAGAAAAAGGTAGAAAACCATGGAGTTAGGATAAGCACTTGATAAACAACTAATGATGAGATGATTTGCTTTTAGCAAACCTGGTAGCAGTGTTTTAGTCTATTTGCTGTAGCTAATCTAGTTAAAGGTTCCTAAAGTTATTAGTGTGATTAAGACTCATTAGCTACTTTTTTTTTAATTGAGGTAAAACTGACATAAAACATTATATTAGTTTCAGATGGATAACATAATGATTTGATATTTGTATATATTGTAAAATGATCACCACAATAAGTTTGGTTAACATCCATCATGATACATAGTTGTGATCTTCTTTTCCCATGAGAACTTTTGCAATCTACTCTCTTAGCAGCTTTCAAATATGCAGTACAGTATTATTAGCTATAGTCACCATGCTGTACATTACATCCCTGTGACTTATTTATTTTATAACTGGAAATTTGTACCATTTGACGCCCTTCACCTATTTTACCAACCCTTTGCCTCTTGCAACCACCAATCTGTTCTCTGTATCTATGAGCTCAATTTTTTTTTTTAAGTAAAAAAAAATTTCTTCTAGATTCCACATATAAGCAAGATTGTATTGTATCTGTCTTTCTCTGACTGGCTTATTTTACTTAGCATAATGCCCTCAGGGTCCATCCATGTTGTTACAGATGGTGGGATTTCCTCCTTTTTTTGATGGCTGAATAACATTCCATTGTGTGTATATATGTACAACATTTTTTTATCAATTCATCCATTGATGAACACTTAGATTGTTTCCATATCTTGGCTATTGTCATTACCTTTTAACAATAAAAATCAATTAAGTCTTATTTTAGAGCTATGGATTTTCAGATCTACTATTTTATATGATCTCCATAATAATCACTTGAGGTAGGTAGGGCAGGAGTTTTTTAAAGATTTATTTATTTATTTATTTGAGAGTGAGCACAAGAGCTGGACTGGGGTGAAGGGCAAAGGGGGAGGGAGCGGGAAAGAATCCCAAGCAGACTCCATGCTGAGTGCAAGTCTGGGCTCTGTCTCACAACCTGAAGATCATGACCTGAGCTGAAACCAAGAGTTAAATGCTCAACTGGCACCCAGGCGGATGGGGCAGGAATTTTTATTCCTATTTTACTTACAAAGAAACTGAAGCTAGGAAATGTTGATCTGCTTGACCAACAGAGTCACAGCGAGAATTCTGGTTTCTGATATCCTGACTGGTTCTCTTTTCCCTATGTGATAAAGACAAAAGCTTTGGCACTGAGGGACAGGCAAGATCCAGCTTTCCTGTGGTGAAGCTCCAGGGGAGAAGGCAAATTTAGTAAGAGGCAGAGGAAGCAAAAGACCCCCCAGTAACAAGGGAACACAGAGCAGGACTGGCCTCTTGTGCCCCCACGTTGCATGCCAAGAGTCAGAATAAGACAGTGTGACACAGTGGGCCTCTACCCTATTTCTTGACTCTGTGTTACTTCTTTTCTTCTCATCTCATATGTGCTTTTTGAGCCTTGGGCATCTCTTTTCTCTCTTTGTCTTTTTCCCACTTGTCTTTCTTTACTTTTCACTCCTATCCTGCACCGTCTGCCTTTTCCAAGTCCCTTTTCCTCCATCTTTTATTATGTGGAGCTATTGTTGAAGCAGTTCTGGTACCAGATCTTACATCTTTATACTGTACCATGAAGGAGACTTACAGAATCTTTTAGCAGTTTCCCTGGAAGAAAAAGGAAGACCTTTTTTGTAGAAGGCCTAGAAAACAAGACCATATATTTCACTGGTTAAGTGACCATTCCAGAACCAATTAATGAGGGCTAAAAAATATGTTATTTGGCTTAAGCTGTTCTGTGTACTAGGGATGGGGTTAACTCCATCCAAACCATATGACTATAACTGGGGAGATGTGATTCCTCCAAAGAATGGTGTGGTTATTTTTTGGCCAGAGGCAGGGGAAATTGATGTTGGGGGGCCAATCAACATTATACTAACAATACTGGGTTGTTTTGAGAATCTAATGCCACTAAAGAATGTGAAAAATTCTTTGTAGATTGGAAAGTTTCTGATGACTAGCATTAATTTTATTAGGCTACTGAAAAAAAATTTTGCAGTGTTAGAAATGTGCTGAGATTAAAAAGGTAGTTGTTGACATAATTATTATAACTTTTCATAATAGAGAAATCTTGACTAACTTAGTCTTTCAATTTAAGATAACATTTATAGATTCTAGATCAAAATACCAAACCACAGAATGATTAAACTCTGCTTTATGTAAATGCAAAGTGCTATTTCTAGGTACTTTTCAAAGTAATGTAATAGGAAACTTCACCTTTTAAAAAATGTGTTCATTTTCTTTTTTTTGTATAAATATTCACCTGCATTGAGCAGATAACATTTGAACTTAATTTCAGCTGCCTGGAAAATGACTGAGATTTCATGCAGTGGGCAAAAAACATACTTTTCCACTCATTTTGATTGCATTACATAGGATGACGAATGATTATAACATTCAATATCAGTTGCTAAAAATGAAATTTTGTACTCCTTCTCTTAAAAGTGATCTAGTGTACAATTACACAAATAGCACTTGATTTGAATAGTAGTTAATTATTAACTTGGAGTTGATTGTCTCAACCACAACAAAACCATTTCATTGTAGAGACACGACAGTTGCCGGGATGTGGTTCACAAGTGGGCACCAAATTTTTCGTAGTTTCAAGGCTATGAACTTTTAACCCTTGCCGTAAAATTCTTTGATTTTTTTTTTAGTCTTAATATGATTTAAAGTTGTCAGCTGAAGATTGTCTAACGTCAGCATCTAAACAGTATTCTTTAGATGATATTGGTAAATAACAAGGAAGTGGGTTTGGATGTGGTTCCAATTATTCTGTTGCTCTTATTCTTCTATTGTGGCTTACAGAAATATCTTTGGGAAGTTTTAATATCCTTCCTGTACTTAATTGTAACCAGGCTCCCCTAATTACTACGACAGTGAGTCTTTTTAGCACCAAACTTCCATAATTATTTTCACGTATAGAATGTTTTGGCATTTTTGATGTCATTATTCTTTCTCCATGTTTGTAATACTGTTCATATTTAGGGTAGATAAAATTTCAGCTATCATTATTATAGCACACTTCTGTGGATAAATTTCTGAATTTCAAACAAGTATAGTAATCTGAAATTCATCTTTTTGTGTCTTTAGATACCTGTGTTTCTGCTTTTCTTTTTTTATCCTATGTCTTTTTTAAAAACGGCTTTAGTGAGGTGTATTTTTTAAAAAAGATTTTTATTTATTTTTTTTTTGAGAGAGAGTGATAGAGCATGAGTAGGGTGAGGGATGGAGGGAGAGGGAGAAGCAGACTCCCCACTGAGTGGGGAGCCTGACTCGGGACTTGATCCCAGGACCCTGAGATCACGACCTGAGCTGAAGGCAGATGCTTAACTGAGCCACCCAAGCGACCTAGTGAGGTATGTTTTGCACATCATAACATTCACCCTGTCTCAAGGGACCATTTAATAGTTTCTAGTACAGTTCATGAGTTATGCAACCATTACTGTAAATCAGGTTTTGAAATAAATACTCATACAGTCACTTCTGGTCTGGGTTGTACCCATGAGGCTAGAAAGGACCAGTTTTTAGTGGGGAAGGATGTAGGGCTGGGTTGACTCAGAATTCAGGGCCCATTATGATTCTGTGGGCCTTAGATGATTTTACCTTTGTGGGTCCTTTCCTCCATAAAAATACTAAGAACTGTAGCTGCATTGGTATAAAGATGAATATAATTCATTATTATGTATTAATTATTATTGTGTTAATTTTTTTTTCTCATTTTGAAATTAAAATTAAAACATTTTGTGTCCTTCTGAAGTATGGTGAGCACTATGCCTAATTGTTAAGTCAGCTCTGGAAGAATTCCCTTAGGAATAGTGTGTAAATGTGCCAGATTTGTGAGGAAAGAAATAATGTATCCAGGAAGGAAGTGGAGGTTGGAAGTTGAGATCATGCTGAAGGGTGAACAGAGGATGGGAAGGGAGAAAAGCAGTAGCCTATGACCAGGGAAGTTGACAGCATGGAGGAGGGAGAGGAAAAAAGAGGAGCTCATATCAGAAAGCTTAAGAAATCAGAGAACTGTGAGTTTGCATTTGAACCTCCCTTTTTTGACAAGCCTGATGCATTCCTGCCATGAAGGCCCATGTCAGCCTGATCGTCCTTCGTTACTTGAGGCCAATTTTTAATCCTTGTCCAGTTTCCATTCTTTAACTGGCATTCTCCCTAAGGCCTCCCACTGCTTTATTAAGTTCAGGGGGTACAAATAGATATTAACATTTCTGATATCAAGATGAATAATTAGGTAAAGGTAAAGACACACCCAAAAGTGAAAAATCAGATGACTTCCAAAGAAAATAAGAATTTTAGATAATCTATTATTTTATGTTATTATTTTATACTATTGGTCGGATTGAATACAAGTTGGCTGCAATATAAAACATTTTTTTTTTTTAAAGAAAATCCAGTGAAATATAAGTGTGTTGGGAGGATGCTCTGGTTTTGTGTAACTGAAATCCTTAGTTATAGTCATTGGCATTGCATATTTTTATATGACATGAACCATAGTGAGGGAAACCAGAGCTTTTAAATTATAATAATTGATAATTACTAGTAGGAGAGTATCTCAAAGGAGAAAAGAATAAAACAGGACAAATTTCATTGTGATCTAGTTTAATTCTCTTATTAGATACTTTAAAACAGTTTGGTCCTTTCAAAACTTTTTGAAAAACAGAAACATAATTAAGATCAAGATATAAAAGAGTCGAGGAGAAAGGTCCATTGATGTTGACAAATATTCACCAAATTTAGATTTTGTCTTCGCAGAATCTTGTAGAATAATGAATTTAATGGACTGTTCCTAAAGGTGGGTTTAACAGTATTAGAATCACCTATATTCTCTGTTATTAGAGTTGGAACAATTTGTTTTTGTTGCTAAGTTAAATGATTCTACCTTCATCCTTGTACATTCTAGGATTGGAAAATTTTATGTAGAATAAAATGTTGTGATCATATCCTCTGTGTTGGCTAATTAATAGTGGCTCTATACCTGCCATAAGTTATGGACCAACCGATTCCTAGGGGAACATGTCTATTTGGCCCCAACTATTATGCTATCATTGTAGCTAAAGGATAAGTAAACCACTAACATTAAGCATGGTGGCTGAGATTTAATTTCTAGGAAAATCACTTTAGTTCTTTATAGAATGTATATGAAGTATAATGGGGAATATTTTTTTATAGCCTTAGAGTCATTGTATACCAGCAATATATAATTTTTTTTTAAAGATTTTATTTATTTATTTGACAGAAAGAGAGACAGCGAGAGAGGGAACACAAGCAGGGGGAGTGGGAAAGAGAGAAGCAGGCTTCCCGCCGAGCAGGGACCCCGATGCGGGGCTCAATCCCAGGACCCTGGGACCATGACCTGAGCTGAAGGCAGTCGCTTAACCAACTGAGCCACCCAGGCGCCCCAGCAATATATAATTTTTAAGGATTTTTTTTTTTTTGTAGCCTAGAGTTGTTATATACCAGCAGTATATAATAAAATCTTGATTGGCCCAAGCACTTAGCAATTTGGATATTCTGGTTGATTCCATTTTCTAGATGACTGAAGGCTAAAAGGAAAGTACTTTGGTTTCAACTATTTTCATAGGAAATCTTCTAAAATGCTTTAATTTACCTTTCTGTTGTGGTAAATGCCATATACTAAATATATTTTCACCTTAAAAGTTATTATACACATCTCTTTTTTAACCTATTGATACTCCCTTTAGGCAGTAAGAAGTGAAGTTGAATCTGCACTAACAGAATCTATTTGTCACCCATCCATCCAACCACCCATCCATCCACGCATCCCTGTTTCTCATCTACTGTATGCCAGAGTATACAATAAATGATAAGTAAGCAACAAGTTCCCTGCCATATTGAATTTACATTGTCACTGAAGATGTAGATAAAAAACAAGCAATAAGTGATATATTTGCAGAAAGAAATAAACAGTGTAATAAAGATAACAGGGGCATTTCTGTTAGCCATGGCAAGATTATTCCAGAGAGATGAAACAATAAATGCAAAGGCCTGTAGCAGGACAAGACTTGGCATCCTCTAGGAACTGACAAAAGGTTGATGTAACTGCCTGAAAGACATCCCTTCAGGTTGACACTGGCACTAAACCTGGCCATTTATTAATAATCCAATGAAGAATAACCATGGGTTGTGACATTTAAATAATAACCCAGTAATCTATAGTTAGTAGGCCCATTAGAAGTTAGGAGTCAGTAACAGACTCTTTTTTTAGTGGGGAAGGAATTTATTGGCAGGGCACTAGGTCAAGCCTAGAGGGTAAGAGCTGAGTTCTGGTGCTGTTGTAGAGGAATGATGGTAGAAACAACACAGGACTGCAAACAGCTTTAATCTTTTTTGCTACTTGGCTGACTGGAGACCAGTATTGAGAAGATTGAGACCGGACTGTTGTGATTACCAACAACAGTGCCTGCCGAGGTGCAACACTGGGAAAGTGCCATGAGCTTGCTGACCGTGGAGCAGACACTGTATTATATAGGCTGTTTGTATTCTCCAAAGTTGAATTATTGAGAATGTCTTTTTTTTTTTTTTAAGATTTTATTTATTTGTTTGACAGAGAGAGACACAGTGAGAGAGGGAACACAAACAGGGGGAGTAGGAGAGGGAGAAGCAGGCTTCCCGCCGAGCAGGGAGCCCGATGCGGGGCTCGATCCCAGGACCCTGGGATCATGACCTGAGCCGAAGGCAGACGCTTAACGACTGAGCCACCTGGGCGCCCCTGAGAATGTCTTTAACAACATAGTAAAGCTTATATAATGTTGACTTTATACTAGACACTGTTCTAAGCACATTGCATATATAACATAATTTATTTCCTCTATGGCTCTCTTGTTCCCATTTTACTGAGGAGGAAACAGAGGCACAGAATAATAATGTAACTTGCCCTGTGTCACAGCCATGTACTAAATGGTAGAGCTAGAACCTGAACTCGGTCTGGATCCAGAGACTGCTATACTTTTACTCTCAAGTGTATAAGGCCCTCCCAGTATTCACTAATTTATTTATGGACTTACATATTTAAATGTCCAATGCTAGGAATATAATATTATGGTGAATAGGGTTGTTTGGGAATATGTTTTAGCTATTCCAAAGGGTATATAAAGATAATAAATCTTGACCTGTCTTTTGGGAGGATGATTTTATTTAAAAAAATTTTTTTTAAAGATTTTATTTTATTTATTTGAGAGAGAGAGTGAGAGAGAGAGCACAAGAGGGGGTAGGGTCAGAGGAAGAAGCAGACTTCCCGCTGAGCAGGGAGCCCAATGCGGGACTCAATTCAGGGTCTCCGGGATCATGACCTGAGCCAAAGGCAGTTGCCCAACCAGCTGAGCCACCCAGGCATCCAGGAGACTGATTTTAATAAGTACAGTGATCAGCACTGAGCAACAGAACTTAACATGATTGCATATTGATCTCATATCTTGCAACCTTGCTGGGCTCATTTTTCTAGTTCTAAGTGTATTTTAGTGTATACTATAGGATTTTCCATATACAAGACCACATCATCTGTGAATAGAGATAGTTTTACTTTTTCCTTTTCAAGATGGATGCCTCTGATTTCTTTTCCTTGCCTAATTTGCCTGGGTAGAAAGAACCCCAGTACAATGTTGAATAGAAGTGGCATGCACGCAGCCTTTTTTTTTTTCTTTATTTCAGAGCGAAGCATTACCAGTATGTATGAGGTGAGCTGTGTTGTTTTCACTGTTGCTCTTTAACAGGTTGAGGAATTTCCCTTTGTTCTTGGTTTGCTGAATGTTTTTATCACAAAAGGTGTTAGATTTTGGCAAATACTATTTCTGCAACTATTAAGATCATGATTTGCCTTGCATCGCTCATCCTATTAATATGTTATTTGATATTGATTGGTTTGCATTGATTTTTGTATATTGAACCAATTTTGCAATCCTGGGAAAAATCTCACTTGGTCACGTCGTCTAATCTTGTGTATATGTTGCTGTATTCTGTTTGCTAGTGTATTGCTAAGGATTTTGGGGTCTGTTAAAAAGGAGAATTAGTCTGTAATTTTCTTCTTCTGGATGTTTTTTCTGTTTTTGGTTATCAGGTATAACTCAAGAATGAGTTGTTCCCTTCTCTCTTAGTTTTTGGAAGAGTTTGTGAAGAATTGGCATTAATTTTTCTTTGTTTGGTAGAATTCATCAGAAAAGCCAAAAAAAGCCTGGATTTTTAATTTATTTTTTTGTAAGTTTTATGAGTACTAATTCAATCTATTTGTTATATATTTATTTAGTTTTTCTATCATTTAGTCAGTTTCAGTAATTTGTGTCTTTGTAGGAGCTTGTCATTTTATTTAGGTTACTTAACTTACTGACATATGATTGTTTATAGTATTTTCATATAATCCTTTTTACTTCTGTAAGGTTAGTAGACAAGCTTACTCTTTTATTCCTGATTTTAGTAACTTGAGTCTTCTCTCTTTTTTTCCCCTCAGTCTCCCTCCAGATTTGTTAATTTTGATGATCTTTCCAATGAACTAACTTTAGATTTCATTTGTTTTCTCTGTTGGTGTTGTCCATTCTATTTATTTCTGCTCTTTATTATTTCCTTCCTTTTGCTAATTTTGGGTTTGGTTTGGTTTTCTTTTTTTGGTGTCTTGTGGTGGAATGTTAAGTTATTGATTTGAGGTGTTTTATTTTTAAATATTGGCGGTTTCAGCTGTAAATTTCCCTCTAAGAACTGTTTTACCTTCATTTCATAAGTTCTGGGATGTTGTGTTTTCCTTTTCCATTATCTCAAATTATTTTCTAATTTCCTTTTGTGATATCTTCTTTGATCCATTGGTTTTTAGGAATGTGTTGTTTAATTTCCACTCATTTGTGAATTTCCCAAATACCCTTCTGTTATTAATTTCTCACTTCATTCCACTGTAGTTGGAGAACATTCTTTTTTTTTAAGATTTTATTTATTTATTTGAGAGAGAGAGAGAGTACATGAGCAGGGGGAGGGGCAAAGGGAGAAGGACAAGCAGACTCCCAACGTGGGGCTCAATCCCAGGACCCCAAGATCATGACCCGAGCCGAAGTCAGATGCTTAACCAACTGAGCCACCCAGGCACCCCTGAAGAACATTCTGTGTGTGAATTTCAGTCTTTTTAAATGTACCAAGGCTTGTTTTTGGCCTAATGAATGATCTGTCTTAGAGGATGTTTTGGGTGTGCCTGAGAAGAATGTGTGTTCTGCTACTCTTATGGGTTGTTACACAGATGGCTGTTAGATCTAGTTGGTTTATATGGTAATGTTATGTTTAATATTTTGAGGAGCTGTCATTTTTTCCCCTAAAACAACAGCATGATTTTACAGTCTCACCAGCAATTTATGAAATATCTAATTTTTCTGGGTCCTTGCTACCACTCATTATTCTCTGTAAGTTGTACTTCAGCCACTGTAAAGTAATTAGTGTAAAGTGGTTTTGGTTTGCATTTCTACCCTTCTATTTCTTTGTTGATTTTCTGCCTACTTGTTCTATCCATTACTGAAAGTGAGATATTTAAGTCTCCATCTGTTACTGTTGGATTGTCTCTTTCTTCCTTCAGTTCTCTCAGTTTTTGCTTCCGGTCTTTAGCGCTCTGTTGTTAGGTTCATATATGTTTATAATTGTTGTGTCTTCCTAATAAATTGACCACTTTATCATTATAAGATGAATTAATTTGCCTCTAGTAACAATTTGTTGGTTTTAAAGTCTGTTTTGTCTGTTTTTTTGCTACAATTTTCATGATGTATTATTCCCCAGACCTATCATAATAAAGTACCATAGGCTGGGTGACTCCAACATTAGAGATTTATTTTCTCATAATTCTGGAGGGTTGAACTCTGAGGTCAGGGTATTGTCAGGGTTGATTTCTTCTGAGGGCCATGAGGGAAGGATCTGTTTCAGGCCTTTCTTCTTGTCTTGTGGATGGTCATGTTTACTTGTGTTTTCACATCACCTTTTTTTGCACATCTGTGTCCAAATTTTCTCTTTATATAAAGACATCAGTCATATTGGATTAGGGCACATCCTTGTGACCTCATTTTAAATTAATTGCCTCTTAAAAGACCCTGTCCCAAATACAGTCACATTTTTATTTTTTTAAAGATTTTTATTTATTTGAGAGAGAAAGAGTGCAAGAGAGTGCAAGTGGGGGAGGGGGAGGGGAGAGAGAGAGAGTGGCAGAGAATCTCAGGCAGACTCTGTGACTGAGCCACCCAGGCACTCAGCCAAATATGATCACATTCTGAAGTACCAGGGTTAGGACTGCAATGCATGAATTTTTGAGGAGACACTATTTAGCCCATGACACATGGTATATCTTCTTTCATCTTTTTAGTTTGACCTCTTTGTGGTTTTGAATCTAAAGTGTGTCTCTTATAGACAGAATATAGTCGGACCAATTTTTTTATGCATTCTGCCAATCTCTGCTTTTTTTATCTGACGTATGCTTATGTCTTTTTTGTTTCTTTGTTCCTTCATTAATACATTTTTTGGTTAAATAGATATTTTCTAGTATACTATTATAATTCCCTTAATATATATGAAATATATATATTATTTTTTTCTTTGTTATCAATGCTGCCCTAGGAATTACAATTAACATCTTAATCTAAAACAATCTATTTTGGATTAATACCAACTTAATTTGAATATTATGTAAAAACTTTGCTTTAATATAGCTTTGTTTCCTTCCCTCTTCTTTGCACTATTATTGTCATACATATTACATCTTTATACATTTTATGCTCATCAACACAGATTTACCACGATATGCTCTATTCAGTTCTCTTTTAAATCAGGTAGGAGAAGAAAGGTTTATAGACAAAATATATTTATACTGTCTTTTATGCTTTCTTATTTTAGCTAGCTCTACTGGTGCTCTTTATTTCTTTGTATGGATTTGTGTTACTGTCTAGTGTGTGTGTGTGTAGTTTTTTTTTTTTTTTTTTTCATTTCTGCCTGCAGGACTCCCTTTGGTATTCCTTGTGGGGCAGGTTTACTAACAACAAATTCTTTCCTTTTTTTTTTGTTTAGCTAGGAATGTCTTAATTAGCTCCTTTATTTTTGAAAGATAACTTTGCCAGAAATAGAATTCTTGGTTGACATTCTCCCTACCCATAGCACTTTGAATATGTTATCCTATGGCATCTGTGATTTTTAGTGAGAAATGAGGTAAGAAATCTTGCTATTTTCAAGATTCTTTGTTTCCGCCTTTTGACAGTTTGTTTCTGATGTGTCTAGATGTGGATGTCTTTGGATCCTGGTTGGCTTTCATTGAGCTTCTTAGATGTGTAGATTAATGTTTTCCATCAAATTTGGGAAGTGTTTGGCTATTGCTTTTTCAAATATTTATTCTTGCACTGTATTCTTTCCTCTCCTCTGGACTCCACTCTTGTAGTCATTCTTTTCTTTAAAGTCTTTGTCTAGAAAGTATAACACCAGGACTTCCTCAGACAGTTTCTTTTTTTTTATTATGTTATGTTAATCACCATACATTACATCATTAGTTTTTTTTTTTGTTCTTTTTTTGGTTCAATTTTAAAAAAATTTTTTTATTGTTATGTTAATCACCATACATTACATCATTAGTTTTTGATGTAGTGTTCCATGATTCATTGTTTGTGCATAACACCCAGTGCTCCATGCAGAATGTGCCCTCTTTAATACCCATCACCAGGCTAACCCATCCTCCCACCCCCCTCCCCTCTAGAACCCTCAGTTTGTTTTTCAGAGTCCATCGTCTCTCATGGTTCGTCTCCCCCTCTGATTTCCCCCCCTTCATTCTTCCCCTCCTGCTATCTTCTTCTTCTTCTTCTTTTTTTTAAACATATAATGTATTATTTGTTTCAGAGGTACAGATCTGTGATTCAACAGTCTTGCACAATTCACAGCGCTCACCATAGCATACACCCTCCCCAATGTCTATCACCCAGCCACCCCATCCCTCCCAAGCCCCCACCACTCCAGCAACCCTCAGTCTGTTTCCTGAGATTAAGAATTCCTCATATCAGTGAGGTCATATGATACATGTCTTTCTCTGATTGACTTAGTTCGCTCAGCGTAACACCCTCCATTTCCATCCACGTTGTTGCAAATGGCAAGATCTCATTCTTTTTGATGGCTGCATAATATTCCATTGTATATATATACCACATCTTCTTTATCTATTCATCTGTCGACGGACATCTTGGCTCTTTCCACAGTTTGGCTATTGTGGACATTGCTTCTATAAACATCGGGGTGCACGTACCCCTTCAGATCCCTACATTTGTATCTTTGGGGTAAATACCCAGTAGTGCAATTGCTGGATCATAGGGTAGCTCTATTTTTAACTTTTTGAGGAACCTCCATACTGTTGTCCAGAGTGGCTGCACCAGCTTGCATTCCCACCAACAGTGTAGGCAGGTTCCCCTTTCTCCGCATCCCCGCCAACATCTGTCATTTCCTGACTTGTTAATTTTAGCCATCCTGACTGGTGTGAGGTGATATCTCATTGAGGTTTTGATTTGGATTTCTCTGATGCCAAGCGATGTTGAGCACTTTTCATGTGTCTGTTGGCCATTTGGATGTCTTCTTTGGAAAAATTCCTCAGACAGTTTCTATTGACTGCCTTTTTTTTTACCTCCGCATGGCCATACTTTCCCATTTCTTTTCATATCTCATAATTTTGTTGTTGTTAAAAGCTGCGTATTTTAAATAATAGAATGTAGAAACTATGGAGTTTGAATTTCTCCTGTCCCTGAGGGTTCATTGTTGTTGCTGTTGTTTGTGTAATGACTTTACCAAATGTATTCTATAAAGTCTTTATTCTTTGTCTTGTGTAACCACTGAAGTCTGTGCTTAGTTAGTTTAGTGGTCAGCTGCTGATCGGGCAGAAAATTTCTTTCTTGCCTTTTTTTTTTTAAGGGATAGAAGTTTATTGAATACATAGGGAGCCACAGGCGGACAGCAAAGGAGAGACTGTTTGCCAGGTGGCAGTGATGGGGGGTGATAGTTAAGAGGGGAAGTGAGGTGGTATGGGAACATATGGAATTTTCCTTTTTTGGTACCTGTGCCCAGTTGTAAGTAACACATTGGTCAGCTAGGGCTTATAGATATTTTGAGGTGGGTCACCTAATGAGTCTGTTTGCATCCAGCCTGGTGGTCACTGTGGGCCTTTTTACCTACTCAGGTTTCCATTGCTCAAGCCTGTTGCCTAAAAGTGGCCTCTACATTTCCCCTGACAATGACAAATTGGCATTTGGGCAGAGGTCTCATCTTCAGTAGTTATTCATGCTGGATAGGGGCAGGGGCAGGCTGTCCCTACCTAAAGTTGTTGGTCCATCAGAGGAGGTTCTGTGCAGTTATAGACCAGAGCATGGTATTATATTAATGTGCTGGTAGGCGATTTGAGTGAAATTCCTTGGTGGTCAGGTCCATGGGATTTAGGGGGAGGGGATCCTCTGATGGTATGTGCTGGAATCCTGTTGAATCATCATTTGTATATGGAATTGTTGGATTCACTCAGACGTGTAGGAATGTATTTTGCCTGTAGAACAAGATGGTGTCTGGATCCACAGGACAAAAGGGGGGCCCGCAAGAAGTAAGGCTGCTAAGAGTCAGCCAGCATCAGGAAAGGGTCCCATCTGAGTTCAAAATGTGTGTGGATTCACCCTGGACAAGCTTCTGCCATCAAGTGCATCACATGTTGGGAATGGAGGCCTCAGAAGGACAGAGTAGGAGAGGAAAGGAAAGGGGTCCTTAGTCCTCACAGGCATGGGCAGTCCGACCTCTTTGCCCTCAGACCTTCAGACCACACTGGGGAGCCGACCTGGCCAGAGATCTTCAGTTGCCTGAGGAGTAGTAGGGTTAGACTGCTGAAGGTAGGCAGAGAATTTCTTAACTGCCTTGAGCTGATGTATCTCTTAGCTTTTGCTCTGTGTGTGTTGGGGCAGAGTTCACAACTCTACTTTAGCCTTCACTTCATGTTTGTGCAGAACCCGAAGGTCGGCTGTAAGTGAAACATTAGGCCTTCTCAGGTCTTTCTTGTTCATGCACGTGGCTTAGCATTTGCTTGTGGCCTTCTAGATTCCCCGGGAATATGTTGGAGCTTTCCAATATTCCCCATGGACATCTCTTTACCCAGTGTTTCTTTTTAAGTTTTTGGGTAACCTCTTGTTTGCTTCAGTCGGTATTGCCACCTCAGCTAGCTGTGATGTTAAACAGTTATTGCTGATTGTTTTTCACAAATGTCCTCAGGTTAGGGCTTTTCGTATTGAGTAAGCTCTGACGTAAGTCAAATTAAAGCAACCCTGAAAATGGGGCTTTTCCAGGGCACTGCCAGACAGGTTAAATAGTGGCAGATTTCTGGTGATGGGGCTTTTCCGTAAGCTTCAAACTCATTCTGCTTACATCTGTGGCTTCTAGGTTGCTGGTATTCTCAGCTACCTGTGAGGCTGTTGGTATTCAAGGTTGCCTCAGAGCTGGTTGAGGTGGAGGGAATTATGGCAAAATAAGACATCATAAAGCTTACTGTTCTTACTTAAATTCAGTCATTTTTCTTTTTTTTTTCAAGATTTTATTTATTTATTTGAGAGAGAGAATGAGAGAGAGCATGAGAGGGAAGAGGGTCAGAGGGAGAAGCAGACTCCCCGCTGAGCAGGGAGCCTGATGCGGGACTCGATCCAGGGACTCCAGGATCATGACCTGAGCCGAAGGCAGTCGCTTAACCAACTGAGCCACCCAGGTGCCCCAGTCATTTTTCTTGAATAATCATTCATCATTTGTTCCAAGGCTTTGCTTAACTTCCAGGTTCTGAAAAGGTTGATCTTGAGAATTTTTCCAGTATTTCATTTTGGAAGTTGTATTGATCAGAGTTCTCTAGAGAAACAGACCTATTGTGTGTGTGTGTGTATGTGTGTGTGTGTGTGTGTGTGTGTAGCCACAGACATATATATATGATATAGAAATGCCAGTAATTTACTTCAGTCCAAGTCTGAAGGCCCAAGAACCAGTAGCACTGATGTCCAGGGGCAGGAATAGATGGATGCTCCAGCTCAAGCAGATTGGATGATAGATTGGATCAGATGATGCCCAGTTGAATTGGTGAGGTGATCTTCATTTGCCCTTCTTTCAAGGGCTAATTTTCTCTGGGAACACTAGAAATAATGTTTTACTAGATATCTGGGCATCCCTTAGTCCAGTCAAGTTGACACATAAAATTAACCATCAAAGAAGTACTACTTCCCTACATATGTAATTTAAAATTTTCTAACAGCTACCTTAAAAAAGTAAAAAGAAACCAATGAAATTAATTTTAATTATATATTTCATTTAACAAAATATACCCAAGATATTTTTATTTCACACTGTAAAATTGATATAAAATTAAGAAAGAGATATTTTACATTTTTTTCTGTCATAAGTCTTTCACATTTGATATGCACTTTATGCTTATAGCACGTCTTCATTTGGAATATCCTCATCAAGGGCTCAATGGTCACATGTGGCTAGTGGCTTTTGCAATGGGCAGAACAGTCTTAGAATGCAGGAGAATGGGTAGATATGTTGAAATTCTAGTATTAGAAATTCTAGTAAAAGAAATCCTTGCCCACTTGTGTTGAAAGGGACAATGTTTAACCGTCCGCTTCTTCGCTGTTACCATCTGTGGTAGACTGAATAATGGCCCGAAAGATGTCAATGTCCTTACTCCCAGAACCTGTGAATATGTTACCTTACATGGTAAAAGGAACGTTGTGGATGTGATGAAGTTAGGGGTTTGCGATGGGGAGATTATCGTTTGTACTTACAAAGGTCCTTATAAGCAGGAGGGAGGAAGATCAGAGTCAGTAGTTTGAACTACGACAGTGTTAGCAGGAAGGGAGAGTGGTGTGAGGAAGGAGGCCACACACAGAAGGAATGCAGATGGCTTCTTGAAGCTCTAAGGGGAAAGGAAACAGATTCTCACTAGAAAGCCTCCAGAAAGAACCAGCCTTGCTGGCCCAGTGACAGTGATTTTAGATTTCTGACCTCCAGGACTGTAAGGTGACAAATTTGTGTTGTTTTTGAGCCCTTAAATTTGGGATCATCTATCTGTAAGTGCATCAGTAGGAAACTAATTCACCACCTTAGCAGGCCCAAGTGGCTATGGCAGAAAGTGGCAGAAAGTTTGGTTTTATATATAAATTTTGGTTGATATTAAAGAACTCATGTTCTATGCAAGTTAAGGTCCATATCAATTCTGATTCAAGCTTTGCATTACCAATTAAGGTACTCATTTTTAGTTTCAGCAATTTTATATTTTAGATGAATTTTCACAAGGGCAGAGGACTTAAAACACATTGCTGAGAGACAGTTGCCAGAAATTTCGGGGCAGCTCTGGAATCCATAGATTTATCTCTAAAATTCCAGGAACACTGTGTCCTCTGGGTGGGATAGTTTGTTTTCAGTTCATTCAATTCTTTGTGAAACTGAACCACACTTATGGGATAGATGATAATACAAATGCGTTCTGAGGTTTTCTCTAAAGGAAGCTGCAAAAACTTAAAGCATGATTTGGAATGTAAATCATCGAGTCTTTTCTGAAATGATGACTTCCTTTCCACCAAATAGTTCTATAATTCTTTATATTTTTGATTTTATTGAACTCAAGCCAGGCCACAATAGTAAAGTGAGTACATTATCCTTTTGTGTTCTCTTCAATCTGTAGGCCCAGTTTGAATCTGAAATTTGCACTTCTTTGGGTAGAAATATGCTTTTTAAATTATGTGACTGTAGTTTTCCACTGTATTCGGATATATTGTCTTAAGTTTAATAATGTAGTGTCTTGTAAGCCACTGAGGGAAAACCAAGTGCATCTGTCAAGTCTTTTCAATCACAGAAAAAAGATTTGACCTGACAAATCATTTTATTTCTCTGACATTGGTACTGAATTGAATAGTTTGTTTTGATACACATTCTGCTTCAGCATCTTATAAATAACCCCAAACTGTTGCGGATTGATTTCTAACAGTATGAAAAAAAATGTACAGTATTTGTCACTTCCTCCATCATAATATGTAATGAAACTGATTTGCAATATTCAGAGCATAAGTTTTCTGTCAGTGAAAGCTGGACTTAAATAAGTTTCCTTTTTGTTTGACTCAAACTGTTGAAAAACTCTGCTCCCCCTTGTATGTTGTCGTATTGGTAGTAAGTACTTTTCCATGTTTAAACCATACTTAACATTTTTCTTAATGGCAGGGTGTTAGGTTTTATTTGTTGCCACCATGACTAAGTGGGCATTACATATTTTTTCTTGTTGTCATTGTTACAAACTTCAGGTTGAGTATGCCTAGACACAAGGAATACTGAATTTGGTCTCTGCCCTGTACTTTTTTAACCAGTGCCCAAACTGGGCTGCACATCGGGATCACTTGGCAAT
The DNA here is from genome assembly GCF_002201575.2 of Neomonachus schauinslandi. NCBI lineage: Eukaryota > Metazoa > Chordata > Mammalia > Carnivora > Phocidae > Neomonachus > Neomonachus schauinslandi. The sequence goes on along the minus strand of NC_058414.1, from coordinate 13,155,735 downwards.
TCCAGAAAGTGTTGCCTGTGTCTCACCCCCAGAGATTCTGGTTCAATTGGTATGGGATAGGCCCTGGGCATTGGGATTTTTAAAAGTGCTCCAGATGATTCTAATGTACAGCAAAGTTTGAGAACTGCTACTCCACAATCTGTGGATTCCCAAATTTAGGATGTATGAAAATCATGAAGGAACTTCCTTTTTTAAAAATTTTTAAAGAGTAGTTTTAGGTTTACAACAAAATTGGGAGGAAAGTACAGCGATTTCTCATATACTCCCTGCTCCTACACTGTTATCAACATCACTCTCCAGAATGGTACATTTTTACCAAGGATGAACCTGCGCTGACACATCATAATCTCCCAAAGTGTATAGTTTAACTTAGGGCTCATTGTTGTTGTACATTCTATGGCTTCAGATAAAAGTATAATGACATATATCCATCATTATAATATATATAATATATAATATATATAGAATATTTTCACTACCCTACTCATTTGCCTACTCATTCCCTCCCTACCCCTGCAACTACGGATCATTTTACTATCTATCATTTTGCCTTTTCCAGAGTGTCATATAGTTGGAATCATATTGTATGTAACCTTTTTAGATTAGCTTCTTTCACTTAATGATATGCATTTAAGGTTCCTCCATGTCTTTTCATGGCTTGACAGCTCATTTCTTTTTGATGCTGAATAATATTCCATTGTCTGGATGTACTACAGCTTTGGTAATTATGAATAAACAAAGTTTTGGCAATTATGAATAAAGATAAGGTTTGGGAATTATAAATAAAGCTATTATAAATATTCACATATAGGTTTTTGAGTGATGTAAGTTTTTAACTTTTTTGGGTAAATAACATGGAGTATATTCCTGGATCATATGGTAAGAGTATATTTAGTTTTGTAAGAAACCACTAAGTTGTCTTTTTTTTTTTTTTTTTAGATTTTATTTATTTATTTTAGAGAGTGTGAGTAGGGGGAGGGCCAGAGGGAGAGGCAGAGAATCCACTGAGCGTAGAGCCCAATGTGAGGCTCGATCTCATGACCCTGAGATCATGACCTGGGCTGAAATCAAGAATCGGACACTTAACCAAGTGAGCCACCCAGGTGCCCCTAAGCTGTCTTTCGGTGTGGCTGTACCATTTTGTGTTCCCACCAGCAATGAATGAGAGTTCTTGTTGTTCCACATTCTTGCCAGCATTTGGCATTGTAGTGTTCTGGATTTTAGCCTTTTTAATGGCTGTGTCGTGGTTCAGGGGAGATTAAAGAACAAACAAACAAAAAACCCAAACAGCTTCCTGGGCGTCACACTCAAACATTCACTTCCAGTGGGTCTGGGGCAGGACTCAGGAACCTGCATTTTGTTTTTTTCTGTTTTTTGTTTTTAAGATTTTATTTATTTATTTGTCAGAGGGAGAGAGAGAGAACACACACAAGCAGGGGTGGGGGGAGGGTGGCAGGCAGAGGGAGACGCAGGCTCCCCACTGAGCAGAGAACGCAATACAGGACTTGATCCCAGGACCCTGGCATCATGACCTGAGTTGAAGACAGATGCTTAACCAACTGAGCCACCCAAGTGTCCCAGGAACCTGCGTTTTGAAGCAGCATCCCAGGTGACTCTGATGCAGTAGACCCGTGGGTCACCATTTTAAAAGAAGGTGTGTGTTAGAGTAAACCTGCAAGGTGTATCTCTTCCATATACCATCTTGATACTCTTAAAATTAAGTGGCATTAAAATTCCCCCAAATAAAATTTTTAAAAAAGATTTTATTTATTTGAGGGAGAGAGAGAGAGGAAGTGAATGCACACAGGAGCCGGGAGAGGGGCCGAGGGGGAGGGAGAGGGAAAGGGAGAGAAACTCAAGCAGACTCTGTGCTGAGTGCAGGGCCCTGAGACAGGGCTCAATCTCACAACCCTGAGATCCTGACCTGAGCGGAAACCCAGTGGAAACCCTGATGCTGAACGTACTGAGCCATCCAGGCTCCCTGCCCCCAAAGAACTTTTAATCAAAACTCAAGTCATACCCGATGTAACGTTTTTGGCTGGCCAGTGGGTTTAGTTATAGGCATCACTGTATTTCAGGTCTTTGCTCTACAAGCTTCCTTTATCTAGAGAGGGAACTAAAAGAACATAAAGTGACTTAGAAAGAACCCTAGTTTTCTGAATGTAAGGTAAACTGAGCACAACTTTAGGCAATGACAATGTGGATTAGCTGCAAATCAGCAGCTGACTGGTCAGTGTGACTTTACAGTCTCGAGGAGTGTGGGAACTCTTCTTGATCCTGAACCCTTGACTTAAAGGAAAACAGCTGGAGAGAGGGACATTCCAGGGGCCACAGACATGAACTTCAACTCAGACTCCACTTCTCACATACTGGCGACCAGAGTTCACATATTTGTCTTCTTAATCATATTTACACCCATAGACGTGTTATCAATCATGGCATGTTAAAAATGAAAGAATTCAAAAGTCTGGCTTAGCTGGTGACTGGGAAATATACTTGACCAAATAATTAGATTTGTAAGTAGTTCTTTGTTCTTTGTGATTTTAAGCAAAAAGCTGAGTTTTAGAAGTGCATGTGAAAATATCAATTGCATTATGATTGAAATGTACAAGGGATATATATAGAAAAGAGAGACAAATGTCTTATTCAGTGTTTCTTCCCGATGACTGTAATAGAGTGAACATAGGAATTTTCTGCATTTTCAGCAAAAGAAATGCATGTTCAGAAAAAATTGTTAAAAATATACAAATGTGTATAACTTAGTAACTGAAAGTTTTTTTGGATTTCCACTCCTTAGCAATAACTATTATTAAAAGTTTGGTGAATATTTCAGAAAAAAAAAGGTTTTATTAAAAGAACTCACTAATGAATTTTTCTTGAATGGCTTCTAGGGACATATATAATTATTTTATCTTAGGATATAACGAGCTATATAATATTATGGTTTTGGATGACAACTAAACCTTAGAATTCAGTTAAGTCATATGGTAAACATTCTCAGTGTGAGAATTTTTAAAAAATAATTACCTGTCTATTTAGGTGTGTCGATAAATTTTGCCTTGTTCGATGCTTGCTCAGCTCCTCTCCCTACACCTCTGTCTCTCTACCACCACCTTGTGCTACCTCTGCCTCATTTTGGAGGTCCATGGTGCAGGTCCTGCTGATGGGGGGCTCCCGCCAATTTGGGTTGCTCTTTGGAGTGGATGTTTTAGCCCTCGTCCCTGACTGCTTTTGAACTCCATTATCCATGGATTGAAAAGTTTTATTAAGAAGAGCTGAAGTACTCTCTATGGTGATAGTGTTGTAACGTCACTGAGTGACAGATGCTGTTAGTAAATAGTTTGAATGATTTCTTGAGGAAAATGAAGTACTCTACTAAATTACCAGCAACTTCTCTTACCTCTCAAGTTAATAGTTTGGGTTGTTCTTGTCAAAGTCATATTATGTTTAATTAAGAAATGAGTGGGGGGAAATTTAAATGTAAGGGTCATTTAGCAAAAGTTATAGTAAATTAAAAGGTATTACTCATGTAAGTTTCCTTTTTTATGTGAAAATTCTAGATTAGTTATGGAAAAGATTATGGTAACCTGCAGAAGACGATGGACACGTGATTCACCTACCTTATCACTGGATGGCACTGTGGGCTCAGGAACTGCACTAGAAATCTGCTCTCTTTGGTGGTTGAAATTTTGTCCTCCCATCTTTCTGGAGAAGGCTTTTTATATGCATTTCTAATGTTTATCATTGCACGTGTTACCTGTTGCCAAATACACATTAAAATTTGTATTGTGTTTATTAGGTAGAACACTTGAATCTGAATGCAAAATGTATTTTTTTTCCCTTATAAGATAAAGTCTCAGCTTTTGTTTTTTTTTTTTTTTTTTAGAACCTAATTTTAAACTTATTGTTGAATTAACTTCTCTCCATTTGGTAACCTTCCTATTTAGACTATGGAGTAGTGGTTAGGAGCATGGACTCTCCAGCCAGGGTGCTGAGATTTGACTCCTCAGTATACTACTAAGTAGCTAAGGTCTTGGGCAAGTCATAAAATGGCTCTCTGCCTCTGTGTCCTCATTCAGGAAATGGGCTAACAACAGTGTTTGCCTCCTACAGTGGTTGCGAAGATTAAAATGCAATAATGTACGTCAAGTGCTTACCGCAGAGCCTGTTACATAGGAAGCACTAAATAAGTGTTCACTTTTATTATTATATTATCATTGTTACCATTGTCTCTGCCTTAGTTTTCTTGGCCCCTCTTCTGCACACTCTCACTTTACTACTGCCTTTCTTAATTTTGCATGTCCTGACATTCAGGAGCATATTGGTTGCAAGCAGAGACTGATTTTTTTACCCAAAGCCTTTACTTTTGATTAAATCTTGCAATTATTTAGAATGTAGACATTAAAAAGTAAAAGTCATACTTTGCTACTGCTTTTTTTTTTTTTCAGTTGAGGGAATGTGCCTGCTACAATGCCTCAACCAAAATTAAACTAAAAACACTGATGACATATTGCTTATTGTTATGCAGGTGAGAGCCGCGGATGCTGGCTGAAGCTTAGTCTAGGCAGAGGGCTGAGATCATTGTTCTAAGTCCAGGAAATACATCCTTACCAGTTAGCTGCAGTATAAACCTGAGCATTTTGAGTAGAAGTACTCGGGCTCACCTTGAGTTCTTTTACTGAAAGAACACAGTATACCTGAAACTAATATAACCTGCATGTTAACTATACTGGAATTAAAATAAAATAAAATAAAATAAAATAAAATAAAATAAAATAAAATAAAATAAAAAAGAACTCTGTTAATCTTGTGGTAACTGAGGCCCAGGCCTTTAGTATTAAATCAGTGAAAATCAATATACTGAAACAAAGCTCCACATAAATTAGTACAGCTAGTACAAATTACTGAATATAGGTAAAATTCATGCTCCTTTTGTTACTGTTTTGCTTTGTTTTTGTTTTTGGCACTATCAATAAACTCTTTTTAAGTGTAGCTGGATCATTTCCTGAGGTTTTCCATGTATACTGGGGAATGTCCCACATATGGGACAGGATGTCGAAAATCAGAGGTAAAATGTTTTTCATGGTGATCAATAGTAGTATTTGGATTCTGCCCCAGCTCAGAATTTATATTAAGAGCAATCTGTTGCTTTCTCTCTTCTTTTTTTCATCTTGGTCCCTTTCTCTCATGTTGCCTCAAAACACGCTATGTTCTTTCTTTGCTCTACCCCTCCGCCCCTCACACCTGTCCTCCCTGTTTCTTTCCTTTCTTCCTCTTGCTTTACTATCCTTGATTTGTTGCTACAGTAAAATTGAGCTTATTATAATTTGGGGCTAGGATAGAATTTCAAATGCTTGTTATTTTGGGGCATCTTGGAAAAAAAAGAAAAGGCCAGTGATTATGCTAAAGTAAGTCTGAGACTGAAAACAAGTTTAGTGGGAGGGAGAGGAGAGGAGATCGAATTTAAAAGTGGTGCATTGAGGTGAGACTCCTGACAAATGCCCATATTGCCCCTTCCTTATGGTGGTGGTGATTATTGCTAAGACAGTATTCAGAAATACAAAACCCATCGGTGGGAACTGTTTTAGGAACTTCCATTGGTCTGTGTTCTTTCCCAAATTTTGTCCTTTGTCTTTGTTCTTGAGACTGTGGTAGTGGTTTCTGGAAAATGCTTTTCTTCTGGTGGGTAGGACTCTGATGCTCATGCCCCAAGGGAAGGCAGGGATAAATGAAAGCATTATTGTCTTTGTCAGCATCGACCTATGTATTAGGGCAGGCTAAGCAACAGTCATCTGTATTGTGAACCCACGTAATGGGACATGAAAGGGAGTTTTCCTGACCACTATCATATCTGATTTCATGTTCAGACATTCTTATCGAGAGTCATTTAATCAGACGTTTGTCTTGTGTCGGAGTTTTTCTGCCCAGGTTTTCAAGATTTCTGTCAAATAGCCATTTGTCTGCAGACAAACTGAAAGCCTTCATAGTTTTGTGAAGCAATGATGATCTTTCCCTCCTGGAAATAAAAATTCTCAGTTTTTCATTTTTTATTTCTTAGGAGTATACAACTAAACAATACTCTTCTCATTTACAAAATACCTGTTTTTGCTAACTGTTCTTTATGACTTGAAAATCATCACAGTGTTCTTGTTTGCCTAAACAACACCGTGGTTAAAAAAGGGAGAAGAAGGAATCTAAAGATGGGATTTCAGTTTGTCCAACAGTATTGAATTTAAGCCTGATCTTTGTTTTTAATTATCAAGGAAGCATAGTGGCTTAGTGGTTTTTTTTTTTCCTTTGTTATCATCTAAGAGTTTTTGTTTTTTTTTCCATCTGAGAGTTATTTTGAAGAGAGTAGGACTATAAACCAGGACTTGCAAAGTTAAATACTAAAATACACCAGGCAGGTAATTAAAATGAGTGAAGTGAGCCAGATAAACGGTAGGAAATGGTGGTGGAGATGGGCTAAGGAGGGATCGCACTACTCACTCCAGCATTTGCTGCCATGTGAGATTGTGGTCCCAAGTGTGGCGTATGCTTGTAAATGTTCCACTGGCTTTCTTCAAGAAAAAAAAGAGCTGTGATTTGTAGCATTTGACAATTCTCATTTGTGTAAATTTTTCCACGTAGCTAATTTCAAGCCTCTACTGAGATTGTTACTGAACATGTTTGGAGGAGGTATTATCAGTCACCTCTGCAGAGCCAGCATAAGCTAGTTCTACCATACCACTGCCCAGTGTAGCCAGATTTCCAATTTTTTGAAATAAGAAATTTGAATTTTTATATACAACTTTTTAATTTTGGAAATACTACGTAGCCGAAACAAAATATAGTCGTGAACTGAATCATGCTCATGAGCTGCCACTTTGCAGCCCCGGAGGTAAATCGCTGATAACTTGTCTTAGAAATCTTATTAGAATTCATTTTTTGCAACTTTATAGTCTAACTGCAGATTTAATCAATGGTTTTATTCAAATGGTTTGATTCAATCAAACGTTGATTTATTTTTAATTTTAATTCCAGTATAATTAACATACAGTGTCATATTCCTTTCAGGTGCAAATGTTGACTTTTAATAATTGGTTCCACTGGTATTTTTCTGAACCAACAGTGTTTTAATGTGTGTTTATTATTTATAAAAGTTAAAAAGATTTGCAGTTCAGAAATTTCTTTCATTTATAAAAACAATCAATATACTTGGAATTTCTAAAGCTGACTAACCTGTTTTGCCATCTGTGGGAATTGTTTTTCCTAGGTGGATTATTTATATCCATGAAAGATGGAAAACACCAATCTAATTCATAGAAATTACTAAATTGTTATATAGTAAAACCCCATGTTAGCTGTTTGGTCTGTATTTGCTTGGATAATATGTTTTTTTAAAGGGGTAATTTTTCATGATTCTTCCTTTTGAGTATTTTGAAAGTGCTTTTACAGTGTTATTCTGAAATCATAAACAGAGCTGTGAGAAAGTTGGTTATGTTTTGCAAACTTGAGTCAGGGTTCAGAACTTTGTTGTGAGAAGCTAAGCTGAGACTGAGACTCAGGATCCAAATTTCTTTACACCAAACTGCTGAGGATGTCAAAAAGATTCAAAGACTCTGCCCTCTTCAGAACTGTCTCGCCCTCCAATTGTGGTTAAGGAGTAGGTGGAGGATGTGGCTAAGAGAATGAACATTGTCTGATGAATATGAGAATTGACACAACAAAGCAGAGTGGCTCCTTAAGGGTTCTATCATGTTACAGTCTTCCAGCATATAAAAACAGATTTGTGGATATGTTAGAATGCAGATCATATGCAAATGTCACAAATGAGGGGCATATGAGAATATGGTTATATGATACAGTGTATCATCAAAGGCTGATTATGTCGGTGTACCTTTGAGGTCTCTTAGAGGTGATATTGAAAAGTCCAAACACGTCCACAATTTGCAGCTTAGATCTTAAAACCCATCCAGCTCGTGCCATGCAGCCTTTCGTCGATGATGAGTTCTGACTGTGATGTAAGTTAGCTAAGGTCTGATATCAGTTTCCTTGATTTTGATCTCTGGTGAGATGTTAGTAAGAACAGAGATGAGGTTGTGTTCGTATAGATAGCGGAGTATTCTCATTGTTTCTGTTCCCGGGAAGAGACTCTCAAATTAGTAAAGATGGCTATAACGTGGCAGTTTTATTTGTCAAAAGCATTTTGTGTGTTGGTGGCAGGAGGGGGCAGGGAAGTGTGAAAAAGAATGTGCTTATCATACAAAGTCAACTTTTGAGACAAGTCCCCGAGGCCTGCTTCCAGTCAGATTGCTGCCCCCAAAGTCCTCACGAGGCTTCACATGTTTAACAGGTCTTCTTACTAGATTCTGTGTTCCATGAGGGCAGAGAATCCATCTCTTTCACGACTATGTTTCTAGCACCTAGCGCGCTGCCTGCAACAAAGTAGTCACTCAAAAAATATTTGCTGAATGAAGCAATGAAATGTAAATTCAAGATTAAAGTTTTCAAGTAAGACAGAATTAGTATATAAAATTACTGAATGTGTTTTTTCTCTCTTGGTGTCCTTAGAGTTGTTGTTTTTTTAAATCACTAAGTTGGTTTTGTTAACTAACATGGCAGTCCCTGGCACTGTGTACCTATATTCACTGCATGAATTTTTGCTTGAAGTGTAATGACATAACACATATTTTACCTGCTGAATCATTTGGTCACTGGCATGATTTCTTGTCCTAATTCACACTGGGCTTTGTGCCTTTCCCTTGAACTCCCATGAGGACACTTTAAGAAGAGTCACCACTAAAGAACTTAATCAGGTGCTGCATGCTGGTGAGTCTGTTATTCTGGGAACCGTTCCACAGAAGCTCGGGACAGCAGTGCCCTGCAACACGGCCAGACAAAAATCATCATCTGAATCACCTTTACATTCTTGGACTTTAATCAGTGAGATGGATCAGATGTAGGCAGAGTGTGCAAATTAATTTTTGTTCTCATATCAGAACTTGGTTGATAAACTATTGTTGTATGCAGGGTTGTTTTATATAGCTCTGCAACTTAAAGGTTTTAGGAAAATGACTCAATTATGAAATCCTTCTCCCATGAACTTGGGGGAAATGCCTGAAATTCCACTAAGAGAGATTCATTCCTTTAGCTCTAAGGCTTTTGTGTCTTCATTAATTTTCTTTTAAAGATGATAGACCCTGGAAAAGTTAACCTCACAAACAGTCTTCACTTGACACCGTTTTTGGTAATTTGGCTACACATTCCAGCTATTGTTCTGTCTCTTTCCCCCTTTCACTGCCAAACTTAATAAATTATTTGTATTTGAGTTTTCTGCTTTCTACCTGCTTTTCTTACTCCTTTTCGTTATGATACCCACTCCAGTCACTCTTCCAGCAGATACTGCCTTTGAAGGCTAATTTCTTTTTGTTGAGTCCAAGATTCTCAGTGTCCTCCTTCTTGACACACGTTCAACACTATTCCTTCTAATGTGCTTCTCCTTTGGCCTCCAGACACCACACCTTCTGTTATACTTACTACCTTTAGATTCCTTACAGTTCTGTTCTTTTTTTGTCCCCTACTTGGTTGACTCTAGTGCTGTGCCCTTGTCCTCTGCTTTCCCTCTTAGTACTCATCCTAGTCATCTACTTTGATGGCTTCAGCCTTGTGTTAATTCCCTACTGCCACATAATAAATTAACACAAATGTGGCTTGAAATAACACAGAGTTATCATCTCATAGTTTCTGTGGGTGAAGAGTCCAGGAAAGGCTGGATCATCTGCTCAGGACTTAAAAGCCTACAGTCAAGGTGTCTGCTGGTCTGCGGCTCTCACTTGGGACTCAGTCCTCTTCCAACCCCATTCGGGTTGTTGGCAGAATAGTTCCTGTGGCTGTGGAGCTCATGCAGGCTCTGTTGTCAAGGCCAGTGGGAACATGTCTCCCTGAGCTTCACTTTAATCAATTAATTATTTTTAAAGTTTTTATTTAAATTCCAGTTACTTAACATACAGTGTAATCTTGACTTCAGGTGTACAATATAGTGATTCAGCACTTCCATACAACACCTAGTACTCATCACAAGTGCGCTCCTTAATCCCCATCACCTATTTCACCCGTCCTCCCCCCACCTCCCACATCCCCTCCCCCAGCCCACCCCCCTCTGGTAACCATCAGTCTGTTCTCTATAGTTAAGAGTCTGTTTCTTGGTTTGCCTCTTTCTCTCTTTTTCCCCCCCTTTGCTCATTTGTTTTGTTTCTTAAATTCCACATATGAGTGTGATCATATGGTATTTGTCTTTCTCTGACTTACTTCACTTAGCATTATACTCTCTGGCTCCATCCATGTTATTACAAATGGCAAGATTACATTCTTTTTTGTGGCTGAGTAATATTCCAGTGTTTGTGTGTGTGTGTGTGTGTGTGTGTGTACCACATTTTCTTTTTTTTTTTTTTTAAGATTTTTTATTTATTTATTTGAGAGAGAGAGAATGGGAGACAGAGAGCATGAGAGGGAGGAGGGTCAGAGGGAGAAGCAGACTCCCTGCCGAGCAGGGAGCCCGATGCGGGACTCGATCCCGGGACTCCAGGATCATGACCTGAGCTGAAGGCAGACGCTTAACCGACTGAGCCACCCAGGCGCCCCCACATTTTCTTTATCCATTCATCAGTTGATGGAACTTGGGCTGTTTCCATAATTTGACTATTGTAGATAATGCTGCTATAAACATCGGGGTACATGTATCCCTTTGAATTACTCTTTTTGTATTCTTTGGGTAAAAACCTAGTAGTCTGGGCGCCTGGGTGGCTCAGTTGGTTAAACGACTGCCTTCAGCTCAGGTCATGATCCTGGAGTCCCGGGATCAAGTCCCACATTGGGCTCCCTGCTTAGCGGAGAGTCTGCTTCTCTCTCTGACCCTCCCCCTTCTCTCTCTCTCATTCTCTCTCTCAAATAAATAAATAAAATCTTTTAAAATAAAACAAACAAACAAAAACCTAGTAGTCTAATTGCTGGATGGAAACCTCCATACTCTTTTCCAGAGTGGCTGCACCAGTTTGCATTCCCACCAACCGTGCAAGAGGGTTCTCCTTTTTTTTTTTTTTTAAAGATTTTATGCCTTTGGTTAGGTTTATTCCCAGGTATCTTGTAGTTTTTGGTGCAGTTGTAGATGGGATTGATTCCTTTATTTCTCTCTCTCTTTTTTTTTTAAGATTGTATTTATTTGTGTGAGAGAGAGAGAGAGAACATGAGCAGGGGGGAGGGGCAAGGGGAGAGGGAGAAACAGACTTCCCTGCAGAGTAGGGAGCCTGATGCAGGGGCTCCATTCCAGGACTCCGGGATCATGACCTGAGGCGAAAGTAGACGCTTAACTGACTGAGCCATCCAGGAGTCCCTTAGTTTCTCTTTCTGATGCTTCATTATTGGTGTATATAAATGGGATAGATTTCTGTATATTGATTTTGTATCCTGTGAGTACCGAATTCATGTACTAGTTCTAGCAATTTTTTGGTTGAGTTTCACCTTATTTTAAAAGTTTCTCTGACTAGATCAAGCACACTCACCACAATTTTCCTTTTTTATTAACCGATGGTCAGTTGATTACTAACCTAATCATGGAAGTGACATCCCATCAGAAGAGGAAGGGATTATATGGGGTGCCTTGCCAGAGAATGGGAATTCTGGTGGCCATCTTAGAATCATGCCTATGATAGTCTTTGTGTGGATGGCCCCCAAACATCTATGGCTTTCTCTCACCGTCATCCAGGCTCCAGCAGCTGGATATATAACCAGCCATGGGTATCTCCACTTGGACATGCCAACCACAACTTTAAATCAGTATATTCCCCCCCCAAACCCCCCAACAAACAAAAACCCCAGCCTGTTTCTTCACCAGGAAAGCCATTTCTGTGAGTAAATTCACATTCCTTTTAGGGTCCAGGCTGAAATCATTGGAGCTTCTTTGTACTTTCTTTTCTATTCCCTGTAGGACTACAGGGAATTCCTTTCTCCAGATGTCTCTCAGACTTGCCGTTTCTTCTGTTCTCACAGCATCCACACCTGTCTACTTGCAAGGAAGGTGAACAGTCTGAAGAATGCCTATTTTATACTATATTCTGTACCTGCACAGGCTTGTGCTCCCCTCCCCTTCTTAAGTGGATAATACTTTATTGAATAGTGTTGAATAAACAGTGACAACATTTTGGTCAGGGTCACCAGGATATAAAGGCAGAGGTAGTCAGAACTAGAGGAAAATTGTGGCAAATAGAGAATTGGAGAAGTTACCTTGGACTAACACAGCTAAACAAAGTGTCTGAAGCTCTTCTTAAAATGAACCACAACTTTCTGTAGAACAACCAGCATCTTGGGCTCTATGGCACATTAAAAAAATTTTTTTTTTTAAAGATTTCATTTATTTATTTGCAAGAGAGAGAGAGCAAGCACGGGGGGGGGGGCGGGCGGTAGGGGCAGAAGGAGAGGGAAAAGCAGACACCCTGCTGAGCAGAGAGCCCGACGCAAGGGGCTCGATCCCAGGACCCGAGCCTAAGGCAGACGCTTAACCACGGAGCCACCCAGTGTCCCTGGTCTCTATGGAACATTGAAGGAGATCAACCAGGTCAGTGGGAGTCAGCCTTTAGTCAACTTCTTAGCCTCTGGGTTCCCTCCTAGGACCTATTGGTACCCCTATTACAGACTCACCCACCTCCACTCCCAGGCTGAATTCTGACTTAAGGGAAGAGTTGTAATTTCCTCTCTCCACCCATTCATAAGTCGTGAGCATCATCATATACTCCCTTTTAGCCCAGTAAGGTCTTGAACCCTGAAGATTACCTTTTTCTCCCTGGGCCACTTTTGTTGTTTTCCTTACCCTGAAGGTGAGGCCTTGGGCCCTGACATGGCTCTCTAACTGAGCCTCTCTGCTTACCCATTTGGTACACGGTAAAAGAAGGAATGGACTTGTTCTGTGTGACTCCAGTGGGCAGAGCCAGGGTTTAGAGGGACAAAGAGGCAAATTTCAACCTGTTCTTTGCATTCTATGAAGATGCCTTCTACTATTCTGCTTTCCTTTGGGGATTGCATCCAAATTTTCTCTTTTGCACTTGAAATATTTCTTCATCAGGGGTGCCCGGGTGGCGTACTCTAAGCATCTGACTCTTGGTTTTGGCTCAGGTCATGATCCCAGGGTCGTGAGATTGAACCCTGTGTTGGGCTCTGCATTCAGCGTAGTCTCCTTGAGACTCTCTCTCCTGCTCCTTCTGCCTCTCCACAGCCCCCTGCCCCTCTAAAATAAATAAATAAATAAATCTTTTTTTTTTTTTTTTTTTTAAAGATTTTATTTATTTATTTGACAGAGAAAGACACAGCGAGAGAGGGAACACAAACGGGGAGTGGGAGAGGGAGAAGCAGACTCCCCGCCGAGCAGGGAGCCCGATGCGGGACTCGATCCAGGGACTCCAGGATCATGACCTGAGCCGAAGGCAGTCGCTCAACCAACTGAGCCACCCAGGCGCCCAATAAATAAATCTTAAAAAAAAGATTCTTCTCCCAAATTAGAGGAAAACTGTGTCATTTATTCATTTTCCTGAGTTTAATAATTACTGAGGGCCTACAGCATCTCTCAGGTAGTGTTCCTGCTCTTGGGGAGAGAAGCAAACAAATCACACAAGTCTTTTCCCTCATGAAGCCTCCATCCTAATGGACGGAGAGCTAGAAGAGGAAAGGACAGCAACTGAGCCATTATTTAGGGAAGATTTCACTGAGAGATCACGTTTTAAACCATAACCCCTTCACTCGTACTTCCTTTCTCATCCTTGTCAATCTTGCTTAAGACTCCAGTTATCCCTTTTGCTTGCATAATAAAATGCACTTCAGGTTTTTTTTTTTTTTTTAAAGATTTTATTTATTTTGACAGAGAGAGACACAGCGAGAGAGGGAACACAAGCAGGCGGAGTGGGAGAGAGAGAGGGAGAGGGAGAAGCAGGCTTCTCGTGGAGCAGGGAGCCCGATGCGGGGCTCGATCCCAGGACCCTGGGATCATGACCTGAGCCGAAGGCAGACGCTTAACGACTGAGCCACCCAGGCGCCCCACTTCAGGTTTTTTTTTATCTTCAAAAATAAAACCTTTATCTTCCTGCTCAACGTGTGTGAGCTGCTGTCCACTCTCTCTCCTTCCCTTCTTTTCTCCTTCTTTACACAAGCCTCAAAAGTACTCTTGTGGCTCCTGTATTCTTTTCATTCATTCCTTAGCTCCTGTTAATCTTGCTTTTGTCTTTCTGCTTTACTGATACTGCATCTTAATGATCATTTATGATCTGTTCATCCAATCTAATGCCTTGTTTCAGTTTTTATTTTCATTCATTCATTCATTCATTCATTCAAAAAGAACCAATACTTTTCCATCTCTGCCGTGACTTTGCCTATAGTAGTTCTTTCATGTAAAGAAGGAGGCCCTTTTCCTTGTTTTCACATGACTGAATTCCCTTTATCAAAGGGTCAGCTCAAATGTCACTTTTTGTCTTTACTTGATATTTTTTTAGAAGTCTCTTGTGGGGCTGATTATTTCTATTTTGAGTTACAGATTTTAACTTTCTTGAGAGAGAAAACTCTCTTATTGATTTTGGGATCTCTGACTGCACCTGACAGAGTGCTCTGCATGTGAGGCCTTATTAAATATCTGTGCTACTTCTTTTTTTTTTTTTTCCTTAACATATAGCAGGAGGGGAAGAATGAAGCGGGGGAAATCGGAGGGGTAGACGAACCATGAGAGACGATGGACTCTGAAAAACAAACAGGGTTCTAGAGGGGAGGGGGGTGGGAGGATGGGTTAGCCTGGTGATGGGTATTGAGGAGGGCACATTCTGCATGGAGCACTGGGTGTTATGCACAAACAATGAATCATGGAACACTACATCTAAAACTAATGATGTAATGTAGGGGATTAACATAAGAATAAAAAAAATATCTGTGCTAAATGCACGAAGGAAGCAATAAACAAAAGCAACTTGCATTTCTCATAACTTCTTTTTAAAACTAGTGTTGCAGAACAATGTATTACTTTATTCTAAAAACAGAAATTAAAAAAATATTTGAGTATGGTTGACATACAACGTTACATTAATTTCAGGTGTACAGCATAGTGATTCAACTTCTCTGTACTTATGCTGTGCTCACCACAAGTGTGGCTCCCATCTGTCACCATACAGTGCTGTTAAAATATCACTGACTATATTCCCTATGCTGTGCCTTCTATTCCTGTGACTTATTCATTCCAAAAATGGAAGCCTGTATCTCCCACTCCCCTTCACCCATTTTACCCACCCCCTCTTACCCCTTCCCTCTGGCGACCATCAGTTTGTTCTCTGTATTTATAGGTCTGATTCTGCTTTTTGTTTGTTTATTCATTTGTTTTTAAAAACAAATAAAGATTTATTTATTTGAGAGAGAAAGAAAGAGAAAATATGTGAGGAGGGGGGCAGAGGGAGAGAGAATTTCCAGCAGAGTCCCCACTGAGTGCAGAGCCCAACGTGGGGCTTGATCCCAGGACCCTGAGATCATGACCTGAGCGAAACCAAGAGTCTGACGCTTGAACCACCCAGGTGCCCCAAATACAAATATTTTAAAGAATGAAGTTATATAAAATGTAAAACCATATTTGAAGAAAACATTTGAAACTGAAGACATCATAGGACTAAATAAGTAAACCATGTCATTAAATGTTACTTTTCTATATTTCCACTTACTCATCACATTTTTTTCTTTTAGTTATTCATAACCACTTTTTGAGTGAAATGATTGACTGGGTCAGTGGTTAATGGTAAGAAATATGTTTGATGTATTATCCTAAACATGCTTTTGAAATTCTGTCTCTCTGTATTGTCTGGTCTTACCTTCTGGCATTTGATATCCAGTTTCTTCATGTCTGATTTTGATTCAGATGGATTGGCAAAATTATTCTGAGTATAATGCAAATATTTTTTTATTTTGAGTTTAGTACATAAAATAAACATCAGTATGATTTGGCTACCATTAGTGATAGTTCAGAGGAATGTGAAATGTGTATGTTCCTTTCATTAAGTTAAAAAATTGCCATGAAAAGAAGGATTTGATAATATGTTCTTCCTTTGCTAAACAAATAAAAATAGAGATTTTAAAATTACATAACAGCTCTGCTGGTTTTTTTCAGTGTTTACAAGTAAAATGTTTGTAGGTTGAAGTTAATTTCTAATTACATTGGAATAGAAGCCAAGACATAGTTGCAGCAAAGCAGAAGTCTTTGAATCTTAAGTTTTACATAATAATTAAGATCAAACTTATCTGTTGAGGTTTACCTAAGAGAAAAAGAGGTTTAATGATAGATTTTTCTTTACCAAGGTAGCACAGTCCCGTAAAACTTGCCCAGGATCATGGCCATTCAGAAATTTTAAGGAGTCCGATTCTGTATGAAATGTAGTATAGAAGGCCAGGATCTAGACTAGCTGAGTTCAGGTCCTGGCTTGTCCATTTACTTGGTATATAATCCTTGGGCAGATTCTAAACTGCTCTGTGCCTCAGTTTTCTCATTTGTAAAATGGGTCTCTCATACAGTTGTCATGTGGATGAAATGAGATAATTCACATAAAATGCATAGAACAGTACACAATAAGTGCTTAATAAGCATTAGCTTTTATCATCAGCTACTAGTGAATACTAGAAGCTTGAAATGGTAAATGTAGTATGAATAGGTAGAATTCTTATTCTTTTTTCAACACAGGACAGCCAAAATACCTTCTCTACTCCTGAATGTTCTTCCTCAACCCTAATGATTCTGAAGGATTCCGTTTACTTTAAGGTGTGAGGGACAAAGTGTGGTGGATTAAATTGCATAGGAAGTTTTGACATGTAAAGTAATGGTGTTAGCATGAAAAAGATGTCAGGATCTTAACAGTTCTTTCTGATGGGAGGATAAGTCTTAAAAGGTGTATTCTCTATGAATGCTGGCCCCTTCATTTATTTTTTAATGTATTTCCCCCAGAAGATGTTTTATAGTTAGTGAATGAGTGAAGTTGAGCAGAAGAATGTGAGGAGAATTATTGATTCAGTGAATGATGTGCTTTCTAAGCAAATGTAAAGGACAATTGAGTGATTGTGTAGGGATTCCAGTCTACTTGAGTGATTTGGGGGCCCGTGCAGGGAATATAGACTGTGAAGCCAAGGATATGATGAAGGATGCAGAACGTGAAACCAAGCGCTAGGAGGGTGAGAGGGAGTGGGAGCCGGGAGGTTGGACAGAGAGAGAGGAGGTAAGTGGTGTAGGGATGGGTTAGAGAGTAGAGTGACCTGCGTGTGAGCCGTAGTTTTGCCATTCACCAACTTGCTGTTCTAGGTGTATCTAGGTGAGACACTGAATCTCTCTAGGCTTAGTTTTCCCATCTGTAAAATAGAGGTTGTAATACCAACCTCACGTGAGATAATTTGGTTTCATTCATTGTCCGCTTTATATTCCATATAACAGTTGGCTTCTCCAATTCTTATAAATCAATGGCTTCCCGTATCCCAGATCCTTACCCAGGCCTGCAGTAGGTACATGATCTGGCGCTTGCATGCTTCCTTAACCCCGTCTTGTACTACTGCCTCTTCTACTTACCATGTTCCAGCGACAGCGACCTTCTTTCTGTTCCGAAATATGGTAAATTTTTACCGCAATAAGGTCTCTTAATTGATGTTGTTGCCTAGAAACATTGCCCTACATTTTTCACATGCTTTCTACAGGTCTCGGGTTAAGTGTAACATCTTCTAAGAGGCTTTTACTAACCTACTAGTCAAGAAAAGCCCTCTTACCATTTCTTGATGTTTTCCTGTTTGTTTATGCCTGAATGTACCTTACCCTGGAGCATAAGCTTCGTGAGAGTGCAACCATGTCTGTCTTGTTCACGGTTATATCCCCTGTGCCTTGAACAGTTCCTGGCACGCAGTAGGTGTGATATCAAGATTTTTGAATAAGTGAATGAATGAATGAGGTGCTGGTTGACACTAAAATAAATAATAGTTATAATATATATTAATATAAATAAAATAAACATTCCCTTTCTTTACCTTAATGACTCCTCTTCTTTTTGTGCTTTCCTATAAGACTGGAATAGGACATCTACAGATGAACCTGGGGGCGCCTGGGTGACTCAGTCCGTTGAGCCTCTGACTCTTGGTCTCAGCTCAGGTCATAATCTCAGGGTTGTGAGATCGAGTCCTACATCCGGCTCCATGCACAGCAAGGAGTCTGCTTGAGATTCTCTCTCTCCCTCTGCCCTTGCCTCCGCTTGTACTCTCTTTCTCTCTCTCTCTCAAATAAATAAATCTTAAAAAAAAAAATAAAGATGAGCCTGGAGCATTTTGTAGTGCCACAAGAAAAGGAAGTGCTAAAAACAAAAAAAACTCACAATGATGGGGTTTATGTCAGAGAGATGCAGGAGCCAATTGTGAAAGAGCTTCCAGTGACCAAAATGGAATGATTTGAGCAACAAAATAAAGTAGTATTGGATTATAACCCAGGGTATAAAAGAAATACCCATGACTCTGTGCTGATATACAGAAATGATTGAATAAATAAATAGGGGAGAAGAGACAAAGTTCCTGTGCAGAATTCTAATAATTTATGGGGACAGTTCATCCTCAAGAAGGAGGAGCATAACTCCCCACCCCTTAAGTGTGGGTTGTGCTTGATGACTTCCTTCCAAAGAGTACAGTGTGGGAAGGGGGAGAAGAAAAAAGAATGATTTTGCAGTTGAGATACCTGATAACCACCACCTCAGGCAGGTGATCAAGGTCAACACCAACAGTGATAAGTCCTATCCATAATTTGTACCTTTGATATAATGTGATGAAAATGGCACTTTACTTTTGTGCACTTTCTTCCAAAAATCCAACCCCTATAAATCCATACCCATAATTTTCTAATTATGAGAAAAACATACAAAAAAGTCCCCATTGAGGAACATTCTCCAAAAAATATCTGATCCATACTCCTCAAAACTGTCAAAGTCATCAGAAGGAAGGAATGTGTGATAAACTGTTACAGTCCAGAGTAGCCTAAGGAAACAACGACTAAATATAACATGATATGTACCCTGAATGGGATCTGGGAACTGAAAAGAACATTAAAAACTAAGAAAGTCTGAACATATGGACTTTAATAATAATGCATCAGTGTTGGCTCTTTAATTGTAAAATACGGATCACACTGAGGTAAGATGTTAATAATAGGGGAATTGGGATGAATATGTCAATGGGGATGAAAGGCACAGTAGGGAATATAGTTGGTCGTACTGTAATAGATGTATGGTGGCAGATGGTAGCTACCCTTGTGAGCACAGCGTTGAAGTTGAATCACCATGTGGTACACCTGAAACGAAGGTAACGTGTCAACTAAAATTTAAAAAATAAATAAAAATTACACTCAAGCAGAGAAAAAAATAAAAGTAATAGGGGAACTGGGTGTGGAGTATATGGGAACTCTTTACCATCTCGGTAAGTTTTCTGTATTCTCCACCTGTTCTAAAATAAAAAGCTGAAAAAAATTGTAAACGTTTCCCCACATGGGACTATATTCTTCTGTTGTATCATTTGAAATGCCTACTTTGTCTGCTGTTACATATGGACATCGTAGTTTATTTAACTTACCCCATCGTTTTGGGGTATTTTGGCGCTGGTAGTTTGTACTTGCATCATTGGCCATATGATTAGAGGAATGGCTGTTTTTGACATGGAGACTCACCTTCTCTTGTTTTATCTTATTTATGATTTCTTCTCTAATTTTACGTCTTTATATTTTCCCTTAGGGAATGACTTTAAATACTTTCTATATGCTGGTGACTCCAGCCCGAATGATTGTCTCACAGGTATCTCCAATTCAACATATGCAAAGGTGGATTTTTATTTTCTTTCCCTTCACCTTGTTCCTCTCTCTGACTCCCTTATTTCTGTTAATGCCTTCAAGCTCACCCAGATATTCAGGCAGAAACCTGTTCTGTCCATTCTGTCCCTAACATATTTCTTTTTTTTTTTTTTTTTAAAGATTTTTATTTATTTATTAGAGAGAGAGAGTACAAGTAGGCAGAGAGGCAGGCAGAGGGAGAGGGAGAAGCAGGCTTCCCGCTGAGCAGGGAGCCCGATGCGGGGCTCGATCCCAGGACCCCGGGATCAGGACCTGAGCCGAAGGCAGCCGCCCAACCGACTGAGCCACCCAGGCGCCCCACTAACATATTTCTTAAACCCACTAGTTTTTCTGTTTCCACTGCCACCAACCTGGTCTGAGCTATCATCAACTTATGCCCGGACCTTCACAATCTCCATAACTGGCCCCCTTTTTCTCTTGTCTCTATTCAGTCCATTCTTTGGATTTAATTGCAAATGCAGAGGGAAGCCCTATGAGTTTTTTTTTTTTAAAGATTTTATTTATTTATTTGAGAGAGAGAGAATGAGAGAGAGCATGAGAGGGAAGAGGGTCAGAGGGAGAAGCAGACTCCCCGTTGAGCAGGGAGCCCGACGCGGGACTCGATCCCGGGACTCCAGGATCATGACCTGAGCCGAAGGC
>NC_058414.1:13095957-13135183 GCF_002201575.2 Neomonachus schauinslandi | reverse complement strand
GACCTGAGCCGAAGGCAGTCGCTTAACCAACTGAGCCACCCAGGCGCTCCTATGAGTTTTAAATAGAAGGATGATGTGCTATAATTCTTGATTTTATTTTTATTTTTAAAGATTTTATTTATTTATTTGACAGAGAGAGACACAGCGAGAGAGGGAACCCAAGCAGGGGGAGTGGGAGAGGGAGAAGCAGGCCTCTCCCCGAGCAGGGAGCCAGATGTGGGGCTCCATCCCAGGACCCCGAGACCATGACCTGAGCCGAAGGCAGACGCTTAATGACTGAGCCACCCAGGGGCCCCTAATTCTTGATTTTAAAATGATCATGGTGAGGGGCTCCTGGCTGGCTAAGTCAGCGGAGCATGCAACTTTAGATCTCGAGGTTGTAAATTCAAGCCCCATGTTGGATGTAGTGATGACTTCAAAAAATAAAACGATCATTTTGAAAGGTGTGCAGAGAATGACTCCTTACCCATGACCTGCAGGCGGTGGTGTGATCTGTCATCCTCTCCGATTTCATTTCCTATCTTTTTCTTGTCATGCTTCACTTACATTGGTCTACTTTCGGATTTTTTTTCCTTTTCTCTTTTTTCTTCTCTTTCCTGTATGCCACTCTCTTGCCTTAGGGCTTTCACCCATGTTGTTCTTTCTGCTTTTAAACTTCTCCCCATGGCAGTTCCTGTAACTGTTTAGTTGTCTTCTTCACTTTTCTTAAGTCCAAAGAGGGCAGGACTACATCTTTCCATTTACTTTTGCATACCTGGTACCTAACACAATGCCTTCTACAAAGCAGCATTCGTATTTGTTGAATAAAACTAATCATTACTGTTTTCATTTGTGTGTTAAAAAAAATTAGTGCAGAAGCTCTATGTTAGGTCCTGTGAGAACGTACAAAGAGTTTGCAGTACACAGTTCTTAACCTGAAATAGTTCCAGTTGAAAGGAGAGATAGGATCAGCTATGAATAATATTGTAGCATGGAGGAGGACACTGTAGTTGGAGTAGTTTACAGTTCTGTCATTAACCAGCTGTGTGACCTCAGATAAGTTATTTCCTTCTCTGTTTCTTTCTTTAGCCATCTCTAATATAAAGGGGTTTGGCTAGATTTTCCTGAGGTTTTGGTTCTCAAATCTGGTGTGCAGTGAATGATGCATTGGTTAAATTATTTTTTTTTCCCCAGGCTCCATCCCTGGAGAGTCTGATTCAGTGGGCCTGGGGTGGGGTCCAAGAATTCTCCAGGTGATTATGATGCACAGCTAGGTTTAGGAACCACTGATCTAGGTCTTCTTAGCTAGACTATGAAGGTGAAGCCGGAATAGGCAGGTTAAGGTGTTGTGTTTGTTCAGAGGCAGGGAAAATAGTTTTTTGCTTCAGTGATGAGGGGGACTTAATGGAAATGGTGGTGTTGAAAATGGGCTTTCAAGAGTGGATGGAGAGATGGGCGGGTGAAGAAGCGAAGCATGACTGGTGTTCAGTCCAGCTCAGTTGGAGGCCAGAGTCTGTGCAAGGGAGCAGGAGGGAAAAACCCACCAGTTATGATGCAACGGACCAGAGTTTGAGTGTTGTTTTCCCCACTTTACCTGTCATACTTGGTTGTCCTTTTGGAGATGAAAGATTCTATTATTGCAGCTCAATCCTCATTTGGTAGACGTGAGACATGGGGTGGCAGACAGCATGGGGCTGCTTTGGAAAATAATTGGGTGTATTCTTCCTCAGGTCTTTTGGGGCTGTGCCCTTTGAGATCCTCTTTGACCACCCCGTTGGTTTTCTGGTTAGACACACAGAATACCAGGACTCACTATGTTATCTAAATTAATAGTTTTGCTGTCAGAATGATTATTATTAAACCAAAGTTGGTCTTTTTGTTTAGATGAAACCATATAAAGGCAACATTCTGAGTAAATTATATAGCATCCACATGATGAAATAATGAGCCTAAGTTTAGGGGATGAAAGTAACGATCTAATGCAATATTTAGAATGGATATACAGTATGTAGTTATTAACGTAAAAGTCACATCCTGCATTCTTTTGATTTGTGGAAAATTTGTCATTAATTGCCAGGAAGCCTGATTTTTCATACATAATCACGTCATAGCTGTTGACTTTCTTTCCCTTCTCGTGCCTTAAAATACTTCATTGTAAATAGTAGATTACTCTCAGATTTGCAATGCCCCTTTTAAACAGTGGGTTGCTAAGTTTAGCCCTGTTGCTCTCTATTTTTTAAAAATAGAATTCTTTTTCCCCCCGGATTTGCCTCTGAATAGTTACTGACAAATCATGCTTTGTTTTTGGGTGGCCGTGGCTTAAAATCTTATCTAACCTTTCTGCCCAGTGGGAGCCTGCTAGTTCTGAAATGCTTTTTGTTTTCATGAGTTACCATTGTGTGGAAGAAATAGATAGAGATCCCATTTAGAAATAGTCTATGAGATAAGTTTTGAGTGTCCATTCAAACTTACTCTAAATAGGGCTACTTTTATGAAATAGTTGTCAAAGATACAGCTTAGCAAGGTAGGGTCAGAAACACGGAAGTCAAAATTGAGAAGAAAGAAAGAGGTCATGGACCAGAAATGAGGCAGTCAGGCTGATCTCCAGCCTAGAATCCAGTCCATACCTACTCCTGTCAACCATCTCGGATCAATCTAGGATTCACAGGTTAACCTGTGATCATCCAGTCAGTCCTACCTCTTTTTTTTTTTTTTTAAAGATTTTATCTATTTTAGAGAAAGAGAGAGAGAGCAGGAGCAGGGGGAGGGGCAGAGGGAGAGAGAGAGAGAGGGAGAAGTAGACTCCCTGCTGTTCAGGGAGCCCAATGTGGGGCTTGATCCCAGGACCCTGGGATCATGACCTGAGCCGAAGGCAGATGCTTAACCACCTGAGCCACCCAGGAACCCCAGTCCACTACCTCTTGCAGCTATGCTGATGTTGGTCTATTGCCTAGCAGTTGACTTTGAAATTAAAAAAGTAGAAATACCAAGCCTCTTATGATTCTTTGCTTGCAAAGAATTACCTTTATTAATGTGGATCCAGCACCAGAGCAACTTGGAGAGTGACTTTCACCGGAATTTATTTGAAAGGAACAACCCCCATCCCCACTCCCAACAGAGCTAGATCCAAGAAAAACCTTTCTTAGAGAAAAACCTCAGACTTGAGAAAATGTCCCCAATTTCAGGAAGAGCTTTTATGGGAAAATGACTACAGTTGCATCTCTGGTATCTGCCAGACTGTTAAGAAGAGTAATAGTCAGAGGTCTAGACCTTGGAAGCAAATATAAGACCATTTACTATTTTGCAAATTGTGTTTTGTGTTCATGCTGCCCAGGGTGACATTGGAGACCAGCTTCTGCTTCAACAAGAACACTCGGGTTATTACCTGCTCACATACTAGGATTTATGCATTATTCGGTGTGATACAGGAGTTCTGCTTTAAAAAAAAAAAAGATTGAAAACCATCCGTTTTGGTCAAATGCCCAAGATTTTATAGAGAATGTGTCTGAAGGTCAAAGTAGTTCAATTAAATAACTACAGTTGTACAACTACTTAGAGTCGACAGAAATGAAAAACCGTGAAACTGGACTTCCCATCCAGTGCATTTTTTACTACAAAATGTTGATTTGATTTTCCATTTTGAAAGACACAGAAGTGATCTGTGAGATGGTGATTAGCGCTAGGCAGCCCCAGGCAGCCCTGGAATGCTCCATGGTTCAAATGCCCGAGACCAGATGGAGGTCCAGAAGTGGATGACTCAAGGTTTATTAGTTTTGCCACCTGGGTGGTACAGCCGAACCAGCTGCCATAAGGCAGTTCCAATTTCAACAGAGCAGTAAATGAACATAAAAGTGAGGGTCAATCCCACGAATAAAGGAGAGCAGAATGCTGCTCTAGGAGATTCATGCAGGCTGAGCCCTATCGATAGGCTGTGTGGGAGGCAAGCCGCCGGGCCAGGTAGAGGCCAGTCACAGGTTGCCTCCCCAAGCCCTGAAAAACCACCCCTGGAGTTGTTGCAGGAGCCAAACTCAGTTTGGGATCTGTTTGACTTGCTGGTTTGGGAGGCTCCCCCTCACATCTGATGATCTAGGATGGGAAAATGAGCCCATGGTATATCATGATTGTTTTATGAGGCCAGAAGCTTTTTTTCTGGGAACTATGGATGGTTGTTATTAGGTTTGTCTTTCCATAGTTTGGGCCCTAGGAGGCATGTTCCCATTTGTGGGAACAGAAGCTCCCTGTGGCGGGTCACTGGGAATCAAGTTCATTATCCTCATGTTATCCTCAAATGGAATTGAATTATTGTAGGTTTTCAAGCTATGTGTATGAAATACTGCAGGAGTCAGAGGTTGACTCTAAGGTTTTAGGTGACCCCTTTAATAGATCTAGGGCTTTTGAAAACTGAACTAAGTATAATAATGAGGGTGTGGGGTTAGGACTAAGTTGAGAGGGGTAGAGCACTTTTTGTGTAAATGAGGATGATCCAAATAATTTGGATCCTCTGTGTCAGTAAGAATGCTTTGGGCAGCTAGTAACAGAAAACTTGACTGAACCAATATAAACAAAATAGAGGTTTATTATTGTTATTTTTGTCATGAAATGAGAAATTTAGAGGAATATGGCTCATGACTGGTTCAGCTCCTCAGTGATGACAAAGGCTCTTTTTTAGTCATCTTGACCCAAAGTAAAAGGATGTGGGTGAAAAGGGGAAAGGAATGTACTGGTTGCTGATGTATTTTGCTGTGGTCTTGATGCTAAAGACTGGCCCAAGGTTTTATCTACAGGGTCGACCCCTGTCTTCAGGTAATCTTTTCCAGATCCCAATGTTATTCATACTTAGTCTCATGCAATAATGTAATACTGCTCTTCCTTTCTTTGTATGATGATGCCCGTATATTTGCTGATCTGTTTGGAGTTGCTTCTCTCTCTCTCTCTTTTTTTTTTTTTTGCAATGACATGAAGTGAATTCAAATGAGAACTTTCGTAGTATAACCTTCTGCTTGTGAGTAAACTACCTTTTTTTTTTTTTCTCCTGGCAGGTGGCATGTTTGACCCAGGTAGCTGCTAATTATCTTATTGGCCAAAAGGAAGCAAAACGTTGGGGCACAGCTCACGGCAGTATTGTTCCTTACCAGGTAGGAATGATACACACAACATAGGGTTGGGCTGCTCTGATTTGCAGTTTTGTATGATATGAGTTTGGGAGATTATTTCCCTTTTTAAGAAAGAAAAACTTTTAGGATATTCTGTTATATATCTTTGTCTGACTATAACAAGGTTCTGTTGTTTATTTTAAATTCTGTGTTTTGCACATTTCTTCATCAGAAGATTAGTAACAGGACGCTTAAATGGATCAAAGGAACTTGCTGAAAGTGAGTGACTTTTGGCCTCATCTGATGGTTTTTTTTTTTTCACCCCAAAGAAGCACTGATTGTAGCCATTTTATAAAGCATGGTTTGTTCACCATGTCAGTTATAAACCAAATGTTACCTACCCCAGCTGACAATAATATTCTCACAGGGTTGGAGTAAAATGAAAATTTGCGTGTGACGGATCTTTATTTTCAGAGCAAAGCAGATGGTTCAGGAACTGCTGTTCTTTATTAAGTGTCTAAACTTGTCCTTAGAAATTCTTGACGTTGGCTAGTGTGAATGAATATGTGAAGGAACTGTGATCCTTCGCAAATAAAAATGAGAACAGAAACTCCAACTCTTCTTCCAAACCCCTAACCTTTGCTTGACTCGATTGTATCATTTTCCACTGTATTTACTGATGTATCTGTAATGTCTTCTGTCAGAAGTTGGAAGTTTAAGAGTAGAGGTGTCTTTTTTTTTTTTAATCACTGTATCCTTTCTCACATCCAGCAAAAGCTCGTACCAGGCACCGTATTAATGTCTGTTGAAGGAAGGAGTGAATTTTACTGCGGCCATTTCAGAGCGAGTGCTCTTGACGGAGCACATCAAAGCTAGCGTTTTCCATTTGCCAGCAAATCCATCAACACTGCTAATCATCCTTTTAGTCTTAAGAACATTATTTCCTTCGGCCACACTACTTTCTTTCCCATTTCTTTTAATAAAAATTTTGAGCAATTCAGTGACCCAATATGAGTCTAGAATTTTTCTCCATTTCTATTTATGGTCTCTTTACACGTGAGGTGTTACTATGATTTCCCTGTAGAACTGCCTTTTGACATAGTTACAGTTGTAGAACATTTTCTTTAGTGCCTTCCCTCTTTCCTCCAGCAGTGCTTTTATTTATTTATTTTTTTTTAGAAGATTTTATTTATTTGACAGAGAGAGAGACAGTGAGAGAGGGAACACAAGCAGGGGGAGTGGGAGAGGGAGAAGCAGGCTTCCCGTGGAGCAGGGAGCCCAATGCAGGGCTCAATCCCAGGACCGTGGGATCATGACCTGAGCTGAAGGCAGATGCTTCACCGACTGAGCCACCCAGGCACCCCCAGCAGTGCTTTTATGACCAGCATTAGTGACATTTTGGTTCCCTACTTCTGAGCCCTTTGTGGCTACCCTTACACTTCTAGCCAGACCTACCACGCTTCACAAAAGTGTCAATTTTGCACTTTTTAGCTATCATCAAATTTAGCCTTCTCACTTCTCAGATAGGAAATTTGATACCTGAATTGCATAGATGGATCCCAACTCTGATCTGCCTCCTTGTTGACTAATCCTTCAGATCCTGCTACCTTTGACAAGAGTGTGCTATGATTCCAGTGCCTTCTACTCCAACCCACACCCTCTCCGTCAGACTTGCTTCTGGCTAAAGGGTTGCATCAACTAACTGATCCTCCTCATTGATGATGGAAATCCCTCTTATAGGCATTTAAGCAGAGGGACATGTTGGAACCCATGGGAATTCATCACTAATAATGCAAGTCTAGTCTTCAGTTTTTGGTGTGTGGAGAAAGTGTTTTTGACTTGGAAAGCTTTATAGTATAATTCCACATCACATCACGTGGGAGGTGTTCACTATGTTCTAGTATAAGGTTTATAGTTTATTTATTTATTTATTTATTTTTAAAGAATGTCTTTTTAAAAAGTTTGGTATAGACCTCTGCTGTCCGTCCTGAGGGTTTGCGCCAAGAGCTCTGGCATCTTGGGTATGCTCTCAATTATTTCACTGCGAGGTAAAATGAAATTTAGAATCCTTGGCTTTTATTATGGTAGGCAAAGGATATGGGAAACTCCATGTGTGTGTGTGTGTGTGTGTGTGTATTCTTTAAAGACAGAACTATACTTTTCCTGCTTGAATTGTCCCAGTCACATAAAGTGGATACTGTGCTGATTTGATCCAGTTGATTGCAGCTTTATTATCTGTAAGAAATAAGATCTACTAGAGTCTTTCCTCAGGAACTCAGAATTAATTTGTTTCCCTCTTGGTAGTGGACTGGTTCAGCACTGTGATTAAGGAACAAATGCAAATTCAGCTTGAATGAAACTAGCATACTAAGATGGATCCTAGATATGCTTCTAGACCTTGGTCTGTTTTTAATTTTTAAAATAGATTTGGGAAATATTTTTATGGGTGAGTGCCAGGATAATTATAATTCAGTTTTCTGTAATAATTATAGCTTTGCCTCTAATTTGAGTTGTCTGAGTTTTGAGCTGAACGTCTATAATGGAAGACCCTGATGGTCTCAGGAATTAGTTAGGTACCCTGCTCACTCTCCTTAATTCTTGTTAAACCCCATCTGAAAGATCACAGGCCTTGAATGCATGAATATAAATTTCTAAAAAGTAGTGATCCTTGGTTTGTGTTATTTTACATATACACAATTTTTAACTTCTCAGGTTGATTATCCACTTGTGTTCTTTCCTCCCTATTCTTTGCCAACTTTTTAAAAATGAATAAGCTAAACAAAAATAGACAGCATTGAGATAGTCATTTTGCTACTTGTTGAACATATTCTGGATGCTTTTCAGATTTTTAGATTTTATTTATTTATTTATTTATTTAAGAGCAGAGGGGTGGGGTGGGGGGGAGAGAGAGAGAGAGAGAGCAAGGAAGGGGAGGTAGAGGGACAAGCTGACTCCACACAGAGTGTGGAGCCCAACTTGGAGCTTGATCTGACACCCCTGAGATCATGACCTGAGCCAAAATCAAGAGTTGGATGCTTAACTGACTGAACCACCCTGGTGCCCCATGAGAATTCAGATTTTTAAAAATAACTTGTGGATTTCAGTGCTTCTTTTGTTTCCATTACCGTTGGGCCTTGCCCCTGAGAAACACACAGCCCAAGGGATTAATAATTACATAATGTTAATGTAAATATATATATATATTTTAAAGAATTTATTTATTTATTTATTTGAGAGAGAGGGTACGAGCAGGGGGAGGGGCTGAGGGAGAAGCAGACTCCCTGCCGAGCAGGCAGCCCAACCTGGGGCTCGATCCCAGGACCCTGAGATCATGACCTGAGCCTAAGTCAGAGGCTTAATTGACTGAGCCACCCAGGTGCCCTGAAATATATCTCAGCTGTTTAAACAATTATATTTATGATGACAGGAGGGTTTGGGAAGCTGGGAGAGGAGAGTGCAGAAAAAGCAGTTGGCTGGTCTTCAAAAAGCATCTATTTTATTGTATAACATACTTATCAGTGGGGCCACTTCCCTTTACCTATATGATTAATATCATAATCCCCCTAATTTCATAACCTGCGTTTATCCAAAACTCTCTCTCAAATTTCTTCAACATCCCGGGAGCCTGTATTTGCATGTTCTCCTCTGCCTTGTGGGTTCATGATCCTCACTTACCTCAGCGTCTCTCCAGTATCATAGAAGATCCATTCACAAATATACTCATGAAGAGAGGAGACTATACTGTATATTTTCAAGGAAAATGGGGGAGGTTTTTATAGATGAAACTTGTACAATCTCGGATAGGAGACCTCATCTTTTTAACCATGCACTTTGGCTGCTACTAGGGAGTTTCACTATCCTGAAGAGCATATCAATCTCCCTATCCTTTCTGTTTCTCTTTCTCTCCCTTTTTCTTTTCTGCTTCTCTTTGAGATCAATAAATTTCTCTACTCTTAAACAGAATTATTGTGCTTGTTAGTGCAAGCACAGATCTTTGGGTGGCCACCTTTATCCTAAATGCTTAACAATGTACTGCTTCTATGCCCTTAGGAGCGCGCTCGCATGTGGATCTAATGGAAGCCTACTCAGCTCTCTCTGTGTTCCTCATAAGACCATCTCTCTCCCAGTCTGTACTGCTTGCAGCAGGCCTTGGGGAAGCTCACGGGGTTCTGTGTCCTTCTTGTAAAACCACAGCTTCTTCAGCGACAGCGTCGCCCTCATGATCGGTATAAACTGCCAAAGAGACCAAACCGGGGGATGAGACAACCACAACTACCTCCTTCCCTTAAAAGAATACCAATCCCATCATCCTTTAGACATTTGCCTCAATCACCCCCAGGACTCCAAGCCTTCCGGGTCACCTGTTATGACCTGGACATTCATTCCCATATGGCTCTGTGCATCTCTTCCTTTGACCCAGTCATTTCTTCTGTCAACAATCTTCATGGCTTTACAATCCACTTAGATGTCCCAGCAACATCCTTAATGATTTTTCTTGTTTTTACTTGGCCACCACTCAGGTATTTCTCAGACTTTCAGATGCATCTGAATCTCTAAATAGAGATCTTGTGAAGATGCATTGCCTGATTCCAGGTGATATTGATGCTGCACTATGAGTAAAAATGTTCCTGATCGAGACTTTATTTTTCTTGGTGACTATACCATCCGCTTTGTATTCAGCTGGCAGAATCCCACTGCTGATTAAACTTAATTCTCCTTCTCTTCCATGCCCACAGTCACGTAGTGTATGGCTAGAGGAAAACATAGCTACCTTGTCAACAGTCTTACTCTCAGTTCACGGCCATCTTTCTCAAGTGGGCCCTCAGCCTTACCCACAATCCTGGCACACTACCTACACATTTATTTTCTCTGGGATGACTATTTCACTTCTTCTCTCTCCTCAGATCTTCCCCCCTCCGCATCCTTAGCCAAAGATGGTCTCTTATTTCACTGAAAACAGATGCAGTTGGAAGAGAACTATTTCATCTCTCTTCTACCATACCCCCCAAGCTCCTACTTGTGTGTTCACTTCATTCCTTCCTATCACAATGGATGACTTGTCCCTTTCCACATTTTCCCTACTTAAAGGCATTGTTCCTGCACTTTATCTCCTCTAACACCTGCATTATCTATCAGTGGCTAATGATATGACCATGTCCTTCACCTTAAAAAAACCCAGCAACCTTCCTTAGACCCCCAGGGCATCTTTTTCCATCCCATCTTTTTCCATCTTTTTCCATCCCATTTCTCCATGCTCTTCTATTACAAAATTCCTCAAAAGAGTTCTGGCTGGTATCTGCTGGGAAGAAGCATTAGGCTACAATTTACTTGGACCTCACAGGCCAAGAGATGCTGCAGTCCTCAGTCCTCAGCAGTTTGGGTGCTGTGGAGTAGCTAGGCGAAGTTGACTTTCTGAACAGTTCATTAACATGACTGTTTTTATGCTTTTTCTTGAGCCTTTCAAATGTAGGGCCTTCAAAAAGAATTTTTCCTTTAAATGGCCTGATAATTCACATGGCAATTTCTTTTAAACCTTTTTTTTTTTTCTGGAGTACCTTCTAATTCAAGAAATTGAAGAAAACAATTATTCAGATGATTAAATAAAATCATGTCTTCCTTTCCTCAGTTTGGGCTCATTCAACCAAGGAATAGAGCAGGAAGCTGTGCTATGTTATTTCTGGTATGGACATTATACTGTATATTTAATTTGGCACAAGCAGAGACTCAGACAGGCAGTAAATTCCAAGTTTGAAGAGATGCAGCACTTTGCCATCATTCCTTAGAAAACATTAAAATGCTGTTAAATCATAATAGATTAGGTAACCTTGGGAATATTTTTTTTTTAACCCATGTTAAGGATTTTTCAAAAAGTGAAAATATAAATGATATACGTGTCTCTTCTTGTGACTTTTTTTTTTTTACCATAGTTACACTAAAGCTGAAGTTTGAAAGTATAATTTAAACAGGCATATAGTATCACATCTTTAATTTAATTGATGTATTGGTAATAACAGTAAAAATAATCATGCAGGCTTCCATTGAACATATACTCTGTAACCATTTTATGTGTGTATATATAATTCTTTTCTTATTTTATACTGATGAAAGGGAGACCAAGAGAGAGAAAGCAACTTGGCTATGGCCATAGGTAGAATGTCAGAGGACCTGGATCAGAACCATGGATTTAATATTTCAAAACTTGTTTCCTTTCCTGCTATATCCAAACTAATGGTTCTTTTGGTGCTTGATACATTGTGGGTGACTGTCTTTTAGTTTCTTTGATAGATGGTAGAATTCTTTTAATCTTTTTCCATCATCTCTTTGACAAATGACCCATTTATTATGACTCTAAAGGTATCAAACCTAATAAGTGACCTTGAAATATATTTGAATTCTGAGCTATGGGGCAATTAATTTTAGGTTTCTGTCTACCATGTTTTCAATTTATGCTTTCAAATGACTCTTGATTCTTCAATTAAGCAACAATTTCTTGAGTCCCCTATGGAGTAGGCAGTGGTTTAATTCCTGAAGGCTTCCAGATGAGGAAGAACAGGGCCCTTGATTTCAAGGAATTTAGAAGCTGTATAGCAGGCGCACCTGGGGGAGCTTGAGCTTTGGAGTCAGACCTGGGTTCATAACTTGACTCCGCCACTTATTGACTGTGAAATCTTGGACAAGTCTTTTAATATCCCTTGTGTTAGCTGCTTCCTATGCAAAAAGGTCAATAATTATAATTGTTTCCATGTTTTTTGAAGGAATTAAATGAGGTAGTGTATGCTAGGTGTTTTGTGCTGTACCTGACTCTTGTAAGAATTCAATGGAAAGTGGCTTGTTATTATTTTTGTTGAACTAATGATTATAACTTTGTAAAATAGTTTCTAGGAAGCTACTAAAAAATCTCTATGAAAACTATGGCAGCTTAGGGGCAGAGAAAATAAAGAATAAAGGTACATAGTTGAATTTCTTTCTTACGGGAATTTCTACTTTAATTTCTTCTTCTTTTTTTTTTTTTTCCAAATGGAAAGGAGAGCAACATGCTATGGTATTTTTTTTGTTTGTTTGTTTTATAAAACTGTTCTTAGATCATCTTTTAAAGAAATTACAGAGTTGAGCCATTACCAAAATGTAGCATTCTTTTCTCCCCCGTTTTATTGAGAAATAATTGATATACATCACTGTATAAGTTTAAGGCATACGGTGTGATGGTTTGATTTACATATCTTGTGAAATAATTACTACAATAGCTTCAGCTAACATCCATCTTTTCTTACAGTTACAAAAAGAAAAAAGGAAAAAAAATTCTCCTTGTACTGAGAACTCTCATACCAACTTCTTGAAAGAAATATAGTTTGAGGAGAATTGTACATAGCAATTTCATCTAGTTGTCAAAGGGAATAGAACTTCTAGTTTACTGAATTGTCTGGTTAATTGAGATTTAGTCTAAACTCACGGTTAACAAAATGAAGCATGACAAAAATGATTTTCAGAAGTCATCTCTGAGAAGCCCACAAGATGGGAACCTATCTCTATAAGATACATCTCCCTTTGAGAGCCAAAAATTGTGGTGATTTGTTCCCCAGTTTAAAAAAGCGGGAGAACTATAGAATATTTTAAACACTCTGTTCTTGTAACCTTAAGACTGCAATGAACTTTGATAATGTTTACCCAGTAAAAAATACCTAGAGATTCATTTGGAACAGAAGTGCTGGTGGTGATAGGGAATACATTAGATTACATCTCACAGGTTTCTGAAAACTTTTGGATTACTCAGTACTGACACGTTAGAATATTCAAAAGTCTTTTTTTTTTCTTTTTTCTTTTTGTAAATTAAGGCATGAATTGTCTGAATTTCTCCCATCCCCTTTGTTCCAAAGCTTTTGGCAAGGTAGCTTTTGAATATTTGCTATAAAGCTTATGTGTGCCTCAGGTCCTTATGAATTTTGGATTCTTGTTTAAACAAAACAAATTTTTTTATTTGAAGATTCTGGTTACTTTGAAACCAAGTGGTGAGGACTTTGGCACAGTCCTAAGAATATAGAGAATCGAGCAGTCCAGCAGGTGGATAAAAAAAGGGCCGATATGCCAGCTCCTGGCATGATAGCTGCCGCCCTCTGGGCTTCTCCTGAGAAAAAGTTCAGCTTGCTTTGATTTAAAATAAAATTCTTAAATTTAAAATAAATTAGGTAATATGGTGTTTAAGGAGAACATATTGCACAAAGAATAAATATAGTTATGACTGTTCAAAAACTAATGTAATTTTTAAAATCAGAATTGCCTCCAGTTGATAACTACTTTTTTTTTAAATGCATTTCACTAAGAGGTGAAATACAGACTCAAGGACAGGTGCTGTATCTTAAGGAAAAAGCTGAAATTCATTTAGGATCTTATTAGCTTCTCTTGCATTCTCAGTATTCTCAATATAGATGCAGAATCGATGGGACTGTATGTTGTTTATGCCTGTCAGTTTTAGCTAAAATTTGATGGTGGGAATGCAAATTGGTGCAGCCACTGTTGAAAACAGTATGGAGGTTCCTCAAAAAATTAAAAATAAAATTATCATATGATCCAGTAGTTCCCAAAGACAATGAAAACACTAATTGGGAAAGATCTACGCATCTCTATGTTTATGCAGCATTATTTACAATAGCCAAGATATGGAAGCAACACAAATGTCCATCCATAGATAAATGGACAAGGAAAATGTGATACACACACACACACACACAAACACACACACATATATATAATGGAATATTACTCAGCCATAAAAAAGAATGAAATCTTGCCATTTGCAACAACATGGATGACCTAGAGGGTATAATATTTAGTGGAGTAAGTCAGACAGAGAAAGACAAATGCCATACGATTTCACTAACATGTGAAATTTAAGGAACAAAGCACAAACCAAAAGACAAACAAAAAAACGGACTCTTAAATACAGAGAACACATTGGTGGTTGCCAGAGGGGAGATGGGTTGGAGGGTGGGTGAAATAGATAAAGGGGATTAAGAGCTCACTTATCTTGATGAACACTGAGAAATTTATGGAATTGTTGAATCATTATACTCTGTACCTGAAACGAATACAACATTGTAGGTTAATTACACTTAAATTTAAAAAAAGGAATAAATCATACCTAAAAAAATTTGGCTAAAATTATCCAAGAGAATCGAATACCATTTTGAATATTCAGTTAAAGGAGAATATTAATAGTCATTATTCTTAATAATACTATGTGAATAATTATAATCATCATTAGAGGTAACATTGATTGAATGATGACTCTGTGTTGGTTATTAACTACCTTAAAATATATTAATTCAGTCTTCACAACAGCCCCTTGAAATAGGTACTGCTGCTATCCTCACTTTCAGATGAGGAGACCGAGGATAGAGATGACTAACTTGCCCGAGGTCCCGTGTAAGTGCCGTAACTGGAATTCTGACCGAGGCAGATTTCCCTACTATGTAAGCAAGCGATGCAGTGCTACTTACTGAAACTGGCATGTTGAGTTTAGGACTGCCAAGAGTAGTGGAAGAGGTATCAACAATTCTGTTGTTTACTCATTACAGAGATCCTTAATTATGACTTAAAAGCAAATTTCCATCAGGAAATTAGGTGGTACATCCTTTGAGTAAATCCTTTGATTGCCGCTGCTAAAACTGTTAGAATCATAACTAAGTCAAGTTATAATGAAACAGGTATCTCTAGCTTCATCTGGGTAATGAAAACAATATTGTCCTTGAGTGATAAAGGAGTTTGGGATGGTTTTAGCTATTGTGAGACCCATCGTTTCTGATTCAAACTGGGTGGTAGCTGGGGGTGGGATTTAGGGTGGAAGGAGTATTTGGGGCATGAAGAGGAGTATTCGGGGGTGTGGGGCGACGGGCAGCCTGGGGAGAAATCAAGTAGGCAGATCTCCAAGTGTTCCAGCTCCGTTTCAGCCCAAACAGCTCCACTTTTGTTTCCTTGTTTGAAATAGGAGTTCCACTGTTGAAGAAATGATCGTCTTAGATCAATCCACTTGCCCTACAGGATTTTACTGGATTAGAAAGTGGGTTTTGTACATGTTTGTGTATGTGTTTGGGGAAAGAGAGACTGCTTTTCCTCACTGTTGATGGCTTTTAGAACTGTGACCTAGAACCAAAGACGGGGTCTGCTGTAGCTGAGGTGGAAGCTCTGGCAGGAGGAGTCCGAGTGCAGCCTGGCAGAGCCCCTCTGTGGAGGAGCTCACACCTGACCTTACAGCGGAGAGCACAGCCTCGTGGTTCAGCGTGGAGGTCGAGGTTCTCTGGCTCAGATAAATCACATAGGACTGGATTCTGGAAACGGCTAGATTTGGATATAGTCACACATCCTGTTCTGTTCTTAGGGGTGTCCAGGGCAAATGTTGCTGAAATTCTGAGTAGGTGTGCTTGGCGCTTAGACAGTACCCCGACGGCTTCCTGCTCAGGTCCAGGGTACCTGGGGGGAAAAAAGAACTGATAATGGTACAAAATTACTTTTATATTATAATTCACTATTGGGCAAATGAAATAATAACAATGAAAGAAAACTTGCAAGATGTTAAGTTCTGAAGTGATCCTGTGTTGGAGACTTGAGCAAATCATGCCACAAATAAATGTGGTTGTGAAGGAAGGTCTTTTCCATCTTAGTTTTGTTTCTGGCACTTAGGATAAGGAACACTGGCGTCAGGACTCTGTGCAGACAGGAGATCGTAAGCGTGCATGCTGAGTTGAGCTAGTGAACTGGGAACTTAAAAAATCATGTTAATTCATTTGGCCTAATTTTAACCTGGAAACGATTCTCAAATGTCCCTTCCCTCTTTTCTTTCCTGAAGGTAAAAGCAGGTGCGAAATGTTCTAGGTCCTGGCCACTCTTAAAGGTCCGTGGAGCGGGGGCGCCTGGGTGGCTCAGTCGTTGGGTGTCTGCCTTCGGCTCGGGTCATGGTCCCAGGGTCCTGGGATCGAGCCCCGCGTCGGGCTCCCTGCTTGGCAGGAAGCCTGCTTCTCTCCCTCTCCCACTCCCCCTGCTTGTGTTCCCTCTCTTGCTGTGTCTCTCTCTGTCAAATAAATAAAATATTAAAAAAAAAAAAGGTCCATGGAGCGGTGGCATCAGCATTACCTGTAGCTTCTTAGAAATAATAGAGTCTAGTTTCTTCTACTGAACCAGAATCTGCCGTTTAACAAGATCCTCAGGTGATTTCGATTTCATGTTAGATTTTGAGAAGCCCTGGTCTAAAGTCCATGTGAAATCCTTTTGGTCATTGCATTAAGAGTCCACTAGATGTCACTCTTGTAACCTGGATAATGGGATGGCACTTTTCAATGGGGACTTGGAAAAAATCTGTGAATAATGAGCACATTATTAGGTGATTTCCTCCCTATCCTTAGAGCTACTGATATTCACATTGATAATTTAAGGTAAAACTACCTTTCTTTTTGGTTCAAAGTCCTGGAGAGTGATAACTGGGGATGATTTTTATTTTGTTGAATTAGCACTCATGCCTTCCCTCTCCCTCCTTGGAGCCCCCTGTTGCTTGGGCCAGTTCTGTCATTATGTAACCTTAGCACAGAATATGCTACAGTTGCTTGGACTGACTGCCTTACAGAGAGAACAGCATCCTGGCCTGCTCAGCACAGCGATGCAGAATAAACGTAAAGGTTTGATTTCCATAGAAGTGATTGAGAGCAGAAAGGAAGCAAGGCTGTATCCTGAAATTAGCATCAATCTCTGTGTGATTGTGGGAGGAAGTGCGGACCTTTCTGAATTCTTGGGGTGTCTCAAGGGTGGTTTTACAAAAAAGATTGAGTTCACTTCGGCTTAGAAAGAAATGTCCCAGGTGTAATCTTGTAGGCCGTTAGTTCCAGCCATGAAGATGAATATAAGGGACATTTATGGTAACTTTTACTGTAGAGTAAAATCCACAGGGAGATGATACACTTCCAGAGATGTATGAGGCCCCTAGGACAAGTCCTGTTAACAACTGGTTAGGTCTGCATATTAGGAAAGGGGGTGAAAAGGTTAAGGACTATGCTTTAGAATATCCATTTTTTTTTTTTTTTTGCCGGATGCCCAGCTTGAGAAAAGTTAGTTCTTGAAATAAATCAAACCCTTGCAAAACTCTCCTCCCTCTGAGTCTGATGTGGTTTTTCATCTGTTTCAGTTAACAAGGGTAGCAAACAACTCATAAAGTAGCGGGGGTGTGTGTGTGTGTGTGTGTGTGTGTGTGTGTGTGAGTGCTTGGGTGTGTTTGGTGAGTGTATGTTTCCTCTTCTTGGTCTGTGGGAGGGGCATTTAATTTATAATATCACCATATAAATGCAGAATGTTTAATTGGATTGATTTCAGTCAAGTAACTATTGTTATTGATGTGAAAATAATATGGTTTTAGCTTAAATATAATTTTTCTTTTGTTCAAAATAATTAAGGTGGCTGTAGTATTTACTTTTAAGCTTTAGAGTCCTTTTTGCAACATGATTTATTGTGATGTGATTCTTAATGACAAGGACCAGAAGGTAGCATTCCAAGCATTTTCCTGGAAATCAATTTCATTTTTAAAAGCAGTATCGAAATTATGGAAAACAAGCCGAAAGTGCTTATTCCCATTCCTAGCCACAGTCCAGATTTCTACTTCTGTGGGGATAGGATTTTCCACCACCATCCCCTTTACTGTTGAATTTCCTTCCCTCCTGTCTTTTTAATTTTTGCTGCTGAGCTGTCAGATGCTGCCAGATAGAACAGCAGACTTTAAAGATTTTTATTTATTTATTTGAGAGAGAGAATGAGAGACAGAGAGCACAAGAGGGAAGAGGGTCAGAGGGAGAAGCAGACCCCCCGCTGAGCAGGGAGCCCGATGCGGGACTCGATCCTGGGACTCCAGGATCATGACCTGAGCCGAAGGCAGTCGCTTAACCAACTGAGCCACCCAGGCGCCCAGAACAGCAGACTTTAGATGTATTATTTAAAAGGATGGGCTTTGGAGTCAGACCTTGGGCAAACTGCTTCCTTTCACTAAGCCTCAGTTTCATTTGTAAAATCGGGATAATATTTCCTGCCTCCGTGGGTGGTGGTGATAATTCAGCAAAACGGTGCATCTGAAGTATGCGGCGTAGAGTCTGGGACATTCATGTTTAGTTGATGGTAGCTTTTCTCATCGTTATGGTGCCCATCCCACAGACCCCAGACCTGTGGCTTATCCTCATCCCTCACCTCCACCATCTGTGGCAGGAGCCCCATTCCTATGCTTTGTCTCTACCAGAGGACAGCTCCAAGTCAAGGAGGAGTCTTCCTTCCCTCTGCCTGGCAGATGTGTGCGTGTGATGAGGAGGTGGGGTGGTGCGGAGCAGATCAGTAGGGTAGGAGAGTGGTGGGGAGGATGTGGATCCTAGGACTGCAGCAAGGAGAGAAAGGAGAGAAGTTCTCCCCGTAGCCTACACTGCAACGCTCAGTGGAACTCTCCCTCGGTGTCGTAAGATGGTGATCGAGTTCGGCAGAATTGGGAGCATTGTTAGGACAGTCGGTACATCCGCATGACAGGCTGGCCCAGGATCCTGTTCACCAGTTTAAACGTCGTTTCTAACAGAAAAACCCCCTGAGATGCAAACTGCCAAATCTCCATGAATTTCTGCAACATTCGTTTCAGCTTGCCTGGCTCTTTATTATCTTAACTGCTTTGGAATGACCTTTGTGGTCCTGGAGGACCTCTGGATCGTGGGGTCACTGGAACATGACCTGGTTAGCAGCAGGCTCGATAAGCTGCTGTGCAGAAGGCTGAGGAGATCTTTCATCCTGAGAACATCCTTGTAAGAGTCTTTGCAATTGCATTGTAAACAATTGCATTATTACCATTTGGTAATATCCTGTTGATGAAGAACAATGGAGATTTTGATGGAACAGTAACTGTATGAGTGTGCTGCCTCAAGTAGGAGAGGATTGAAAATATTAAGAACCGTGAGCATGATGCATCTTAAAAATACACTCTCACGTTTTTTGCTAGACTTTTGGAATCTACATTGGATTTTTTTTTTACATAGTTAATTTTAATATATATTTTTGGTAATTGTTTAAAATGCGTTCTCAAAAAACCTTACAGAGGGCACGGAACATTCTTTTTTTCCCCCTCCCATATCATTCTTGGTTCCATTGCAAGGAGTCAAATCAGTAAGTTCAGTCCAGTTCAAAGAAGAGGGGGGGGGTAGGGCATAAAACTTATAATGGTGTTACTGTGTAGATTGCAAAAGAATCTGAGGTTTGTTCAGCAAATATAATGGTGCATTGAGGTGTTGTGTTAATGTGGGGGGCCAGAAATGCGCTCTGTGTGTAGCAAATCTGTTAAGTGGCAGTTTAGCATTTAACCTAAAAATTGGGAGAAAGTTGATAAGTGCAGAGGAAGCATGAGACCCAGTTTGACACAGACCTTGCTAGGGCGATACTGGTGGGGTGGGGAAGGAGGAGTGAGAGGAGAAGGGGATTCCGTGGTGTGTTGGATGAAGATGGGATGGCAAAACTATCCATCCGTATAAACAGAAAACTGACAGTTTTGTAGAGAAGCAAAGCCTCAAGCATTTAAATGCATACTGGATATATAAACTCTAGAAGTATAAAAAATAGTTGATAGAATGATTGGTAGCAAGTAAGGATCCCAATTCCATTTTTCTCCCCTTAGGCTTGGTAGAAGGAGAAAACTGGTAGAAACTGGAGAAAACTGGTCCTGCAGGGTTAGGAAATCTATGGGAATATTAGGGATGGATGAACCGATGGGATTATAACATTTTATATACAGAAATAATGAAAACAGAATAGGTATAATAAAAACAGTAAACAAAAATGCACACAGTAGTGCTGGAGAAATAAAGACTATGGATGAGAAAATTGTGCTCAATAATAATATATTTAGGGACACTGGACAAGTGGATCTTAAAGTTTTTTGTTTGATAATTTCTGAGAGAAACTGATGAAAACTATGGAATTCTTTGTCAGAAAAGTACACATTCCCATAGACATACATGGTTTTGCCTATGACTTCAGGAGCTTCTCAGACCTCCTAGAACCTATCCGGGGACCCTGGTTAAGATTCCCCACCAAAGAGCAAACAATTTGAGTAAGGATATTGAAATTCTATAGATAACACTGGAAAATTAGACCAAATAATAGTTATCAGGGAAATCATACCATGAGACCGGAAGATCTCACACAAATATCTGCTTCATAAGGCAAGAAGTTTCAGAATTAAGGAAGGAATGGAATTATACTGGGCTTGGGCCTAAGATTAGACAGGGATTGGTGCAGGAAGTTATCTGTGACTATTGTAATAATGCTCACAACTCAATTATATTCAACCTTCTGAAGGGGAGTAAAAGGCAAAAAAAAAAAAAATCCTGTCACATTATTATTCAGTTTTAGAGAATGGAACTATGATCAAATCAATGTGTGCATTAAGTTAACATTGAAAGTAATATTTTAAAAAGCTGTAACTTGTAGGAAACCTGGAAATGCTTTAAACACATTAATGGAAGGGCAGGAAAATATGTCACATACCAAAGATTAGGAGCTCATATGAAAACTTTTGCATCCATCTCATAAAGTGTAAAAGAAACAAAAGTAGGGGTGTGGGGGGGGAAGGAGGCAAAAAATTGTTCAAGTGAGAACAGGGAAGGACTCAAAGTGTGACAGGTCAGGTGTAAATAAGTCAGACTGTGAAGGAATTGAAGAAACAGCACAAAAAGGACTGTCATCCAGAAATAAAAGCTTTTTTATACATGAAAGGCAGAAGGTCAGCTGGGGAATCAATGGGACTGCTTGATGATCAGGGTGCGAAAGATGTGCTCACAGGGAAGAAAGGCGATCTGGAGCCTCAATGAATTCTTTGCTTTGGTCTTTGTTGAAACATAGAAATTTCCACTGTCATCATGTCTTTTGAAGCAAAGAGGTGAGAGATGTAGTATTAGATCAAATGGCGGTAAGGGAACCGGATGTTCTACCTGCTTGGCATGCTGGATATAAGTAAATTGCTGAAACTTTGTGGCATCCCTTATAAGGGTCTGAAGAAGCTTGAGGGAATAAATGACCCAATTGTAAGATAACTTATTACACTTATTTTTCACTATTAATGAATTCCACTCTTGTTTCCATTCTAAGGCAGAGACCTGCTGAAAGTCTACTGGTGAATCTCATTCATATTGGTAAACTCCAAAAATTGTAGGATCATTGACCACTTAGTGGAACGAATGGAGAAAAGCATTCTGTTTTCTAGAACATGTCTGAATTCTTGGAGGAAGCACAGAAGCACCAGGAAAAGAACAATAAATGTAATTTGTTTGGACTTTCAAGGAGTCAGTTAACAAAGTTTTACAACAAAGCTATTCCAAATTATGTTGCAGTGGTATCAGGAGGACGATTTTGTCACACATGGGTATGAATGGAGGAAACGAAAGGAGGATGTGTGAGCCTGCTGTTGATGGAGACATGTAAACAGGGAGGCCCCTCCGGGGATTTCTGCTGGGCCTCTTTGGTAAACATGTTTATAGATAATCTGGAAGAGTACACAATGAAATTTCAGAGGGTGCAGGACTGAGCTCTTTTGGCCAGTGCAATGAAAAATCAACAGGAACGAGGGGCGCCTGGGTGGCTTGGTCATTAAGTGTCTGCCTTCGGCTCCGGTCATGATCCCGGGGTCCTGGGATCGAGCCCCGCATTGGGCTCCCTGCTCCGCGGGAAGCCTGCTTCTCCCTCTCCCACTCCCCCTGCTTATGTTCCCTCTCTGGCTGTGTCTCTCTCTGTCAAGTAAATAAATAAAATCTTTTAAAAAAAAATCAACAGGAACGAGCTTTTCAAAGATTGTGTAAGTGAAGAAGGTGGCAGGGAGGCTCCCTTATTGTGAGAAGTGCTCCCCGTTTAGGGAGCAACCAGGCTCAACTTATAAAATTGTGGTCTCTGAATGATTTAGAAACCGCTTTCGTTTAGGAGCCAGGAAGGGAATTTGGCTCCACTGTCTTTTCATCCTTCTAAACAGGCCACATGTTGGTGGATCCCATGTGAAGCAAAACCATTGTGTCTTGCATTGTTTTGGTTTTGACTGTCCTATCTTAGAAAGGAACATGAGAAATACCTGGTTTCAACTCCTGACACAGTCCTCAAAAGACTGTTACAGGGACCAAATTAAATATATGTAAAATTGCCCAGAACCATGGTCCATGGCAACTATTGAATGCAGAGTCTCTGAGGGGACCTGATGAAATTAGACTCTCTTTGTTGGAAGAAATCATTCATTCTCTCATTCACTTGGCCCAGGATAGTCCATTCCAGATGCTGATCCAGCTTCTCTCCAACTCAGCTACAAGGAACTTGCTTCTTACAAGGAAGACGATTTAATTTTTAAACAGCTCTAATTGTCACTAAGGACTTTATACTTAGTTGAAAGCTACCTTTCTGTAAGCTATAGACCAGCCGAATAATGGAGAAGAAAGACCTGAGATATCACTCCTTGCTTT
Source organism: Neomonachus schauinslandi (assembly GCF_002201575.2). Lineage (NCBI taxonomy): Eukaryota > Metazoa > Chordata > Mammalia > Carnivora > Phocidae > Neomonachus > Neomonachus schauinslandi. The sequence continues at coordinate 13,112,619 of NC_058414.1, read as the reverse complement.
GTGGATGAGGATGAGGAACGTAAGGTGAAATCAAATCTCAGGAAAGTAAATGAGAGACAGATGATCAATTTCTGAACTCTGATTTTTCAACAGAGTAATCAATCATAGAGTTCCCTCTGCCCAAAGGTACACGCCTCTGTTTAGTGAATAATTACTAGATGTTTAACTCAGAGTGGTGGGCCCTGTGGAGAGTACTTGACATTCATTCTCAAGAGCCTTAAAAAAAAAGTCTGGGCCATCTATTACCCATATCGACACCTTCCAGTACCAGAATATCAGAAGTTACGAGAAGGTCCCAATATCTTAACAGTTGGTCTCCCTCAGTCTTGAAGTGATGTAGCTTAAACTGTCTTGCTGATTTTAGAAGTGTGGCATATAAGAAGCTTTCTGTGTGAAGTAATGACTGTTGATAAACATCTTTATTTGTTTGTTTGTTTAAAATCAAGGCTGAGCTATGGAGTGATTTCCATAGTTATATGCAAGTACACAGATCTGTATCAGCTTTTCACTCTCGGGTTTATCTCAAAATGTTATCCTAATCCATCTGTTAATTCCTAAGATTGTTATTGTTATATTTATTAGAGATTACCATTAGCTCACTAACTCACAGCTGTTACAATTACTTGCAAAATATAAATTAATTTGTGGACTAGTAACTCATGGTATTTATCTATAATAATCACCAGCATGCCACCTCATAGAAAGTTTCTGGGCAGGGTGACTGCAAATGAGGCAGAGTTGGGACTTAAATCTAGATTTTTCCAAAGCCAAGGAATCAGAAACCTCTTTGAAACTATGCCTGGTATTTCAGGCATAGAATCTTTTAGGAAAAAAGAAAAAGGAAAAGGAACCATAGATACCTATAGAGAGGATGGCATTTCACAAAACTTGATCGAGAGCAGAATCTTTTGGGCTGATCCTCAAACTTGAAAATACATCTTTTTCTTCCCACCATTCCTAGCCCCTTCTTCACCTATAAAAATTTTTATTAGTAGGAAGTCTGATCTCTTTTTCCTCCCCGCCTTCCATGTAAATGTTTCCAGAAAGGCGAATAGTGGCTACTCCACAGGCTTGTATTAGCCCCGATGCAACTGTGGTGAGATACATTCTGGTTCAATAATTGCGCTTTCTTTTCTTTCTTACTTCCTAAAACTCAGGAAATTATAAATCTAAATTGCCAGCTTGGGATGTGTTTCCACACACATGAATTCACAAAACATTGTCTTATTGATATTTTTGTTTGCATTATTTATTAGTATGTATATTTAATTTTGGTATTTATAAGCTCTTCATATGCACACCTGTGTTGACCTTCCAGTGTTTAGCATTCATTAATAGCTCCTAGTCCTCATCCTACCTTCAGGTTGATTTAGTTCGTTGGGGGTGGGCAAACGATCGCCCATGGGCCAAATTCAACCTGTGCCTGATTTTATGTGGTCTATGAGCTAAGAATAGTTTTTACATTTTTAAATCGTTAAAAAAAAATCCAAGGAATATTATGTAACACATGAACCAATGGATTTTATATAACGCATGAACACTATGTGCAATTAAATTTCAATGTTCATAAATAAAGTTTTATTGGATCACAGACATGGGCATTTGACTATGTATTATCTATGGCTGCTACTGTGTTACAGCAGAAGAGTTGAGACAGAGACCGTATGCCCTGCAAAGCTGAAAACATTTACAATGAGCTGTTTATAGAAAAAATTTGCTGACCCGTTAAAGTGTCTGCAGGGTGCCTGGGTGACTGAGTTGGTTGAGTGGCCAACTCTGTTGTGGTTTGGGTCATGGTCTCAGGGGCCTGAGTTGGGCTCCGTGCTCAGCAGGGAGTCTGCTCGAGGATTCTCTCCGCCTCCCTCTGCCCCAACCCACCTCTCGTGCATTCACTCTCTCTCTCAAATAAATAATTAAATCTTAAAAAAAATAAAAAGTGTCTCCAAAGATCCATTCAGTATCACTCTGTATACCCCTTGGGCCCTTCTTTCTCAGAGTCCAACTTAAATTTCATTTCCATCATGATCTTCCGAAATTGTTCTTTCTTCTACCTAGCATGTTTGATGGACAGCATCTCTAATAGCTTTATGTATATTAAGTTTTGTCTTAAAAAAATTTTTTTTTTGTAAATATAATCTTTTTGAAGGCAGGAAACATGTAATATGTTTAGCAACATAGCACTCAGCCAAGGGTTAAGAATATAAGGCTTGGTTCCTACTAGAGACTTGCTGAACTGAATTGAATTTCTTTAAGTGGGATCCTCCAGAGTTCATATGAGGAGCCACAGTGGGGAAGACAGGATTTTGAGACAAATGAATTTTATGATTAGTGCTTTAATTGTGGTTTGTACCAAGAACTATGGGAGCCCTGAAGACCAAGTAACCAGAAGAGTCAGAAAAGGCTTTGTATAGGATATGAAATTTGATTTAAATCTTGAAGGCTACATAGAAGCTTGATAAGTAAGAGGGAGAATGGGGAGAAGAGGGTTTGAGCATTCAAAGCCTGTGTGTGTACAAGTCATGGATCGACAAATGCATGCGGGAGACCTTCTGTTCCCTTTCTTCCCTGTACAGGGATGAATACTGTCCTAAATCTGGTATGATCAATATCATGAGTACTTTTAGCCTTGTATGTACATATATGTCTTTTAACAATACATAGTACTGTTTTAGGTGCTGATACATCATTTTGAAAATTGCCTTTTTATCTGTCAACTCATTTTATAAGTTTTATCTGCAGTAACACAAATAGTTCAAATACATTCGTTTTTCAGGCCCTACATTATTCCATTCCATCGGTATGGCCCCTGTTGAATGACGTTTAGATTGTTTTCCCATTTTTTGCTTTTACAACATTGCCGTGAGCATTTCTGTACATTTTTGTTGTTGTTCACATGTCTGAAGTTTTCTGGAACCTAGACCTGAGAGTAGAATTGCTGGACCATAGGTATGTAGATCTTCAACTTTGCCTGAATTATATAAACAGATTTTCTAATATTACATCATTTTTTTTGCATTCCCAGGAAAACCTGTGGGTATAACATAAACTTTCTTTTCTCATGTTGTTCTTGTTTGATTTTGGTGTTTATGTAAATCTCATAAAATGAGAGAAAGAATATCCATTCCTTTGCTGTTCTCTAGATTAGAATTATCTGTATAATAAAAGTTTTATAGAAACAGTCTATTAGGCCAAATGGGCCTAGTAGTTTTTGGATGGATAGATTTTAAATTACAGATTTTAAAAACAGATTAAAAATCTATATATTGGGTTTTCTATTTCTTTTTAAGTCAGTTTTACTCAGTTACATTTTTTCTATAAATTTGTCCATGTAATCTAAGTGTTCTAATTTATTCTCATAAAGTTAAGCATATTCTCCCATAATTAAAAAAAAACCACCTCTGTTGTACCTATTATTTATTTCTTCTTTTCATTCCTAACATAGGGAAAATAACTACGGGGTAGTGAATAAAAGCATAGACTGTGTAGCCTCGTTATCTAGGCTTGAATACAGGTTATACAATTTTCTGGTTATGTGACCTTGAGAAAATGATATAACTTCTCTGTGCTTCAGGTCCTCAACTATAAAAATGATAGTAAAATAGGATCTACCTTACAGGCTGTACTTAGAATTTTATAAATCTAAAAACATGTATACACACATAAATACCTATATATACACATATGTGCATATACACAAATGTGCATATATGTTCATGATCTTATCTGCATATATATGTACACACACGTGCACATATATACATCATTATGTATATATACAGATTAAATGTTTGTGTCCCTCAGAATTCATATACTGAAACCCTAGCCCCCAGTGTGGCTTCTTACAGTAAAATACAAGAGGAGAGAGATGAATTGAAGAAGAATTGTTAACTAAAAGGAACTAGAACTTAAAGATGTGGAAATTTCTCAGCCTGTCCATATTGCAAAAGACGAGAAAATATGTTTGGAAGAGAACACCAAAGGCATGGCTAAGTATTACTTGATAAGGAGATTATATGACGCTGCCATTTGAACTGAAGGGGATGGAGACAGGATGAAATGAAGGAAGGCTGTGGACCTCTGGGATTCTCCAGAAAGGGATCCTAGAGCCATCCAGTTGCAATACTGGTTATCTTTCAAGAAAAAGGTAAAATTAATTTCAAGGTCAGTTCAGAAATCATCAGGGCTGTCCCTCCCACCACAGGCCCAGAGGTTGAGGCTGTTTGCTCCTTGGTTTCGGGGGGGGCCCTCCCCTCTTTGGTTCCACTGTGCTGGGTGACCACTGCAGAGAGCTGTGGGGGCAGTCCCACAGGGCCATGGGGATGATGCTGCCTCTCCAGCAGGCTTGGAGGGCAGAGCACTGAACCAAAGAGGATTATCCTTGAGTCTCAAGATTTAATAGAATTTGCCTTGCTGGATTTTGGACTTCCTTAGGACCTGTCACCCCTTTCTTCCTTCCAGTTTTTCCCTTTTGGAATTGGAATGTCTCCCCTATGCCTGTCCCACTCTTGTATTTTGGAAGCACATAACTTGTCTGGTGTTCTATAAGCTGGAGAGGAATTTTGTCTCAGATGAACTGTACCTTGAGTGTCACCCAAACCTGACTTAGATGAATTTCAGATGAGACTTCAGATTTTACTGTTAATGCTGTAATGACTTAAGACTTTTGGAGCTGTCGAGATGGAATGAATGTATTTTGCATGTGAGAATCACATGAATTTTGGGGGACCAGGGGTGGAATATTAGGAACTGAAAGTTTGTGCCCCCCGGTGTGGTTATATTTACTCTATGGAATGTAATTAAGGCTAAATGAGGTCACAAGGGTGGGGGCACCAGAGAGCCCATTGTGCACCCCATCGCCCCCTCTTTGTGCATGCACTGAGGAAAGGCCATGTCAGGACATATCGAGAAACTTGCTGTTTGCAAGCCAGGAAGAACGCTCTTACCAGAAACTTAACTGGCTGGAACCATGATCTTGGGCTTCTGGCCTCCAGAGCTGTGATATATGACTGTTGTTGAAGCTACCTAGTCTGTGGTGTTTTGTTATAGCAGCCTGAGCAGACTAATATTCTAGTACTTGGACCTGGCTGGGTTAAGTGCCATGTAAGAAGTTGCCATTATTTTTAGCAAAGATTTTTCTTCCCTATTTCACACAGAGACATAAATATTTCCTTTGCAGGTGGACACCACTGCATTTTAAAGATATCATAAAAAAATAAAAAAACCCATCAACAATATATGGAAGTGTTGATTTTTCCTCACTCTTGCCAGCAATGCTAGATATGATCATTAAAAAAGCTTTGCCTATTTACAGATGAAAAATGATATTGCCTTTTTATCTCAATTGATATTGATCTCAAGTGAGGAAGAGTTTTATTTTAGTCATATTTTAGTTCTGCTTTTGTAATTTACCTGTTCAGATCATTAAGCAATTTTACTATTGAGTTTTTAAAAATCTTTTTCTTATTGATTTGTGAAATATCCTTAAAGTTCTAGACTTCTTGAATAGTCATTTATGATTTGACTGTGGCTGTTCTAGTCTGTTTTTGACAGCTGACTTTTGCATTCCTAGCTGGTTCTGTTCTTGGGTACTTGCTTGAAGATCATTCATGTTTCTAACTATGGTCCACATTTTCTGTGCTTAGAACTATCTCATCACCTTGTCTTTCTTCCTTGTTCCCCCATGAAATACTTAAGGATAAATAAAACACTCGTCCTTTCCCAAGATCCCAAGACAGGCTATCTACCAGGATTAATAATAATTACATGATTTTTTTTTAATGCTTAGGTATTTTATAGAAGCATTTTATTTTATATAAAACAGTAAATTGATTTCTCTTAAGATCTGGATTTTCTCATTTAGTTTTGCCTATAGAAAAGCCTTTTTGGATTGTGTAGGCATAATACATATGAGGAAGTAATCATTTTTATGAAGCCTGGTAAAACCCACAAATCAGTGAAGAAACTATAAATACTAGTGATACTGTTATACATAGAAAAATGGATTGGATGGACCCTTGACTTGCTTATTATGTCATAGCTTGTATGCATGTACATAAAGATATGTGCATGTATATTTGTACATATGTGTATATATGTGTCATATGTTATACGTTTTAAGTGGGATGAGAGGTTGTCCTGCTTACAGTTGGATTTCTGTCTTCTCTTGACCCTGTGTGGCTCTGATTATAGATTTTCCTCTAATATAAGCTTGAATGTTTCTAAATTTATATATGAAATGTCATTATTGCCAAGAAAGAAATGTTCAGTAAATTACAAAGTTAATCAGGAAGCCATTGGAAATAATAACAAAAACAATGAAATTCTATAATTTAACAATTGAAATTGACTGGATAAGAAAAGTTTATGGAAATAATATTTTTACTTACGTGTAAATATACTGAGTTGAGCTGCATGGATGGCAAATTAAATTTTGAGATAGCCAGAATAACCTAACAGTTTTTTATAGAAAATAAATATGAGTCTGTAAAGGAGAAAACACTGAAATCCACCATCCGAGAGATAAAATATAACTACTACTGAAATTTGTGTGCATTTTTTCTAGTCACTTTCTCTTTTTTTAATGTGTGTGTGCGTATGTTTATGTATATGTGTTTGTGTGTTTATTTGGAGAGGTTGGAGAGATATGTATATAGAGGTGTGCATATGCGGGCATGTACATATATGTGCGTATATCTGTGTACATACATGTGAACATACACACGTATATGTGCGTGTCTATCTCTTTCATTTTCCTTTATCCTGAGCATCTGCCATATCATTATGTATATTTCAAAAACATGGTTTTTAGTGTTTTTAAAAATGGGTTAAAAATGATGACGTGATGAAGAGATCTATCTTTGATAGAACTATCAAAGATTTTTAGAAGAGGAAATTACCCGCTTGGTTTTCCTAGCATTTTTATGGATTTGATTATTATCTTTGACTATTGTCACTTATGACATTGAAAAGCATCAGCAGTACATCTTTTTCACTTGAGTTTAAATGTAAACTTCTTAACATGTCATAGAAGGGATCTATCCTGTTCTTCTTTCCTATTTCAAATTCTTAGTATCTTGTCACTCTCTCCCCAGCCGTCATCAGCACCTGCTCTTTGTCTTGTGCTCAAGCCCAACCCTAGAGGTTTATATGTTCTGCTTCCTCTGCCTTCACTACCGTTTTTCTGTTGGTTATTGGTTAGTAAGCTTCTTTGCATTTTTTGTTCCATTAATCATTTGTGAAGTTAATCTTTTCCTTGTTGATTTGTAAAACTTTTTATATATTGATGGTATTAATCTTTTGATATATAGTTGCAGTATTTTTCTATTTGCATGTGAATTTTATATGTGGTGGTTTTATTTATACAGAATAGTTTGGTTCTTTAATGGGATCAAATCCATCAGTCTTTTAAGATTTATGTTTTTGGAGTAATTCTTAAAATTACTTTCATAATTTTGTTTTCCCATTTTTTGGATTTTAAATTCACCTGCAATTTATTTTGCTATGTAATATGAAGTAAATTTTAACAGTGTTTTCCTCTTAGTAACATGCTGATTATTCCAGAATATTTAAATAATCCATTCTTTGTCCACTCTTTAAAGTGCTAGTTTTGTCACATATTAAATTTACATATGTTGGTCATTTTCTGACTTCTCGATTCTGTGGCTTCTACTGATGTCTCCTCTCAAACCTGTGTCATGTTGGGACTCTCTAATGTGCTCTGATATTCTGTGGTGAACATCTGCCCCTTGTTTTCATTTTCACCATTTACTTAGATTTTTTGTTGATGATTTCTTTCAAAATAGGTAAAAAGTTTTTTTCAAGTTAAAAATCCCTTTCAAGTTTTCTTAGGAATTTCACCGAGCATATAAATTCTTGGGCAAGAATTTTCCCCTTCACTTACTGATTAATGCATTAGTGTAATAGATTTCTTAATATTGAGCTATTCAAATATTTCTGGGACCAATTGTATTCAGTCATAGTTTATTTTTCTTTTATATGCTGCTGATCTAATTGGTAACATTTTACTTAAAATTTTTACATCTATTTTTCTAAGCGTTGAGTCTTAAGTTTTCTTTATTATGTTTCAGTTTGTAGTTTGAGGGCAGTGCTAGATTTGGGGATCAAAGTAAGTTTTCCAGTTTTATGAAGCTTTGAACTTCTTTCTTTAAATCTTTTTTATTATTAGGATATGACTGACATATAACACTGTGTAAGTTTAAGGTATACAACACTCTGACTTGGTACATTTATACATTGCAACATGATTAGCACCATAGTGTTAACCAACAACCTGATTAAGTCACATAATTATCCTTTCTTTTTTTTTTTTTTTTTTTTGGTGGTGAGAACATTTAAGAGCTAGTCTCTAAGCAACTTTGAAGCTGACCCTTTATGTAATAGGAGGTATCTTTTCTTTGAATGTTTGATAAAAAACTTTCCTAAAATCTCTGACTCCAGGGCTTTTTCTTGGGGAATAATTTTTAGTTCATAGTAGTTATTTGTCTCTTCAGCTGTTCCGCTTCCTTTATGATCACTGCTCTATAATTATATAATGTTTTCTTATAGTTTTATTAGTGCCTTTGTCAGCAGGTCTTTGTTCTAATTTTGGGCGTTTGATTATTGTTATATTTCAAATAATTCAAGTTTAGTTTTAGTTTTTTTTTAAAAAGATTTTATTTATTTATTAGAGAGAGACACAGCAAGAGAGGGAACATAAGCAGGGGGAGTGGGAAAGGGAGAAGCAGGCTTCCTGCTGAGCAGGGAGCCCGATGCGGGGCTCGATCCCAGGACCCTGGGATCATGACCTGAGCCAAAGGCAGACGCTTAACGACTAAGCCACCCAGGCGCCCCTAGTTTTAGTTTTTTATAAAAACAAATCTCATCTTTGATTTATCAAAATGGTGGGTTTTTTCCCTTGGAATTGAAATTTGCAGCAGGATATTTTTAGATTGACCTTAATTTAGTAATTTTTTGGGTCTTTAATTTACAAACCTGTCATTTTTTAATTAGGAAGATGTACTCCCATTATCTTTTTATCTCTTCTTTAGAAATACCAGATTATCTCTCTGTCGGGTATCTGTCTGTCCTCCATATTTATTATGTCTCCTCAATTTCATTCTTGTTCCTTTTCTTCTTCATTCTGGAAGAACTTTTGAGGTTTGTCCCCCATATGACTTACTCCAGTCTCTGCAGTGCTGAAATTCGCTTTTTGCTTTTAATATATTTTTGTCATAGTATTCTTATCTGCCTCTACTGTAATTTCTTCTGACTTCTCAGCTTGTGCTATTGTCTCAAAATCTTATGGCTTATCTCCTATTTTGGAGAGACCACATTTCCTTGAATTTCGTTGAGGGAAGAAAGCATGTGCAAAAATAATTTTGAAACTTTTCTTTTCATGTTTCTGGAGTTCTATGTTCTTTTTCTTCTGTGTTGTAGAATATTTTTTTTAAAAGATTTATTTATTTATTTCAGAGAGAGCTCAAGCAGGAGGGGCAGAGGGCGATGGGGGAGAATCCCAAGCAAGCTCTGCACCGAGCTTGGATTCCCTTGTAGGGCTTGATCCCCCACCCCGAGATCATGATTGGAGCTGAAACCAAGAGTCCCACGCCCAACAGACTGTGCCACCCAAGTGCCCCTATATTGTATAGTATTTTATAGGTCCTCTCCATCTCTCTTATGTATAATCCTTATTGAGTGAGTTCTCATCTGTGTTGTCTGGTGTTTGCTGGCAAACAAAGTAGGTGGCTTCGCTTCTCTTTAGTGCTCATCACTATCTGGTTGCTGTTCTAAAGGCTTCTTCTAAATCTTAATGTGAAATACTTACTGATACAAATTTAGATTCAAAAGGCATTACAGGAGTGGGCAGTCCCATCAGTGGAATGAGGTCACTTCACCACCCTTTGGTTCCAGTATGTTGGTTGAGCTCAGCGACTAACTTTCTGTATGTGACATTATAATAGTCTTTCTTTCCAAGTATACATTGAGTCTCCTGTCTTAAATATTTGATTCTAGCCCTTATTATTCTGCTTTCTGTTTGGTGTTGTCAGTGCAAAAATTCCTCCCAGAACCCTGCTTTCAAATCCTGCTTATTCTCAGTTGCAAAATGGAGGCTGAACCCCTTGCTCCCACCAGTGGTGTTACCTCGTGGCTCTAACAAGGTCTTTTTGCATTTTTGTCAATGTTGATTTTTACTTGTGTGAGTTCTCAGTGTATCCCTGATGATTTCATTTATTTTGGTTTGTTTAGAATATACCTAGCGGAAAATGTGCAACATTTCCGTTCCAGTACCCTTTATCCTGGTCGTTTTCTTTTTCTTATTTTAAAAATCATTTCATTTGGGGCACCTGGGCAGCTCAGTCGGTAAAGCTTAATACTCCTGATTTCAGCTCAGGTCATGATCTCAGGGTCATGAGATTGAGCGCCCCCGCTTGGGCTCCCTGCTGGGCGTGGAGCCTGCTGCAGATTCTCTCTCTTCCTCTGCCCCTCCCCTTCTCCCTCTGACGTGTGCCTGCTCTCTCTAAAAAAAAAATACATACATATATATATAAAATAAAAAACCATTTCATGTGTATAATAATATATCCATTCAAATGGAAATATAGGAAGAGTAATAGATAATACTTTACACTTTTCATAAGTTACACATTGTTTAAAAAATCTTTGCTTATTTGATCGGTGAAACATACTCATTCCTGTTTTGTTTTTCTTTGTTTTATTAATGATTTTGAATGTTTTTTCTCGGCTATTAAGTCTGTACTGAATGGACTGTGACTTTCGAGTGTCGTGCAGTTGGTCGTCTCGTGCAGTTGGTCGTCTCGTGGGCTGGCTGCGCCATCGGCAATACCACTCCCACCTCGCTGTTGTGGCAACTGCTTTTTTCCTCGCTTGTCTCTTCACTTTGTTTCCGTGTTTAATGTATAAAATGTTATGCTTAGGTATTACATTTAATAATTTTCCTTTGGTGACCTCGCAGTTCTAATGCTTAGAAAGTAGGTTCCATCCTGAAATATGACAATAATTGATTCCCTTTTGTCAAATTTTATGATTTCCCATGAAAATATTTTAATATTTATTTCCACGTTTTAAAAAATAAGCCAATTATGTTCCTATTTCCTTGAATGTATTACGAGATTTATTTTGGGATTCAATATAATATTCTAATAATAGTGTGTATTTTCTTCAAGTATCCTTCCAAGATTCTCCAAGCCTTTACTAGCATTATCTCATTAATTCATATCACACCCTTGTGGGTTAGGTAATAACTGTGATCAGAGTTCCAAGGCTGTTTTTAGAAAATCTCCAAAACAAATAAGGCTTAATTTTGTCAACAAAACATTTATAAGCAGTCTTTAATGACTGCCTGACATCACATTTAGAGTTTGGGATAAAAGCATAGTTCTATTTAATGGCAGCTTTGCCAACTTTTGTTTTCTGACTTCATTTTTTAGTCTGTGGAAAATTTGCTAATCTTGTACATCTTTCTTAAATGATGTAAGGTGAATTATGATTGAACAAATAGAGATTTTAATTCTAGACTAGTGGTTCTCAATCTTGACTTTACATTAGAATTAGCTGAGAAGCTTTTTAGAAAATATTAATGCTCAAGTTTCACCCCCAGAAATGACTTTAATTGTTCTGTGGTGGGACTGAGTATTAAGAGCTATTAAAAAGCTCCCCAGGTGATTCTAATCTGCAGCCAAATAATGGTTTTCTATTTGACATCAGCAGTTCTCAAGGTGTGGTCCACAGACCTGCTGCATTACCTGGGAATTTGTTAGAAATGTAAATTTTCAGGCCACATCTCAGGTCTATTGAATCAGAAACTCTGGGGTTAGGGCCTAGAAATGGGTGTGTGTGTGTTTTAACTTTTTGTTATGAGATAATTGTAGATTCACATGTAATCTGAAGAAATAATATAGAGATCCATTTTCACCAGTTTAACATACACTGGAGAGTGTGGTTAGTTAAATGAAATTTTATGTGTCCTACCATCAGAGTCAAGATACAACAAGAATCTGTGTTTTCTCAAGCCTCCAGGTGATTCTGATGCAGCTAAGGCTTGAGAAAATCACATAATAAAAATAAAATAAAATAAAAAAATGAAGTGAAACTACAAGAGCAGGGACAGACAGTCTAACTACTCAAAGTCCCTAACAGACCAGCTGCATAGGTCTCACCAGGGAGCTTGACAGAAACGCAGAATCTCAGGTTCCATCTCAGACCTAATGAATCCGAGTCTACATTGTACCAAGATCCCCAGGTGATTTGTGTACACATTGAGAATGAAGGGTACCTGACAAATGGGTAAAACAAAAACATATCAAACAAACAAAAACTGCAATTTTCTGAAATTAGGCTCAGATATTTATTTTTGTAGTAAATAACTCTTGTAGTAAAGATAAAATCAAATTTTTAAAAAAGATTTTATTTATTTATTTGAGAGAGAGAATGAGCGAGAAAGAGAGCATGAGTTCGAGCAGGGGGAAGGAGAGGGAGAGAATCTCCAGCAGACTCCATGCTCAGTGCAGAGCCCGATGAGGGGCTTGATCCCATGACCTTGAGATCATGACCTGAGTCAAAATCGATTGTCAACCTACTGAGCCACCCAGGTGCCCCGATAAAATCAATTTTTAGGCCAAACTAGTATCAGTTTTTCTGCTTTTATAGTCTAGTCATTTCAAGATTCTATTGTGCTGTTACTTTTGTCTGATGGAGTTGGATTTTTTTTTTTACCACATATGATATAAAATTTGTAATTTTTCCATTAATTAGTCTTAATATTATAGCATCTTAAGTATGACAAATATGACACCCATCATCAGCTTCATCAGTAACAAACATGAATGTGTCTGAACCTTTTCCCCCATCTCTCTCTCTCTCTTTCTCCTTTTTTTCCCCACCAGTCACTTCTGATAAAATTGAAGATTCTGGGTTTGTCTCAGGTTCATGTTGCAGCTCTTTTGATGACTATCACTATTTTCTGCTTTCATTTTTATGATATTTGTTTTAAGAGTCTTAGAAAGTATTTTAAGGAAAAAGTGCTACATTGAGGAAAACAAGTGGGGTGGGGAACCCTATTAATAGGCCATTATTTTAGGCATTTTCCAGCTCCCTCTGCCTTCCTCCCCATCAGAGAGTAAATGAGGACATTTACAATGTTTCCTTGTCTCCTCCCTCTCTTCTTCCACACTATATAAGGTGCCAGAGATTAATCAGTGAACGAGGTATGATTCTGTTTCTTAAGGAGCTGACATTCTGTTGGGGACTTGTAAAACCAACCACAATATAATGAAGACAGTACGAGAGGAACACCAACAAGGGAGTCCTCAGGAAAAGTGTTGCTGAGCAGGGTTTCATAGAAGTGCATCTATTCAGGCCGAATGTAGAAGGCTGAAGAAGAATTTGCTAGGCAGATTTATCAGCCAGGGGGTTAGCAGGAAACAAATTCGGCCCTGATAGTTTAAACCCGGGTGCTGCATGTGACAGTGTGGGCAGAAGGTAAAGAAGGGATGGAGAGGCACTCAGAGTGGGAAAAGGCCAAAGGGACAAGAAGGAAACAGAGGTCCTGGAGCCCAGTGGGAGCTGGTACTGTGGAGGAGGGGCCACCTGGTTGAGGCTGCAGTCATGGAGGCACCTGGTTCCTTCCAGAGGAGCCTAAGCTGGGAGGAACTGCTAAGAAATATCTCCATCTTTTCCTCTTCCTTTTGGTGCCTCCCATTGGTCAACTCTAGTTAAAAGTCAGCTGACAAGGGAACTGGGTCCTGCAGTCCACATGGTCATTGTCAAGAGTACTGAGCAGGCAGAGTACACTGAGAATGGATGGAGGTTGGACAAAGTAAAATAATCAGGTGATAAGGCAGAAATGGCAATTTCATGGCCAACAGACACGTGAAAAAGTGCCCAACATCCCTCGGCATCAGGGAAATACAAATCAAAACCACAATGAGATATCACCTCACACCAGTCAGAATGGCTAAAATTAACAAGTCAGGAAACGACAGATGTTGGCGGGGATGCGGAAAAAGGGGAACCTTCTTATGCTGTTGGTGGGAATGCAAGCTGGTGCAGCCACTCTGGACAACAGTATGGAGGTTCCTCAAAAAGTGAAAATAGAGCTACCCTACGACCCAGCAATTGCACTACTGGGTATTTACCCCAAAGATACAAATGTAGGGATCCGAAGGCGTACGTGCACCCCAATGTTTATAGCAGCAATGTCCACAATAGCCAAACTGTGGAAAGAGCCAAGATGTCCATTGACAGATGAATGGACAAAGAAGATGTGGTATGTATATACAATGGAATATTATGCAGCCATCAACAAAATGAAATGTTGCCATTTGCAACGATGTGGATGGAACTAGAGGGTATTATGCTAAGTGAAATAAGTCAACCAGAGAAAGACAAGTATCATATGATCTCACTGATATGAGGAATTTGAGAAACAAGACAGAAGATCATAGGGGAAGGGAGGGAAAAATGAAACAAGATGAAACCAGAGAGGGAGACAAACCATAAGAGACTCTTAATCTCAGGAAACAAACAGGGTTGCTGGAGTGGGGGGTGGGGTGGGAGGGATGGGGTGGCTGGGTGATAGACATTGGGGAGGGTATGTGCTATGGTGAGCGCTGTGAATTGTGTAAGACTGATAAATCACAGATCTGTACCCCTGAAACAAATAATACATTATATGTTAATAAAAAAAAAGAAATGGCAATTTCAGGGAGAAGGAACATTATGTGCTGATGCACAGAAGTGCAAAATATTGGCAACTCAGGAATAACAAGGAGCACAGGAGGCATGGAATGTGAAAGGAGAGTAGTAACAGATGTGACTGGATAAATATTAATAATAGCCAATATTTTTGGCCCCAGGCACTTAGCTAAATACTTTGTATAATTTATTCCATTCAGTCCTCACATGGTTAGGAAGTTGGCCATCTCATGTACAACTATGACTCGTGTCCACAAATACATATGCATTTTTTTTTTTTTTTTGCATTGACTCAGATTTGGCTGCGAACCTTTAACCCATCTTGGGAAATTGTATCTCAGTCATTATTTTGGTGCTTGACCTCTCCATTAAGTTGTATGGAAATCCAGGAGATTTGCATGGTGCCCAGATAATTAAGGAGGACTCTAATTTCCAGGCCACTGGATCCTGCTGACCTCCTCCTTGTTAGTTGACTTCCCTGGATTCTCAACTAGGGACATCGAGCATCTTTGTGGAGGCTGTGGGAGCCAAAGGGAGTCCAGCCTCTTCAAAGATTCTTTCTTCATCATTCCTGATGTGATAATTTGTGTCAGATGTTTTGGTAAGAGTCTTAGGAGGTATGTCGTACTTTGTTCCTTTTTCAGACAAGGTTATACTTAAAGACTTTTTGATTTATATCAATCATAATCTATGATAATTTTTTATTTTTATATTTTTGTAACCTATTCTACTTTTGGGAGATATAAACAGTTTATGCTCCTTGAAGACTGTGACATGCTCCATTTTACCACCAATCTTGTTTTTTCCTTAGAGAGAGAGAGAGTAAGAGTCGGGAGGGGCAGAGGGAGAATTTTAAGCAGAATCCACACCCAGTGCAGAGCCTGACGCAGGGATCGATCTCATGACCCTGAGATCATAACGTGAGCTGAAATCAGGAGTTGGACGCCTAACCGACTGAGCCATCCAGGTGCCCCACCCCCAACCCTTTTGAGCAGGGGTGAGGCTACTTTTTTGGTAAAGGACTAGATAGTAATTTAGGCTTTGCAACCCAAGAGGCAAAATTGAGTGTATTATGCAAGTACTTATACAATAAGAGAGAAAATAAATTTTCACAAAATTTTGATTAATTAAATAAGAAAATAATTGAGTACAATTTTTTTTTGATAAAACAGATTTGCTAGTGAGAGGAATGGAAATCTTTTTTGGGGGGGAGGGTAACATTTTTATTTAATTGGGGTACAAAGTTAGTGTTCCCTATCACCAGAATTGGTTGCAAATGTTTTTCCCTTAATGTTGATCTGTAGTAAGAATTTACATATTTCATCTTTGAAAATGTTTTTTGTTCAGAAAAGGTACTGCCAAGTAGTGGTATCAATCCACCAGCAGCTGATTTTAATCAAGCATATTCATTGCCTGAACAGCATTTGTAGAATTTAGTAGATTTTTCTCCTGGTGCTCTCCTTTTACATGGATATTGCAGATTAATCACTTAAAATTGAAAGTCAGGTGGAAGGTCCTCAATTGCACAGTTAAATGGATTTTGAAATATGGAAGTGTCCTTTGTAATTGCCTGGAAGTCTGAAAAACACTGCTATAGCTCGCACTCAGAAAACATATCCGCTGCAAGTTTGTGTGGGAATGGGACTCTCACTTTTTGTTTTAACTTTTGCCAGCATGGAAAATACATAAAGCAGGCTGACAATACTTGTGATTCAAACATTAGTTGTCAACGAAATGACTTTATCACCGTAAAAGTTTTGCATGTTAGTTCTGTTTTGCCTTATAATTTTGGGTTGAATTCATTGAAAAGCATTATCAGTTCTGCAGGAAAGGCTCAGTTCCAAAGCTATTCAGTAGTTCATTTATAGTGGTTGAGGGTGGTTCTTCTTATTCAGAAAAGACTCATTCTTTTTTTAAAAAAAATTTTATTGTTATGTTAATCACCATACA
>NC_058414.1:13045603-13095557 GCF_002201575.2 Neomonachus schauinslandi | reverse complement strand
TTTTTTTTTTTTTAAAGATTTTATTTATTTATTTGAGACAGAGAGAACGAGAGACAGAGAGCATGAGAGGGAGGAGGGTCAACGGGAGAAGCAGACTCCCTGCCGAGCAGGGAGCCCGACGCGGGACTTGATCCCGGGACTCCAGGATCATGACCTGAGCCGAAGGCAGTCGCTTAACCAACTGAGCCACCCAGGCGCCCAGAACATGCCCTCTTTAATACCCATCACCAGGCTAACCCATCCTCCCACTCCCCTCCCCTCTAGAACCCTCAGTTTGTTTTTCAGAGTCCATCGTCTCTCATGGTTCATCTCCCTCTCTGATTTCCCCCCCTTCATTCTTCCCCTCCTGCTATCTTCTTCTTCTTCTTCTTTCTTTTTTTTAACATATATTGCATTATTTGTTTCAGAGGTACAGATCTGTGATTCAACAGTCTTGCACAATTCACAGCGCTCACCCTAGCACATACCCTCCCCAATGTCTATCACCCAGCCGCCCCATCCCTCCCACCCACCCCCCATTCCAGCAACCCTCAGTTTGTTTCCTGAGATTAAGAATTCCTCATATCAGTGAGGTCATATGATACATATCTTTCTCTGATTGACTTATTTCGCTCAGCATAATAACCTCCAGTTCCATCCACGTCATTGCAAATGGCAAGATTTCATTCCTTTTGATGGCTGCATAATATTCCATTGTATATATATACCACATCTTCTTTTTTTTTTTATTCTTATGTTAATCCCCATACATTCACATCTTCTTTATCCATTCATCTGTCGATGGACATCTTGGCTCTTTCCACAGTTTGGCTATTGTGGACATTGCTGCTATAAACATTGAGGTGCATGTACCCCTTCGGATCCCTCCATTTGTATCTTTGGGGTAAATACCCAGTAGTGAAATTGCTGGATCGTACGGTAGTTCTATTTTCAAAGAAAAGACTCATTCTTGACCCTGAGCTTAAAAAAAAAATCATAGTCAGACTTGACCATTGTTAAGCCCATAGTACTGCTGTGTGGGAGAGTTGGGTCAGACTATTCAGCTTCTATTTTTTTTTTTAAGATTTTATTTATTTATTTATTTAGAGAGACAGAGAGTGCAAGCAGAGGGGAGGGGTAGAGAGGAAGGGAGAGGTAGAGAATCTCAAGCAGACTCCGTGTTGAGTGCAGAGCCCGACGTGGGGCTCAGTCTCACAACCCTGAGATCATGACCTGAGCCAAAATCAAGTCAGTTGCTTAACTGACTGAGCTACCCAGGCACCCCTATTATTTTTGAGAAAACTTCATGAGACTAACGATGGTTAAGGCTATCAGAGCAAATGAAAATCACCATTAACACTGCAGGTTGAATGTCATTTGATAGATTGAAATGTTTTCCTCAGTTGTACCTGCTGATGAATAATACAGTGACTAGCCCTTGGCTTTGAACACCCGGCATTTTTACAAACTCTGCAAACTTGTCCAACTAAGTCTCTTTTGCTCCACACATAATTTTTACCACCCTAAGTTGTAACACATAGCTTAAGTTGTATTGAATTAATGCTTTTTCAACTTCTTTGGAAATATTCTTGTTTGTAGTTGTGCCATGTAGCCTATTCATAGAGGCTAAGTTTTCAGTCATTTCAAAATCAGCAAAATTGACTCTTTTTATAAAGAAAACTGAGCAGTATCCATAACATCTGTCAATTCATCAAAGCCAAGGAAAACCACTCAAAATAATTTGCCTCATTTTTAAATTGACTACTGATATTGCTCCCAATGTCTTCAACTCTTTGAACAACTGTTCTTATCAAAAGATTAATAGTCCTAAACAAGTTTATTTTCTTTGGACACATTGCTTCAGCTGCTGCAATCAAACACAATTTAATTAGCTCACCATTGGTAAAAGGCTTTCCTTGCTTGGCTAACATGTGAGCCACTCAGAAACTGACTGTGGTTGCAGTCTCATTTTTATTATTTTATACTTTTGTGAAGAAATTCTGTGACGAGATATTCTGTTTTGAATTTTATGATTTTTCTGACCACTGCTTTTCCTAAGAGTTGGAATATTGTGATGAGCACTTAATTGTGTATATTGTATTCTTTTCATATGGATCTAATATCACTGAATAATAGACAAAATACTTTGGTATCTAATTTAATAAAAAAAGAGTCTATGTTCCAGTGTGTGCTTTTAAAAGTATGGTACATTTCTCCTCTTGTTTTGACATGATGGGTATGCACTGGTCATAAAAAGTTGTGGTTAGATAATACATTTGAGAAGCTGCAGCACTGTGATTTGTCTTACGCCACGCAGGTGCATAGCTGTGAGAGAGAGAGTGCCCCCTGGGGTCACTGTCACAACCACTTGACTTTTGTAGTGCAAAAGCAACCATAGATGTGAAAAGATGGGCATGGCTGGGTTCTAGTAAAAATTTTATTTATGAATACTGAACTTGGAATTTCATATAAATTTTTTATCTATTATAAAATAGTGCATTTTTAACCATTTAAATATGTAAAGATAATTCTTAGTTTGTGGATTGAACAAAAATGGGCAGCAGGCTAGGTTTGGTCTGTAGGCCATTGTTTGCTGACTGCTGATTCTACTGATTATCTTGAGTCACTTAGAATCTCAGAGACACTGAAAAATACAGATAGTAAGGCACTGCTTCACGGGTGGCATACAAAATTAGGAAAAGCTGACTTTATTGTTTAGCATTAAATCTCCAGCACATAGATGCCCAGTAAGTGTTTTTTGAGTAAGTAAATGATAGACAATTTCTGTCATATAAAATATAGCCTATAATAAGTCTGTTGGATGAATGAAATGAATGAATGATTTATTACATATCATACACATATATGGGATCAGGTGTGAGAGAGGTGTAGCAGATAAGCAAAACTCTCTGTAGACTATTTCAATAAGACTCTTTGCCATTAGGTATTATCATTAAATCCCTTAAAAATGTTATGCAGCTCTATCAAAATTCCAGCGACATTTTACACAGAACTAGAACAAACAATCCTAAACTTTGTATGGACTCACAAAAGATCCTGAATAGTCAAAACAATTATGAGAAAGAAGAACAAAGCTGGAGGTATTACACTCTGATTTCATACAATATTACAAAGTATAGTAATCAAAAAACTGTGATATTGGCATAAAAGTAGACCTAGAGATCAATGGGACAGAATAAAGAGACCAGAAATAAAACCAAGCATATATGGTCAATTAATTTATGACAAAAGAGCCAATTAGACAATGGGGAAAGGACAGTTTCTTCAAAAGATGGTTCTAGGAAAACTGGACAGCTACATGCAAAAGAATGTAACTGGACCACTGTCTTACACCATACACAAAAATTAACTCAAAATGGATTAAAGACTTGAATGTTAAGACCAGAAACCATAAAACTCCTAGAAGAAAACATAAGTGGTAAGCTCCTTGACATTGCTCTTGGTGATACTGTTTTGGATCTGACTACCAAGACAGTGGCAACAGAAGCAAAACTTAATAAATTGGACTATGTCAAACTAAAATCCTTCCACACAGTGAAGGAAACCACCAGCAAAATATAAAGGCAACCTACTGAATGAGAGAAGATATTTGCAAATCATGTATCTGATAAGGGGTTAACATCTAAAATATATAAAGAACTCATATAGCTCAATACCAAAAAACCCCAAATGGCCCAATTAAAAAATGGGTGGAGGATCTGAATAGACATTTTTCCAAAGAAGACACCCAGATGGCCAGCAGACACATGAAAAGATGCTCAGCATCACCAATCATCAGGGAAATGCAAAACAAAACCACCATGAGCTATCACCTCACACCCGTCAGAATGGCTATTTTCAAAAAGACAAGCTACAACAAATGTTGGTGAGGATATGGAGAAAAGGGAGCCCACATTCACTGTTGGTGGGGATGTAAATTGGTGCAGCCACTATGCGAAACAGTATGGAAGTTCTTCAAAAAATTAAAAATAGAACTACCAATCTGGTCCAGCAATTCTATTCTGGGTATTTATCTGAAGAAAACAAAACCACTAATTGGAAAAGTTATATGCACCCTGATGTTTATTGAAGCATTATTTACAATAGCTAAGGTATGGAAACAATCTCAGTGTCCATTGATGGATAAATGGACAGAGAAGATATGGACACACACACACACACACACACACACACACACAGGAATATTACTCAGCCATAAAAAAGAATGAGATGTTGCTATTTATGACAGTGTGGATAGACCTTGAGAATATTATGCTAAGTGAAGTAAGTCAGATGGAGAAAGACACATACCATATGATTTCATTTATATATGGAATCTAAAAAAAACAAAACAAATGAACAAATAAAGCAAAACATAACTCATAGATACAAAGAATAGATTGGTGGTTGCCAGAGGGGAGAATGTGAGGGATGGATGAGATTGTTTAAGGGAATCAAGAGGTACAAACTTCTAGTTATAAATAAGTTATGGGGATGTAATATACAGCATGGTGGCTGTAAATAATATTGTATTGTAAAGTTGAAAGTTGCTAAGAAAGTAAATCTTAAAAGCTCAGCACACACACAGAAATTGTTTTGTAACTTTGTATGGTGAGGGATGGTAACTAGATTTACTGTGGTAATCATTTCACAATGTATACAAATGTGGAATCATTATGTTGCACACCTGAACCAATGTTGCATGTCAGTTATACTTCAATTAAAACAAGGTATGTAGAGAAAATGAAAGAATTTTCTACAAGGAAAGAATTTCAAGCCAAAGAAGGTAGTAGCTAATTGCATTTTCCCGGAAGGTGAACTCAGTGTATTTTAGCTCTTTAATATAGTATTTAAATAAAGTTCCCCCTCCCCAATTAATGTGTACTTTCAGGAATGTGGTTTGACTCTAGTACAGGTAACTGTGACTGTTAGCCAAAGGTGTACTTTATGCTACATTTCAAACTCATTTCGATCACATGCAAGTAAAGAACTCAGTCAGCTCTTAAGCTTTGGCGTGGGGGTGTGTTCCATGGATATGCACATGTTATCAATCCCGCAGCCTTAACTTTGTGTTCTGTTACTAGAGCAAGATTAAATGTGACATCGCTATGTAAGTGCAAGTTTCCTGTTCATTTTCTTTTTCTGTTATAAGGGTATATAAGAGAAGGGTTTGGTATACAAGGGTTTTTTCACATCCTAACTGTGTTCTGTAGGCAAGGTGTTGACCCTTACTGAGCCTTGGTTTATTCCTCTGACAGGTTGTAATATGATCTACTTTAGAGCTTGATTATGGAGATTAAATGAGACAATATGTGTCCACTGCCAAGCACAGTGCTTGGAGAATGGTAATGGTAGCTATATTAAATGACAGATTTCATACTTTAATATTTCTTAATATGAGATGACTAGGTGACTGTTGACACTGCATAATACAAGGTCATTATGGGCAGAGTTAAACAGTAACTACTTACAAATGTTGGATAAATGAACTACAGCCTTTTAATATCCACAGGGTAGCCCATGGGTCTGCTGTACATGTGTGTGCAAGATTTTTTTAATTACTGTTTTCCTTGTATTCTAACTTTTCTTGAAGAGGATTAATGTGAATTTTGTTGAAGTTTGTGAGAATGGATACTAATGGCTATTATTAAATAAATAAATAATTAATTGTTTATTTCAACAATACTGAGCACCTGCAATGTGCCAAGCACTGGGTAACAGTGAAGAATAGGCACTGTCTTTGCTCCTAAGGAGCTAACTTGTTGCTGGGAAGACAATCAAGTTAGTGATTGATGCAGTAACAGAGTAAGTGCATGATGATATGGGCATGAATGAAAGGGGCACCTAACCTGGTTTTGGGAGATGAGAAATTTCCCAGAAGAGGAAATCTGAAGCCAGGTGAAGCAGTGATGGGGGCCTTGGGTTAGCAGCAGAGGGGTCCGTGAAAACATCTAGAGAGGTTTGTACAAGCCTTGTAAACCATGTTATGAAATGTGAACACTATCTTAAGGGCAGGAAGGAGCCTCTGAAAGGTTTTATGTACACAAAGGCATTTGTGTTTAGAAAAACAATTTTGGTGGTAGTGCAGAACGAGTAAAGATTGTGGGTAAGAAGACCAGTCAAGAGGCTGTTGCAGTACTCCAGGCAAGAGGAAATGGTGGTTAAGAGGATGGAGATAAAGCAAACAGAGACAAGACCTGTTAAAGATTTAGAAGTGATATTACTTGGTCTCTAATTGAAAGTGAGGATATATGAAATATGGAGGATTTAATTTTGATGCCCAAGTTTTTTACTTAAGCCTCTGAGTGGATGTTGGTGCCATTCATTGAGATAGGAAACATGAGAGGAAGAGCCGGTTTTGTCTGGGGAAATGATGAGTTCTTTTTTAGACACATTGATTTTTTTCGTGCTTATGTGATCTTCAGATGGAGATTCCCCCCTGCTCCAACATCTGTAATTTTTCCTAAATTGATTTCCTAAGGAAACTTAGGAAAGGAAAGGAAAATTCTAGCATGTGTCTGATTTCCCGTCAGGCATTCTAGTCAATTTTTTGGGATACCAGCAAAGCACAGGCACCTCACACCTCAAAAAAGAGAGAAAATGAGAAAAATCTAGAAGGAAGTTACTTAAACTTCAGCATACTTTTAAATTTTATGTTAATTTAAAAAGTAAAATTTTATTTTGTTGTTTAGTGTTGTTTTAACTTGAATGGTGAAGGCGGTGGGAACCAGAGACAAATTTGTGAGTCATTGGCATAAAGATGCTAATTAAAGTGACTGAGTGGATGAGATTATCTCAGGAGGAAATGAAGAACAGTAGTTTTCTTTCCTGACTGCACACTGGAATCTTTTGGGCAACTTTAAAAAAATTCTAATGCCTGAGACCTGTCCCTTGAGATTCTGACTTCACTGATCCAGGGTCACCTGGGTCAAGGTTTGAGAAGCTCTGGCTTAGAGTGAGAAGAGATCCCAGTAAAGAATATGGAGTACCATAACACTTAAGAGTCAGATCCTAGAGGAAAGTAAGCCAAGTGGGCTGACTCAGAGTCCAAGGAACAGTACTCTTCAGGGGCATCAGGTGTAGCTGTGTCATATGTGCTTGATTCAGATGATTGAGTTCAAAGACCAATCAACCAACCAATCAACTAATCAATCATCACAATCCTCCAAGGTCTCCATTACTGCCAACTAAAATATCCCTTGCTGGGATATGTCGGATGAAAAGGGCTGCTATGGTTAAAGGCTCAGGTCCGAAGTCTGCATGCTAGAGAAGGGAGCTGGGCAAAGGCGTTCATACAGGTATCTGGCCTCAGTGTGTGTGTGTGAGTGTGTGTGTGTGTGTGTGTGTGTGTGAAGTTACCTTTTCCTGTTGTAGTACTATATAGCTATAAGTATGAATGATTATATCCAACAGAGAGGGTAAGGTGAAAGTGGAAGCTTAAGTCTGGAAGCAATAACATAGTTTAAAAAAAACTGAGATATAATTCATATACCATAAAATTAATCCTTTAAAAATGTACAGTTCACCGGTTTTTTAGTATATTCACAAGCTTGTATAACTATTACTACTATCTAATTCCAGAAAAAAATGTAATTTTGACCTATGTGATAAGAATTTGCTTTTAGTCATTTTATTTGTAAAATATGATTTAATCTAATAATATATGAAAACAGTTCTAGTTTTAAAAATTACAAAGTGAAATGCAAACAACAAAAACAAACCAAAAAAACCTAACCCATTAAAAAAAAACTGCTGGCATTAAGATATTTACTAAAAGTATATCAACTCACTAAACAACACCAAAAATATCCCTTGTTTTTTTAAAAAAACTGTTGGGGTTCCTGGGTGGCTCAGTCTGTTAAGCATGCGACTCTTGATTTTGGCTCAAGTCATGATGTCACGGTGGTGAGTGTGAGGCCCGTGACAGGCTCTGCACTGGGCGTGGAGCCTGCTTAAGATTCTCTCCCTCTGCCCCCCCCCACGTGTTCTCTCTTTCAAAAAAAAAACCCCCAAACTGTTTTACTTCTGTACAATGAAACCCAACATCATTTGCCATGAATAGGAAGATAAGAGTAAGAATAAATATAATGGAAATTAAGAACATAAGATTTAACTAAGTAAGGTAAAGATACTTATTTTCAGTGTCTCTCAGATCTCTTCTGTCACGTCCGCTTACCTCCATCACTGCTGCCCCCACTCTGGTCCATCATCCCTCAGAATACTGCAGATTCTCGTTGTTCCCCGGCTGCCACTCTGGCCTCACAAGCATTGAAGACCCAGTTTTTAACTTGGCTGTCCTGGCTCGCATGATCTGTCCTTGCTTCCTTGCCCTTGTTCATCTCCCACCATTCTCTTCTGTCTCTACTGTACTCCATGTAAACTGCCTGCTCATTTCCTCACATGAGTCACTCTTCTTCCAGCCTCCAAGCCTATCTTCCTGACATTTTCCATCTCCCTGGAACACTCTCTGCCTCCTCTCTTTGCCTCATAAACTCCTACTAATCTTTTAGTCACCTCCTCAGGAAGTCTTCCCTGACTACATTCTTCCTGCCCTTGCCTACTGAGTCAAATCTCCCTTTGTAAGACTTTATATATATGTGTTGTTTTTTGTGATTACTTGTGTAATGTTCATTATCTGTCTTAATAGGTCATAAATTCAGTAAGGGCAAGGGCTGGATCTGTTTTGCTTATTCTTGTATTGCTCTCACATAACACATTGTTTGGCACATAGTAGGTTCTCAGTATATATTGTCTTGAAAAAAATGAATAAGTAAATGAATGGATCCATTGTCCTTGACTGCTTGTATTCTGAGTTCCATATTCTTTCTTATTCTCTCTTGACTAGATGTTTCTCTTCCACTGGGCTGATATGATGATGGCATAGAGTTGTCGTCTTTGTCTGCCATTGTCTGAAGTTCAGACTTGAAGGACAGAGTATATTCATTGGCTACATATCCATAGCTGACATTAGTATTGATTTTAATTTACCACTACTCAGAAGTAGGCAATCATAAAATTGAAGAAAGTCCATTTTCCTATAATGTATGGATTCCCCAATTTGCTAATTTTCAAAATCATCTGGAGACCTTTTCAAAATGTAAATTCCTCTTCACGGGAGATTTGTGGGGCTCTGAACTCTACCTGCTTCTCCCTGCACACATATTCTAACTTTGCCCAAACTTAAGGATCAAAAAAGAGTAATTTCCTGCCAAAGGGGTAATTGCTAAGTCTCTCTGTATGAAGTTGATCGCTTTATATGTAGCTGGGGCTACAGGAAGAACTGTACCTAGGGATCCTCACCTGTAGGGGTTCTTTTCACCATGCTTAGGATGGGTGTAAAGTGTAAAGAGAGAGGGAGAGAGGGAGAGGGACAGAGAGAGAAAGATGCAGGGAGGTGGAGATATACTTAAAGGTTAACTGTGGTTATCTCAGTTTTAAGATTTGGGGTGATTTTCATTTTTTCTTTTGCTTCTCAGTGTTTTCTAAACATTTCTACAATTTGTGTATATTACTTTTTAATAAGAAAACAGTGTTTTTATAAAGTGCCTCAGCTATAATTTGCATCTGTGCAAAAATGTGAACACAATTTGCTTTAAACCAACAAATAACAAGCTCAGTGCTAATTTATCGAGCACCTGTCCTGTGTTAAACACTTCATCTTAAATAACTCCTAGTAACATTGTGCAACATATATTATTATTATTATTTTACAGATGGATAAACTGATGCTCAGAGAAGTGACATGACTTGCCCAGAGACTTTTGTAACAAATGGCACAGAGCTAGATAGTCCCAACCTAAAAGACCATGTTTCTTTTATGCTAATTGTTTTATTGTTATGAACATTCATAAAAATGCCAGAAAAGAAGAATCCATTTTGACCAAGTTCTCAGCTGTGACTTACTCAATTTGCATTATCTCTCTCTCTCAATTACTTGAAAACAGTTTATTGCTATATAAGTGCTCAGTAAATGTTGTTTGGTTACTTTTCGTGACTCCAGAAGTTAAATATAGTGCAGGATGAGCCAGGAACTCTTTTTTTACGCCTTGCATTCAGTGCTTTGTTTGTTTGATTTGTTGTTTTGATTTCTCCTACAGCTTGTGAGCACATAGACAGTAAGCAGTGATGCCAGTGAGGAAAGAGTAGGAAAGGTTACTGTACAAAAAAAAGTCAGTTATTAACCTTCAGGAATGGAGGTGTGGAGTCAGATGAAGGGCATGATTTCCTAGGCACTTCAAGTTTCTAAAGTAATTTAAAAAAATACAGATAATGAATTATGTTTTGTTTTCTCTTCTGCTAACTGAGTATGTTTGGGAACTTGAAAAAATAGTACACATTGTTTAAAAATATCACTAAGAAGTCTCAGCTACGCACCAGAGGTTCATTAAATTTAATATTTTTAGAAGACATTTTCAGTCGTTAAAGACTTTTGGTATTGTTTCCTTAGTACCTTAATCATCACTGCTCAGAGATAACGTTCAGCATTGTACTGATACTCAAAAAGATTATTAACAAAACTTCCATTTCATTTCCTGAGGTATGGGAAGAAAAGAATCTTTTGATTTTCTCCTCCCTAATTTAAAAATCATGTTCACAGGAAATTCTTTATAATTCTTTTAAATAAACAGGAAACATAATTATTTGCTTGGGGTGTATATATGTGTGTGTTAAAAATAGTATAGGTTGAGGAGTACAATGTGTTTTTTAAAAAAATCAGGATTACATAACATGCTTCAAATGAGATCCAGGGTTGTGTGTGTGTTTTTGACATGGTCTTACTGGCTTGAGGGTTTTTTTTTTTAAGTTTTGTTTTTGAATTTTATTTTTCTGACGCTCTTCCTGTTTTCTTATAAGTCCAGCAATGGAATAAGAGTTGAAGAGCTGGCGGATTCACATGGAGACAGTTTTTGTAACATCATCTGTCAGGTGTCTGCTTCTTTCGTATTAGTCATCTGGCATTTTGAAGACCGATTGAGGCCATTACAAAATGTACTGCAGATCATAGACCTTACATCTTTAATTAATTAATGTTCACAAAGCACCGTGCAATTGATTAATAAAACTGGCTGTTGAAACATACTGAATGGTTAGCTCTTTTTATAATTTTCTCTTATTTCCACACCAAATGCATGAATCTGATTAAAAAAAAAAAAGAGCCATAGCTGATCTTAAACACTTTTTTCTTTTGAGCTCTTTTTACATTATTTACCATTTGTATAGGGATATCTTTCATAGTTTTGCTTCTTCTGATTTTCCTGGTACATATATATTCCTGAGGGATATAGATTTTTCTCAGCTGGAAAACACCATTCATATGTTATTTTCATTCTTAATAGAATTAATTTTTGATGTCAATGGAAAACTGTAAAATTATTCAGGCCGCTAAACCAACATCTATTTAAACTTTGAAAGAGAAAATTAAAGATTATAGGGAATGCTTTCTAAGAAAAAAGAATGTTCCATGAAGAATGTTTATTTACAAGAAAAGGTACTATTTGTTGTAAAACACAGGAGCATATACATCGTGAATCAAATAACTGTGAAAGATTCAATGCAAGTAACCTAGGTATGCTGTCCTCTAAGAATTCATAATCTCAAATCCATATTGATTTTTCATAAAAATAAGTTGTAGCACAAATTTTTTTTTTAAAGATTTTATTTATTTATTTGAGAGAGAGAGAATGAGAGACAGAGAGCATGAGAGGGAGGAGGGTCAGAGGGAGAAGCAGACTCCCTGCTGAGCAGGGAGCCCGATGTGGGACTCGATCCTGGGACTCTAGGATCATGACCTGAGCCGAAGGTAGTCGCTTAACCAACTGAGCCACCCAGGCGCCCGGTAGCACAAATTTATAAAGACAGAGAGAATTAGTTTATAAAAGCCAACTCTAAATGTAAAAATTTATACTGTATATAAAAATTATATCATGTGGTTTAATTGTATGTCATAGCAGTAATTATAACTAAACAGTTTCAGAGAATTCATAGTTGAGAACACTGTCAGTGAAACCCAAAGGAGTAAAATTGTGATAGTGTGAATTCCTAGATGATGTGATTTGAAGTTAGAAAGTGCCATTTTTGTCTACTTTCACTTTGTATGAAGAAGTTAAGTGATTCTAGAAATAATGGGTATTTAATTCTGTGGTTTTCCACTTCACTATAATAGAGTAAGATTTATATCAAATTTAGATCAGTGAAAGGTAACCCTAAAGTTTTATAGATTTTATCCCTGAAGAGCATTATGAGATTTTAAAATTATCACAAACCTGTACCTCTGAAACAAATAATACATTATATGTTTAAAAAAAAGAAGATAGCAGGAAGGGAAAAATGAAGGGGGGGAATCGGAGGGGGAGATGAACCATGAGAGGCAATGGACTCTGAGAAACAAACTGAGAGTTCTAGAGGGGAGGGGGGTGGGAGGATGGGTTAGCCTGGTGATGGGTATTAAAGAGGGCATGTTCTGCATGGAGCACTGGGTGTTATACACAAACAATGAATCATGGAACACTACATCAAAAACTAATGATGCAATGTATGGTGATTAACATAACATAATAATAAAAGAAAAAAATTACCTTTAAGTTAATATCATAATCTGAGGATATTAATTTTGAATGTGAAAATTGTTCATTGGGAGAGTATGTATTCTTGAAGAAAGAATATAATACAAGGAAGTCCTCATATTTAAATCAGGAAGATACTGAGTGTCCATGGATGTCAGTCTGTCTATATGTGTGTCTTTTTGATTGTCCTTGATATTGGAAGTCAAATGCAAATTTATTTTTGTAAGTAACAGCAGAGATAGACAAGTGATTTATCTATGATTGACTCATTCTGTTTGTGGCAAATCACTTTTGGAAAGTATTTTCAGGGGTTTTGACAAGATAACTGGTTTTAATAGGAATGAGTCAATGACAGGAGTAATAGAAATCTGTGAGGATGTTTCAAATATTCTGTAGATAAAAAGTATATGCAAGTTGAATTCATTATCATAAAGAGTTCACATAGGTAGGTACAAAATAGCTATATGAATTTTTTCTTTTTATGTCTGCAGTTTACTGGCATATATACCTAGGCCCCTTTTTGTATCTGGTCAAATACAAAAATGTTCTGGTAAATTTTTAAAAAATTTTTAATGTTTTGTTGTGAGGTAGGACTTGAAGTTCCTAGTGAAGCATCTGAGTTACATGGCACCATGTTAGAGATGCATGTTGCTACTGTATAAACCATAAGACAAAACACTGATCAAATGTGTCGGGTACTTTCCTGGGCAAGTGTTTATACAGGAAAAGATTCAGGAAAGAGGGGTATTAATTAATCTAGTTAATCTAGCCCTGAGCAAAAGCTATTTCTGGGTTGAGGATGAGGAAAATCAACAATTACAGTTTGAATTAATATTTATATGGTGATTTTTGCTTGTATTTTCTGAT
This sequence comes from Neomonachus schauinslandi, assembly GCF_002201575.2. Lineage (NCBI taxonomy): Eukaryota > Metazoa > Chordata > Mammalia > Carnivora > Phocidae > Neomonachus > Neomonachus schauinslandi. The sequence goes on along the minus strand of NC_058414.1, from coordinate 13,082,148 downwards.
TCCACCTTCAAAGTGCCCTCCTGAGGTAAGTGTTGTTATCTTACTTTACACATGAGGAAACTGAGGGTCAGAGATACTGCCGTCAATCACAGGTGAGCAGGTGAGTTTTACTCAAGTCTTCTGTCTCCATATTCTTTTTTTTTTTTTTTTAAAGATTTTCTTTATTTGAGAGAGAGAGTGAGAGAGAGAGAGAGCACAAGACGGGGGAGCGGGAGAGGGAGAAGCAGACTCCCTGCTGAGCAGGGAGCCCGATGCGGGACTCGATCCTGTGACTCCAGGATCATAACCTGAGCCGAAGGCAGTCGCTTAACCAACTGAGCCACCGAGGCGCCCTGGCTCCATATTCTTTACTCTTTCTTTCCATCAAGTGGATACAGAGGCAAAGTGTTAGTCCATAATAAGGGGATCAGCGCATGTGTTATGGGAGACGCAAGATCTGAAAGCCTTCAAGGAAATGCAAAATCTATATGTGTGGAACTAAGGATGTCACACACTGCATGAATGATACATTAACTGGATTCAGCCTGCAGATGAGTTTGGTATGACTAGTCTGGTGTTTTTAAAAAGTCTGAATTTGAAGGGCACCTGGGTGACTCAGTTGGTTAAGTGTCTGCCTTCGGCTCAGGTCATGATCCCAGGGTCCTGGGATCAAACCCTGCATCAGGCTCCCTGCTCAGCGGGGGCGCCTGCTTCTCCTTCTCCCTCTGCCTGCCTCTCTGCCTGCTTGTGCTTTCTCTGTCTGTCAAATAGATAAATAAAATCTTTAAAAAAAAGTCTGAATTTGAATGCGTTAGGTAGAAAAAGCATTTTCTACTTGTCTCAGTCTCCACTACTCTCCCATCTAACTGCTCTCACTTCTAATATCTGCTCAGACTCTGATGTTCTTTGAATATGCAGTCCTGAGTGGAATGAATCACATGAACAAGAACATGGAGGAAAACATGAAGGTGAACATAGAGAGCAATTTCATATGGCCTGAGCATAGGTTTTTATCCAGGGAACTTTGGTAGGAAGTTCTTAAGGACCGGATTATGGACGCTGTTTGTCCTACATCTCCCAATGCCCCTCCCCCGCGCCCCCCTTCCATGAAATCTACTTTGGATGAGTTGGCCACAGTCCAAGTGAGTAGAAATTATATTGTGATCTATGAGGCTGAGTTCTTAGAAGGAAGGTCCTGAAATTTCAAGCTTAATTGAGGTGGGTCCAATTTCTTGGGACAACACTAATGTAGACAGAATACAAAGCTGTGTTCTGAGGTTGGAAAAGGAATCGTGGTAAGTGATGTAAAGTCCTGAGTGTTGCTCTGAACATTGGCTGATGTTAGTAGTACAATTTTATGGGACACTGGAAGCATGTTGTTTTATTGATAAATGTTTTAAGGGTCAGGGGAAGAGTAGAACGTGCAGTTTCTTTTCTTTTTTGCATATGTATAAGATTGTTTCCTGGGATACCTAATTTTTTTTTTTATTCTTATGTTAATCCCCATACATTACATCATTAGTTTTAGATGAAGTGTTCCATGATTCATTGTTTGTGCATAACACCCAGTGCTCCATGCAGAATGTGCCCTCCTCAATACCCACGACCAGGCTAACCCATACTCCCACCCCCCTCCCCTCTAGAACCCTGTTTGTTTTTCAGAGTCCATCGTCTCTCATGGTTCGTCTACCCCTCTGATTTCCCCCGCTTCATTCTTCCCTCCCGCTACCTTCTTCTTCTTCTTCTTTTTTTTTTTTTCTTAACATATATTGCATTATTTGTTTCAGAGGTACAGATCTGAGATTCAACAGTCTTGCACAGTTCACAGCGCTTACCAGAGCACATACCCTCCCCAGTGTCTATCACCCAGTCACCCCATCCTTCCCACCCCACCCCCCACTCCAGCAACCCTCAGTTTGTTTCCTGAGATTAAGAATTCCTCATATCAGTGAGGTCATATGATACATGTCTTTCTCTGTTTGACTTATTTCACTCAACAAAATACCCTCCAGTTCCAACCACGTCGTTGCAAATGGCAAGATCTCATTCCTTTTGATGGCTGCATAATATTCCATTGTATATATATACCACCTCTTCTTTATCCATTCATCTGTCGATGGATATCTTGGCTCTTTCCACAGTTTGGCTATTGTGGACATTGCTGCTATAAACATCGGGGTGCACGTACCCCTTCGGATCCCTACTTTTGTATCTTTGGGGTAAATACCCAGTAGTGCAATTGCTGGATCATATGGTAGCTCTATTTTCAACTTTTTGAGGAACCTCCATACAGTTTTCCAGAGTGGCTGCACCAGCTTGCATTCCCACCAACAGTGTAGGAGGGTTCCCCTTTCTCCGCATCCCCGCCAACATCTGTCGTTTCCTGACTTGTTAATCTTAGCCATTCTGACTGGTGTGAGGTGGTATCTCATTGAGGTTTTGATTTGGATTTCCCTGATGCCGAGCGATATTGAGCACTTTTTCATGTGTCTGTTGGCCATTTGGATGTCTTCTTTGGAAAAATGTCTGTTCATGTCTTCTGCCCATTTCTTGATTGGATTCTTTGTTCTTTGGGTGTTGAGTTTGATGAGTTCTTTATAGATTTTGGATACTAGCCCTTTATCTGATATGTCATTTGCAAATATCTTCTCCCATTCTGTCGGTTGTCTTTTGGTTTTGTTGACTGTTTCCTTTGCTTTGCAAAAGCTTTTTATCTTGATGAAGTCCCAATAGTTCATTTTTGCCCTTGCCTCCCTTGCCTTTGGCGATGTTTCTAGGAAGAAGTTGCTTCGGCTGAGGTCAAAGAGGTTGCTGCCTGTGTTCTCCTTTAGGATTTTGATGGACTCCTGTCTCACATTGAGGTCTTTCAACCATTTGGAGTCTATTTTTGTGTGTGGTGTAAGGAAATGGTCCAGTTTCATTCTTCTGCATGTGGCTATCCAATTTTCCCAACACCATTTGTTGAAGAGACTGTCTTTGTTCCATTGGACATTCTTTCCTGCTTTGTCAAAGATGAGTTGACCATAGAGTTGAGGGTCCATTTCTGGGCTCTCTATTCTGTTCCATTGATCTATGTGTCTGTTTTTGTGCCAGTACCATGCTGTCTTAATGATGACAGCTTTGTAATAGAGCTGGAAGTCCGGAATTGTGATGCCGCCGGCTTTGCTTTTCTTTTTCAACATTCCTCTGGCTATGCGGGGTCTTTTCTGGTTCCATACAAATTTTAGGATTATTTGTTCCATTTCTTTGAAAAAAGTGGATGGTATTTTGATGGGGATTGCATTGAATGTGTAGATTGCTCTAGGTAGCATTGACATCTTCACAATATTTGTTCTTCCAATCCATGAGCATGGAACGTTTTTCCATTTCTTTGTGTCTTCCTCAATTTCTTTCATGAGTATTTTATAGTTTTCTGAGTACAGATCCTTTGTCTCTTTGGTTAAATTTATTCCTAGGTATCTTATGGTTTTGGGTGCAATTGTAAATGGGATCGACTCCTTAATTTCTCTTTCTTCTGTCTTGTTGTTGGTGTATAGGAATGCCACTGAATTCTGTGCATTGATTTTATATCCTGCCACTTTACTGAATTCCTGTATGAGTTCTAGCAGTTTTGGGGTGGAGTCTTTGGGGTTTTCCACATAAAGTATCATATCATCTGCAAAGAGTGAGAGTTTGACTTCTTCCTTGCCAATTTGGATGCCTTTGATTTCTTTTTGTTGTCTGATTGCTGTGGCTAGGACTTCCAATACTATGTTGAATAGCAGTGGTGATAGTGGACATCCCTGCCGTGTTCCTGACCTTAGGGGGAAAGCTCTCAGTTTTTCCCCATTGAGAATGATATTCGCTGTAGGTTTTTCATAGATGGCTTTTATGATATTGAGGTATGTACCCTCTATCCCTATACTCTGAAGAGTTTTGATTAAGAAAGGATGCTGTACTTTGTCAAAAGCTTTTTCTGCATCTATTGAGAGGATCATATGATTCTTGTTCTTTCTTTTGTTAATGTATTGTATCACATTGATTGATTTGCGGACGTTGAACCAACCTTGCAGCCCAGGGATAAATCCCACTTGGTCATGGTGAATAATTCTTTTAATGTACTGTTGGATCCTATTCGCTAGTATTTTGGTGAGAATTTTTGCATCCATGTTCATCAGGGATATTGGTCTGTAATTCTCCTTTTTGATGGGGTCTATGTCTGGTTTTGGGATCAAGGTAATGCTGGCCTCATAAAATGAGTTTGGAAGTTTTCCTTCCATTTCTATTTTTTGGAACAGTTTCAGAAGAATAGGTATTAATTCTTCTTGAAATGTTTGGTAGAATTCCCCTGGGAAGCCATCTGGCCCTGGGCTTTTGTTTTTTGGGAGATTTTTGATGACTGCTTCAATTTCCTTAGTGGTTATAGGTCTGTTCAGGTTTTCTATTTCATCCTGGTTCAGTTTTGGTAGTTGGTACATCTCTAGGAATGCATCCATTTCTTCTAGGTTATTTAATTTGCTGGCATAGAGTTGCTCATAATATGTTCTTATAATTGTTTGTATTTCTTTGGTGTTGGTTGTGATCTCTCCTCTTTCATTCATGATTTTGTTGATTTGGGTCCTTTCTCTTCTCTTTTTGATAAGTCTGGCCAGGGGTTTATCAATCTTGTTAATTCTTTCAACGAACCAGCTCCTAGTTTCGTTGATCTGTTCTACTGTTCTTTTAGTTTCTATTTCATTGATTTCTGCTCCGATCTTTATTATTTCTCTTCTCCTGCTGGGTTTAGGCTTTATTTGCTGTTCTTTCTCCAGCTCCTTTAGGTGTAGGGTTAGGTTGTGTACTTGAGACCTTTCTTGCTTCTTGAGAAAGGCTTGTATTGCTATATACTTTCCTCTTAGGACTGCCTTTGCTGCATCCCAAAGATTTTGAATAGTTGTGTTTTCATTTTCATTGGTTTCCATGTATTTTTTTAATTCTTCTTTAATTTCCTGGTTGACCCATTCGTTCTTCAGTAGGATGCTCTTTAGCCTCCATGTATTTGAGTTCTTTCTGACTTGTGTCTTGTGATTGAGCTCTAGTTTCAAAGCATTGTGGTCTGAAAACAGGCAGGGAATGATTCCAATCTTTTGGTACCGGTTGAGACCTGATTTATGACCTAGGATGTGATCTATTCTGGAGAATGTTCCATGGGCACTAGAGAAGAATGTGTATTCCGTTGCTTTGGGGTGGAATGTTCTGAATATGTCTGTAAAGTCCATTTGGTCCAGTGTGTCATTTAAAGTCTTTATTTCCTTGTTGATCTTTTGCTTAGACGATCTGTCCATTTCAGTGAGGGGGGTGTTAAAGTCCCCCACTATTACTGTATTGTTGTCGATGTGTTTCTTTGCTTTTGTTATTAATTGGCTTATATAATTGGCTGCTCCCATGTTAGGGGCATAGATATTTACAATTGTTAGATCTTCTTGTTGGATAGATCCTTTAAGTATGATATAGTGTCCTTCCTCATCTCTTATTACAGTCTTTGGTTTTAAAATCTAATTTGTCTGATATAAGGATTGCCACCCCAGCTTTCTTTTGGTGTCCATTAGCATGGTAAATGGTTTTCCACCCCCTCACTTTCAATCTGGGGCTGTCTTTGGGTCGAAAATGAGTCTCTTGCAGAGAGCATATCGATGGGTCTTGTTTTTTTATCCAATCTGATAGCCTGTGTCTTTTGATTGGGGCATTGAGCCCATTTACATTCAGGGTAACTATTGAAAGATAGGAATTTAGTGCCATTGTATTGCCTGTAAGGTGACTGTTACCATATATTGTTTGTGTTCCTTTCTGGTCTATGTTGCTTTTAGGCTCTCTCTTTATTAGAGGACCCCTTTCAAGATTTCCTGTAGGGCTGGTTTTGTGTTTGCAAATTCGTTTAGTTTTTGTTTGTCCTGGAAGCTTTTTATCTCTCCTTCAATTTTCAATGACAGCCTAGCTGGATATAGTATTCTTGGCTGCATATTTTTCTGATTTAGTGCTCTGACTATATCCTGCCCGTCCTTTCTGGCCTGCCAGGTCTCTGTGGATAGGTCTGTTGCCAATCTAATGTTTCTACCCTTGTAGGTTACATATCTCTTCTCCCGAGCTGCTTTCAGGATTTTGTCTTTGTCTATGAGACTCGTAGGTTTTACTATTAGATGTCGGGGTGTTGACCTATTTTTATTGATTTTGAGAGGGGTTCTCTGTGCTTCCTGGATTTTCATGCCTGTTTCCTTCCCCAAATTAGGGAAGTTCTCTGCTATAATTTGCTCCATTATACCTTCTGCCCCTCTCTCTCTTTCTTCTTCTTCTGGGATCCCAATGATTCTAATGTTGTTTCGTCTTATGGTATCGATTATCTCTCGAATTCTGCGCTCGTGATCCAGTAGTTGTTTATCTCTCTTTTTCTCAGCTTCTTTATTTTCCATCATTTCATCTTCTATATTACTGATTCTCTCTTCTGCCTCATTTATTCTAGCAGTTAGCGCCCCCATTTTTGATTGCACCACATTAATAGCCTTTTTGATTTCTACTTGGTTGGATTTTAGTTCTTTTACTTCTCCAGAAAGGGTTTCTCTAATAACTTCCATATTTTTTTCAAGCCCAGCTAGTATCTTTAAAGTGATGATTCTGAACTCTAGATCTGACATTGTACTAATGTCCGTATTGAGTAGGTCCCTGGCAGTCGGTACTACCTCTTGTTCTTTTTTTTGAGGTGATTTTTTCCATCTTGTCATTTTGTGCAGAGGAGAATAGATTAATGAGAGAACAAAATGCTAGCAGAGTAACAACGTCCCCAGAAAGTATACTCTAAACAAATCAGAAAAAACCTGAAGCAGTGGGAAAAGAAAGGGAAAGAGAAAAAAAGAAAAAGAAAAAAAAGAAAAAGATAAAGATAAAAACAAAAACAAAGAAAACAAAACAACAACAACAAAAAAACCAGAATGTGATCAAATATGATCAGGCTGGTATATAGATCAGTGCCACACACTAGATTTGGGGTGGATTTTGGTCTTTTAGAAGAAAGTGCCTCCCAAAATTTTAAAGAAAGAAAAACTTATATATGTACAAAAATAAGGGTTGATATGATGAAGGGATGGAATATGACTGTAAAGATGGAAATTATAAAAAATTTTATAAAAGGAATTGATAAGAAGTTGTTTGAAGAAAGAAAGAAGAGGATTTAAAAAAAGAAAAAAAAAGGGAGAGGATGTGATCAGGCAGGGGAATAGAAAACACCATATACTAGAGATTTAGGGTATATTTTGATCTGTTAGAAGAAAGTATCTCAAAATTTTAAAGAGAGAACAACTTATATATATAAGCCAAGAATACGGGTAACTACTATGAAGGGATAGAATATGACTCTAAAAATGAAAAATAAAAATGTTTTTTTTTTTTTTAAAAAGGGATTGATAAGATGTTGGTTGAAAAATGGAAAAAGAAAAATTCAAAAAGAAAAAAAAAAGAAAAAAAGACAGTTAAAAAAAAAATTAACTTTGAAAGACTACAGAATCATGGTAAAAAAGCCATGAATTCTATGTGCAGTAGTACCCTAGAGCTGGAGTTGTGCCGTTCTCATTGATGGGTAAACTTGGCCTTGGCTGGCTGTTCTCGCTGATCTTCTGTGGAGGGGCCTGTTGCCGTGGTTTCCAAATGTCTTTGCCGGAGGCGGAATTGCCCGCCCTTGCCCCGGCCCGGCTAAGTAATCTGCTCAGGTTTGCTCTCCGGGGCTTTTGTTCCCTGTGAGCTTTCCGTACAATTTTGGAGGCGGAGAGTGAAAATGGCAGCCTCCCAATCTCCGCCGCGGAGGAGCCGAGAACTCGGGGCCCCGCTTCTCAGTGAGCCCCCAGAGAAAAGCCGTCAGTCACTCCCGTCTCCCCTGTCTCCAGCCGCACCCCCGCTCACCTGGCCTGTGACCACACGTTTCTGTCTCTGGCACCCGACCCCGGGTGGAGTCTCCAAACCCAGCAGATCCCTGCGGCGCACTCCCGCGTGGCTCCTCCGAGGGGAGGAAGGTGAGTCTCCCCGGATCTGCCGCTTGTTGGGTCCCTGCTGGAGGAGCAGTGCCCGACTGTGCCGCGGATCATGGTTTATGGCAACCCCGAGCTGAGAGCCCGCGCCTGGGCTCCGCCTCTGCAGCCGGCTTCCCTGCTCCGATACCTGGGAGCTCTGCCACACTCAGGCACCCCCGGTCTTTCTGTGACCCCGTGGGTCCTGAGACCACACTGTCCCGGAGGGTTCCACCCCCCGCTTAGCCACCAGAGTGACGTCCCTCAGTGGAGCAGACTTTTAAAAGTTCCGATTTTGTGCTCCTTGGCTCTATCACTTGCCAGAAGCGGCCTCCAGAGGCCCCTCCCCCGCCGTCTATCTTCCCGAATATCGCCTCGATTCACTTCTCCGCACGTCCTACCTTCCAGAAAGTGGTCGCTTTTTTGATGAGAGAGTTGTTGCTCTTCTTTTCTTCGATCTCCTGTTGAGTTTGTAGGTGTTCAGAATGGTTTGATCCCTATCCAGCTGAATTCCTTAGAGGAGACGAAATCCAGGTCTCCTACCCCTCTGCCATCTTGCTCCACCCCCCTCCTGGGATACCTAATTAAGGCAAGTCCTTTGATTGGATACTTTGTGGGGGGCGTTGCTTCTTTTCTTCCAATGGACTTTTGAGCCTTTGGAGGGGAAATAAGGTTATGAGAAATTACCTATGGTTATCTATATCTGTATTTATATCTAAATCTGGATTTTGAAATCATGGGCTTCTTTTCCACCTCAGGGCCTTTTAACATGCTTTATTTCCTGCATGTAATGTTCTTCTCTAATGGAGAAGATGGAGCTGATTTGTTTTTATTCCTTAAGTTCTTTACCTATCAGCACAACTATCCCTCTATGAGAGATTATCTCTGACCTATCTAAAAAGTAAGTTCCTTCCACCTTTATTCTGTTCTTTATGTGTTGTTATTTTTCACCACAGCATTAAGCAACTTATAATTATTTTGTCTACTTACATATTTGTAGTAACATATCCTCATAGTAATGTACCCCACAGTATCCTCCGAGAATGTAAATTTTGTAAGGACAGGGATTATAAATTCAGAATCTAGTTCCACAACAGAATGGATCCTCAAATAAGTATTTGCAAATGAATAGATAGTTGGAATAGAATTGAAGAAAAAAATACAATGGGTGTTGATAAGAGAATGTGCCATAGATTCCCATGTCAGATGGAGGGTGTGGAAGATGTTTTTCCATTGTGTATTGTAACAGGAATTTAATGTGTAATAGTAACCGGGGATCTCATATATATATATATATGACGACAGTTTCATATTGCTGAAGTAGAATATTGATTAATTCTTTAAAAAATTATATAATGAATACATTTTGAGTGTAGAAAGTTTAAATGGCATTTAAAGGCTGTAAAGAGAACGTAAAACTTCTCCTTCCCTCTAATTCCATTTTCAGTTAATTACTATTAATACATCCTTACATATTTTTCTGGAAATTTTATATGGTATGTATCTGTCATTGGTTTTATTTATCTTTCTATATAATTAGTTATCTACTTGTTATCTAAACCATTTTGATTATAATAGAAATATGGTTCTGCCATTTGCAATTTTCATTTAATATATCTTGGATATTTTTTCATGTGAACCCAAAAATCTTGTTTAGCGGGGTGCCTGGTTGGCTCAGTCACTTAGGCATTTGACTCTTGGTTTTCCACTCAAGTCATGATCTCAGGGTTGTGGGATCAAGCCCCCTGTAGGGCTCTGTGGTCAGTGCAGAGTCTGCTTGTCCCCCTCTCTCTGCCCCTCCCCCAGCTTGCATGCACGCACGCGCGCACACACACACACACACACACACACACTCTCTCTCTCTCAAATAAATAAATAAAATCTTTTAAAAAATCTAGTTTATATATTTATAGCCACTTCATGTCAATATTATATAAAACTTTTTTTCTACAGCTCCATTTTCTCCCTATTCCTTTTTGCTGTGATTTTCATACAAATTTTATCTTTACAATTATATATCCATCAACATAGACTTATAATTATTGCTTTATGCAGATGTCTTTTAAACCAGGAGGAGAAAAAAAGAGTTACAAATGAAGATACATTTATGCCGTCTTTTATATTTGGTCATGTATTTAACTTACTGGTATTCTTTATTTCTTTATATGATTTTGAATTACTCTCTAATGTCCTATCATTTCAGTTTGAAGAACTCTTCAGTATTTTCTGTAGGGCAGGTTTGCTTCCAGTGTATTTTCTCATTTTTTATCTTAATTTGTCCTTAATATTTGAAAGATAGTTTGCCCAATACAGGATTCTTGGTTGACATTTTCCTTTTTTTTAGCACTATAAATAGGTCATCCCACTATCTTCTAGCCCCTATGATTTCTCTTGAGAAATCAGCTGTTAATCTTATTTAGGCTCACTTCTATGTGATCAGTCTCTTCTCTCTTGCTGCTTTCAAGATTCTTTGTCTTTATCTTTTGATTGTTTGATTATGATATGTCTACATGTGGAATTCTTGACTTAACCAACTTGGAGTTCACAGAGCTTCTTGGATGTATAGGTGGTTTTTTTTAAAAAAATATTTTCCTCAGAGATAGGATGTTTTGGCTATTAATTCCTTAAATTTGTTTTGTTTTATTTTCTTTAGCTCTCTCTTTTTGTCTCTTCATTTCCTCTTTCTCTCTTCTCTCTCTCTCCCCCGTCCTTTTTCCTTTTGGATTCCCATTATGCCTATATTGGTGCACTTGATTATGTTCCACAGGTCTCTGAGGGTTTTTAATTTTTAAAAAAGTTTTTTTCTCTTTCTGCTACTCAGACTAGGTAATCTGAATTGACCTGTCTTCAACTTTGCTTTCATCTGTCAGCTCACATCTGCTATTGAGCTCTTCTAAGTGCATTTTAATTTATATTATTGTACTTTTCAACTTAAGAATTTCTATATGGTTCTTTTTGTAATTTCAATTTCTTTATTGATATTCTTTATTTGGTGAGACATTGCTTTCATACTTTAGTTCAGAACATGGTTTCTTTTCATTCCTTGAAGATATTTTAAATAGCTGATTTAAAATTTTTGTAGTGGGCTGAATGGTGGCTTTGATGATATATTCATGTCCTAATCCTTGGAGCCTGCCTTACATGGCAGAAGAGTAATTTATGGCAAAATATGTGATTAAGTTAAGGATCTCGAGAGGTGGGAGATTATCCTGGATTACCTGGGTTGGCTTTAAATGTAATCACATGCATCCTTATAAGAGATAGGGAGAGGGAGTTTTGAGATACACAAAATAGGAGAAAGCGATGTGAAGATGGAGGCAGGGATTGGAGTGATATAGCCTCAAGCCAAGGAGTGCTGGCAGTCATCAGAAGGTGGAAGAGACAAGGAAAGGAATCTTCCCTAGAGACTCTGGAGGGAATGTGGTGATACCAGACCCTCAATTTCAGGCTTCTGAGCTCCAGAACTATATGAGAATAAATTTATGTTGCTTAAACCCACCAAGTTCATGATTATATGGCAGCCATAGGAGACTAATGAAGTCTGTCCAGTGCGTCCAATGGCTGGCCTTCCTCAGGGACAGTTTCTGTAGACTGCTTTTTTTCCCTGTTAATGGCCATAAATTTTGTTTCTTTGCATATTTCATATCTTTGTTGTTGTTGTTGAAAATTGCACATTTAATATAATATTATGTGGCAGGTCTGACTTTTGCTGAGTCCTGGGGATGACGCATGTCAGCCCCGGAGTGCTGATGTCAGCATGGCTCCCAGCTGGGTCACTGGTTCTTACTTTCAGCCTTTGGGCTGCTTGCATCTCTAACAATGTGACCAGGACTCTGTCTAAGGCTTTGGTGGATCTCGGTTCCATCCATCTGGATCTCAGCTTGGACACCGTGCAAGGTTTCATCCTTGCCCCATCAGCCAGTCTGGTGATTTTATATTGAGATGTTGCTCTCCATAGAGATGCTCATTCTGTCGGCCACACAAGTCTATACCATCTTGACTGTCCAGCTCTTTGCATTCTTTTTTTTAAAATTTATTTGACAGAGAGAGACACAGTGAGAGAGGGAACATAAGCAGGGGGAGTGGGAGAGGGAGAAGCAGCTCTTTTTGCATTCTTAAACCTATGGTAGGAGCAGGCATTTTAGCATATAATTTTGAAAATGCATCTCAGACATTTGATGACCTCCCAGCAAGATTTGGTTATAGACTTCCAGCTGAAGGTTTAAAGGGTTTTTTGATTAACTCGAAGCCAGAGAGTGCCTATGAACCGCTAATGCCTCCACCACTGAAAGACAATTCATCTGGCACTTTCATTGTGTTAATTAGAAGACTTGATTGTAATTTTGGTGTAAAGGTTTTAAATTCACAGAGAACAGGTTACAAAGCAGCCATAGCTCACAATGTTGACTCTGATGACCTCATTAGCATCGGATCCAATGACATTGATGTGCTAAATAAAATGGATATTCCATCTGTCATTATTGGGGAATTATCAGCTAATTCACTGAAAGATGAATTCACATATGAAAAAAGGGGCCACATTATCTTAGTTCTAGAATTTAGTCTTCCTCTGGAATACTACCTAATCCCCTTCTTTATCGTAGTGGGCATCTGTCTCATCTTGTCATTTTCATGAAGTAGGTAAATTAATGTTAAATATATTTTAAAAAATAGTATGTATGGTTCTAAAAATCATTGTTTTGAGTGAGAGGAGCCTTACATAAAGGAGTACATATTGTATGCTTCTGCTTATATGGTTGGGTCTGGAAAAGGTAAAGATAATCTGGGTAGAAAAATTGGAACAGTGAATGCTTCTGGGGGGATAGGAAAGGGTGAGAGATTTACTGAGAAGGGTAGAAGGGACATTTTTGGGGGTGAGTCGTGTTCTGTATCTTGAAAGAGGTTTAGGTTGCACAGATTTCTGTATACTTAAATTTTGTGCATTTCGTTGTATAGAAATTTTACCTAAGGGGAAAAAAAACTAAGAAAATATTAAACTCTAAGTAATGATATATCTGCTAAAGTATTTGGGGGGACAGATACTGATTATCTGCAACTTACTTTGGAGTGCACTGTAAAAAAATGAAGAGAAAAAGAGGTGTGTATTGATAGGTAGATAGAGGGATGGATAGATAGGTGATAGAGATGCAGTACAATGTTAATTGTAGATTCAAGGTAGTGGATATATGGGTATTATAAACTTTATTCAACTCTTCTCTGTATTTGAAATTTTTCATGTTAAAATGTAAATAAAGAATAGTCTGAGGACTTGAAAAACATATGTGGCAAGTCTGGAAATCAGATTCTACTCTCTCTTCAGGATTTGTTGTTGCTGTTTGCCTAATGATTTTTCTTTGTTTTTTTTTTTTTTTTTTTTTTAGATTTTATTTATTTATTTGAGAGAGAGAGAATGAGAGACAGAGAGCATGAGAGGGAGGAGGGTCAGAGGGAGAAGCAGACTCCCTGCCGAGCAGGGAGCCCGATGTGGGACTCGATCCCGGGACTCCAGGATCATGACCTGAGCCGAAGGCAGTCGCTTAACCAACTGAGCCACCCAGGCGCCCTGCCTAATGATTTTTCTGAGCTAAATCTGTAAAGTCTGTATTCTTCGTTGTGTGTGACCTCTGTTAGCTGGGTGATCAGTTAATGATTGGACAGATTTGCATAAATGCCTGGAACCAATAAGTTTCCCAGTTTCTGCTGAGGAGCTCCCTGTGTGTGCTGGAACATATGTCTTTCACACTCAACCAGGCAGTTGACAACTCTGCCTTCCTTTTCACTTCTGCTTACACAGAGCTTCAAGGTCAGTCACAGCTGAGAGCCAGGGTCTTCTCAGCTCTTTTCTGAGCATGTGCACAGCCCTGGGCAAGCGAACAGCCCCATACATGTGAATGGACCTTTTAGATTTCCAGGAATATTTTGACGCTTTTCAAAGCTCCTAATGGACATTTCTTTCATTCCCCAGATTTCCCTTGATAAGCTTTTTGCTTAGTCTTTTGTTTGTCCCGATTGTTAACCATTGCCTCAGTCAGCAGTGATGTTAAACAATTAACAAATGCCCCCAGAGACAAGGCTGTTCACACTGAGGGAACTCCGAGTCAGAGTCAGGTAAAAAGAAGCCTTCCATAAAGGGTGCACTTGTCGTGATGGGCACTGAGTGTTGTACACAGTTGTTGAATCACTATCTTGTACACATGAAACTAATACAACAGTGTATGTTAACTCTATTGGAATTAAAATTTAAAAAAAACTTAATGAAAAAAGAAGGCTTCCAAAGGAGTCTTCCAGATAGGTCAAATACCGACAATTATCTGTTAATGAGGCTTTCAAAGTTCCAACCCCATTCTGTATCCTCTAGTGGCTGCTAGACTGCTGGTTTTCACTGTGATTGCAGACTATCGATTTTCAAGGCTACTGTGTAGCTGGGAGGCAGGGGATGGGAACAGGTCAAGTTAAAATGCCATAAACCTCACTGTTCTTACTGTGATTTAGCTGTTCTTCTGAAATAAATGCTCTCTGAATTGCCGCAAGCCTTTGGTTAATTTTCAGAGTCCTGGAAAGTTGTTATAGACTATTTTTGCCAATGATTTTATTGTTATGTGGAGGAGAGGATTTTTGGGGTCTTTAGCCTTTCTTTCTTTCTTTTTTTTTTTTTTTTTGATGTCTCTCCAACATGTGGCTTTTGGATAAAGGGTTTTGTTTTGTTTTTTTTTTAAAGATTTTTATTTATTCATTTTTTGAGAGAACGTGCGTGAGTGCATGAGCCGGGAGGAGGGGCAGAGGCAGAGGTAGAGGGAGAGAGAGAATCCTCAAGCAGACTCCCCACTGAGCAGGGAGCCCAATGCGGGTGATCCCAGAACCCTGGGATCATGCCTGAGCTGAAATCCAGAGTCAGATGCTTAACCGATGGAGCCACCCAGGCGCCCCTTGGGTAAGTGTTTTTAAAGGATGGAGGGGAGAGAACTTCACAATAGTTTTGCCTCATGACTTCACTATAGTTTTAGCATGATTTCTTTTTTCTTTCTCTTTCCTTTTTGTAAATCCCTATTTCTGTTTCTTTTTTGAGGTAATGAAGAGTGTGTAGCCTGTCTCCTAAACAGGGAATAGCCAAACGGCGCATCCTTTGAATCAGCCTTTCTGTATTTATGGTTTACCTCTGGAGGGACTAGATGCTCTGCTTTGAAGTGGTATTACTGGCCTTTCCCCCCACCCCCCCCATTCCTGTTGGCCTTTCTTTGGGTTGCATCTCATCCCCTAGGTTCTACTTCATTCCTGATTAGGGGATATCAGTAAGAATTTTCAGAGTTTTCTGGATTCAGTTTCTCTCATCTCCACAATGCTTCTTGACAATAATGAAAGGAGCTGAATGTTGGTATCATTAATCTTAAGTCTCTTGTCTCTGATGGCCCTTATCAACACTTGTGTTATTGCTCTCTTCCTCCATTTGCTGCTTGCACATTTTCATTCTTTTTCCTTTTTGTATTTATTTTGTTAGGTTTTGGGGGTAGAGGTTTAGTGATTCAGTTTCTGCTTTGTACTGACTTTTTGAGATGATACAGAATTATTTACTTTAAAATAAATAGTAAATGTCTGTCAAGTGAGAGTTTTGATTTTAAAAAATAAGTGTATAGCCCTTTCTTTCTGGTTGTAGTTTGTTAGTGAGGTCAGTTGCTTACTGCAGTCACTCCTGGTTTGTGCCTCTGTAACAATGCCATTTCCACGTAGGAGGTACTAATATTTCTTCTCAGTGGGAGGAGTATAGTGGAACGTGTTGAGAAAATGAGGGATAGAATCCATTTTGTTTTAACTCTTTAAATTCAAGTCATTTGATTTTCAAGAGTCAACTCAATTCTTATAATAGTATTATGTTGCAGGTCTGTATGATCCTGAATGTGGCTGGCTATATAATATATAAATAATAGAAATAGTAGTAGTAGTAGTAGTAATAGTAGTAATGAGAAGCTTTTGATAATACATAAATTGTATTTTTAGTTCACTTGTGCAAGAATGTTATAAGGCATGTATTATTTAGATTTGTTTGCCCAAGTCTTATAGTATGTTTTTTTTTTCACATGGATAAAATATTAAAATGTGAATATGTCATCTTCACAATTTTATGTTCTTTTAAACTCCAATTCCTTAAAAAAAAAAAAAAAGCCCCATCTACAAAGCATTACCAGTTTTGCTTTTGTAAAAAATGAAACAAAAAACCCCTCCTCACAAGAAACCCCTAAATTTATTGATTGGTCGTTCAGAAAAAATTATAAAATTCAGTAATTTCTAAATCAGTGTGATGAGGTTATTTCTATGTCTCAGGAGACTCCCTAGACCCAATGGTGATGTGCTAGTGTGGAGGTAATGAAATTTAATACATTAAAGATTATATTGGCAAGTCCATAATATGTCATTCCCCTGTCTCTCTCACTGTACCAGATATCCTAATTATTAAAAACCACAAACAGACACACAAAAATTCCATCAAACCAGATAACTACATAACATCTGGAAAAATGGTTTTAGTTAAGGAACAAATCAATGAGTGATCTTTTTTTTTCATGTTAATCATTTGTGTTTATATTTATTTTATATTCTTTTCTTTGGACAGTGATTTTATTTTTAAAGATTTATTTATTCATTTTAGAGAGAGAGAAAGAGTGCACATCTGAGGGGAGGGGCAGAGGCAGAGGGGGAGGGAGAGAAGCAGACTCCTCCCTGAGCGCGGAGCCTAACACAGGGCTTGATCCCAGGACCTGGTGATCAGGACTTTAGCTGAAACCAAGAGTCAGATGCTTAACTGACTGAGCCACCCAGGTGCCCCTGGACAGTTATTTTAGAAGAGGTTGATGAACTGAACTTATTCATGCAACACATCATGCAAGTGCTGCTGATTATATAGACCTGGAGTAAATGTAGGTCCTACCATCAAGGGAGGGATTACCTGTATAACCCTAGAAATTTCTTGAGTTTGGTAATTAAGACATGGACTCTTATTTAATAGTGGTGGTATTATTTTTCAAAAAACACCTAAGATATTTTAAATATAAGCACTGCTCTGTCGTATATTTATTTTCATATGTCCCTGGGTAGCCTGTTTTAAGAGTTTTATGGGCATGTGGCTTTTCTGATAGACTGAATACATTTTTCAGGATCTTGCATAATCTAGTGACTCTTAGAATTATGTTGTCAGGAATAGAATTTTATTGCTTGTAGGTTTACTCTTCACATGTTTATACTCTTCATATATTTATGATTAAAAAAGTGAAGAGCTATTTTAAGGTGGAAGGAAGTGAGCTTAGCTCATCTTATGTTGTCCCTTGAGAGAACATCACTCTCAGGATTTGGCACTTCTACTCCACTTTATTGGATAGGAAGAGGTCATGGGTTACTAGTCTCAGTCAGTTTCTCCATTTTATGTAAAAGAATACTTCCCAAGTGTTTAGAAAGGAGCACGTGAAAGAAGATACAAAGCTTTGGCTTTGTGTCTAAGATCATACCTTTAACTCATAATTACAGCGCTGATGATAATGGCTTATGGGGATGTAGTGAGGAATAAAGTGTTACAGCTTATTAAATCTATTATATTTGTGTTAATTCAGATATATTCATGAGATGAAGAACCCAGTAAGTTTAATGTTCATATCAAGTTGAGCATTTCAAAGTTTATTTCCTACTGCTTTGATTAGCTGTATCCTTAAGACAAGTTGTAGTCTTTCCTTATTATTCACATAAAAGATTAGCATTTATAAAAGATGATTTCACTGATATTTCATTTAACTAATTAAATCTGTTTACTTTTTTGGTGATTAAAAATCAAATATTAAATTGTATCTATTTACAAAGAAACATTTTTGTTTTTTTCTCTGCTTATAATAGTGGGTTTACTTTCTGTATCATACATAGAATCTCTAAATTGGTATTTTTACCTAACTAATGATCCAAGAAAACACATGTAATGAGTTCTTTTATAGATACATTTCTTTTAAGTAGAGAAAAAATACAGATGAAAATAGCAAAAAGCTGAAATAAAACAAAAGAAAATTTAATTTAGTTTTCATGCTTAGAAATGTCTGAGACCATATTCTTTAAATATATAATCTTTCATGAAATGTCCAATTAGATGTTTTGAAAACTGTTAACTCTGAAGTTGTGATCACCTAGCTTTTGTCCATCATCTTTGAAAAGCATTTAAGTGCTAAAACATACATGGTTATATAAGTCACAAAGAAAACTACTGAAAAAAATAATTCTGCTTTGTAAGATCTCATATTCTAAGATAGATTACACTCATTTATTCATTTTATTGAATATAGAGGGGATACATGGGGATAGACTTTAATTAAATAATACAGAAACGAATAAAAATCATCAGTATCTTAAGTCCTGCAGAGTGGAGATTTATAGCGCTGTGAGAGCATTATGTGGAGGGATTTGATGTAGTCATGGTCATCAGGGAAATTTCTCTGTGGAAGTGATGATGAGTTGAGCTCTGAAAAAACACTGGGAGTTACTAGGCAAAGCGTAAGGAGAATCATATTTCCTCTGCTTGGAATTTTTTACATATTTTTTACTATATAATGTATTGACACGTTCATCCTGGCCTGAGAGAGCAGCTCTAGTTCATGTCCTTTTTCAGACAAGGAAACCAGAACCCTTGGAGGTTAAGTAACTTGCCTAAGATTCATAGCTACTTCTGAGAAAAATTGAACTAGGATTTATGATTAATGCCCTTTCTATTAAGCCAGGTTCAAGACATAAGAATAACAGAACAAAGATGCAGTTAACTTCTTGTTCGTTCATTTATTTACTCAACCTATAAAGCACCACTGTGTGGAAGAGTCTGTGCTACTTGCTGTGAAAGATACAGAAGTGAATAATAGGTGGCATTTGCCTTTAGGGAGCTTATCATCTAGTAGGGAATATAAAACAGTATCTGAATTTATAGAGTAAAATTATACATGTCAACAGAAAAATACAGATAAAATACGGAAATTGAGATGAGGAAAGAATTACGTCAATTTGTAATGAGTTTGTGAAGGCTTCCTGGAGAGAATGATAATTGAGCTGGGCTCAAGCATGAAAATGAAGGGCATTTGGTGCAAAATGAACTGCATGAGCAAAGAACAAGGTTGTCAGGACATCAGCAGGTAGTTCTCTTTAGATGATACTAAAATGGGTCAAGGGATAGATAGTGGGAAATAAATTCGGAATATGAGGCTTGATTGTAGATAAGTACTAAGATAAAGGAGAGCCAATATTAAAAAGGGGCATAAATAAATCATAACTGTAGGTCAATGCTAAGGACACTGGGTAGAAGATAAAGATTGAATGTGTAGTTACCTTAAGGGGTGCTGGGGATACAAAGATGAATACATGCAATTTAAGAATAGAAGTAAGTGTGATCTAGGAAATGTGGAGAAGACCTGGTCTGAGAGTTTCATGCCTAGGTTGGGGGGATAGCCATTAGTTCTCCTGTGAAGAGTTTTCAAAGGCTTTGTAGTTAGGTGGAGTTTCAGTTGTTCATCTCTGCTCTTGTTTTGTCTCTTTGGACCACTGGTTCACTCTAAGTCAATCATGATCTAGCAGTTGACAATGGAGTCTTACTGAGCCAGGTGTTACCACACTATATCATACATCCTTTAGCTTATGAGGCTGCTGGCTCCTTCAATTATTCATTCACCAAAGGTTTATTGAGAGATTGCTATGTGCCAGGCACTGTGATTAGGTGTTGAGAGTCCTATCCTCAGGGGTCTTGTGTTTGACATGTTAAACAAGTAATTAAAAGTACAGTGTGATATGGAAGATAAAGCCTTTGAAAAGCATTTAAGTGCTAAAACATACATGGTTATATAAGGGCTCTTTTCAATGATCTTAACATTTTAAGGAAATTGAAAATAGTTCTGTTAGTTCATATTTTAGTTGTCAGTGCCAGAGTCCTTGATGGCCACTAGGAAAAATCCATATTAATTTTGAAATGCATGACTCTCCTTACTGTGTGAGGGGTAAAGAGAGAAGGAGGACTCATGGCTGGGAGCATGGCCCTGGAGTCCAACCATCCTGGCTGGATTTCAGCCAGTACTTACTTGCTGGGTGGCCTTGTATAAGCTACTTAATGTCACTGCCCTCAGTTTCTCCAGCTGTAAAATGGGGAAATTAGATCTGCCTCTTAGTCAGACTTCAGTGAGTTGAATATCAGAAGCATACTGCCTTGTATATACTACGTGTTCAGTGAGCGACACCTTCTTACAAAGATACAGTAGGAGAATGGGATCTAACTAGCACCTTCATCTCCATGTAGTATTGTGAATTTTTTTTTTTTTTGAGAGAGAGAGAGAGTAAGAAAGAGAGAGAGCATGAGAGGGGGAAGGGTCAGAAGGAGAAGCAGGCTCCCCACCAAACAGGGAGCCCAATGTGGGACTCGATCCTGGGACTTCGGGATCATGACCTGAGCCGACAGCAATTGCTTAATGACTGAGCCACCCAGGTGCCCCGTCCATGCAGTATTTGGATACCATCTCCACTGATCATCGTCCTTGGGCAAGAAACCTGAACTTGTGCTGCTTCTCCCATATACAAAAAGGGATTGTGTTGCCCCCTCTTTCCTTTTAGGAAAGGTATAAAGATTAATTATACCATATAGTATTTTTTTCACTTGTAGAGAAGATGCTACAACAAGAATGCTTTATTCCTTTCCTCAAATTTATTTTTCTACAAAAGTTGAAAACGCTTCATGTCTCTTTCTAATCTTATTATTATTTTTTTAATGCACGTGCTGTTTATAGCTTTTAGGGTGATGTGTGGACATTTCTCACAAAACTAATAATTTGTGTCACTTTATAAAGCATTGCCCAAGTCCTTTCTTGCCAATCTTCTTGTGACATGTAACAATTGTTGGGTGGGTTGGATGCATATACAGATGCTTAACCAGATTTTATTGATTATAAATAAAATAGCTTAAAAATAAATCTTTAAAAATATAATCACTGCTGCCTTTTTCACAAGGAATTCAGAATAAAGAAATATGGAGTGTTCTCTTAGGGAGAGGAACATGGGTTGGTTCTTTCTTCATTGCATTTAGACATAGATGCAATCTGGAAAGCCATTTTCGGAACCATTACAGTACAAAATAGAGTACAAAAGGAGTGTTCAGAAGACAGGATTGGAGCTGATCATGCCTTCAGAAAGGCCTTGACACTATACTCTTAAGAATGAAATAGCTATAGGGGCGCCTGGGTGGCTCAGTTGGTTAAGCAACTGCCTTCGGCTCAGGTCATGATCCTGGAGTCCCGGGATCGAGTCCCACATCAGGCTCCCTGCTCAGCGGGGAGTCTGCTTCTCCCTCTGACCCTCTCCCCTCTCATGCTCTCTGTCTCCCATTCTCTCTGAGATAAATAAATAAAATCTTAAAAAAAAAAAAGAATGAAATAGCTATAGGGCATATCAATCTTCTCAGGAAGCTCCAGTGTTTCTAAGAAATGCCACGTTACTTACTTCTTTTAAATAAACCTAAATCCAACTCTGAACTCCCATCCCACTAGCTTAAAGGGAATTCAGTTTCAGTCATAAAGGCACTCCCTCTCTCACTCACGAAGTTATGGCATCCGGTTCCTGGGGGTGTCACCCAGAACAGCGCTCAAAGGTGATCCTTGGTCTTGGTCCAAATTAGTTTCCACTTTGATACCCATTGCCCACCAGTTTCTCTCAACCCAGTATACTGGCATTTTGGGTGGAACAGTTTTTGTCGTGTCGAACTATCCTGTGCACTGTAGGATGTTTTTGCATCCATTACTCTCACTCATTTTGACAACAACAACAACAAAAGCCTTGCCTACCTTTCCAGAGCCCCTTAGTTGAGCCACCTAATGTACCAACTTTCATCTCCCCAGGCAGTCCCTTGGGATCTGATGGTGTTGTGGCTACTCTGTCACCCAGCATGTGGGGATTTAGGGGCCTCAGGTGCTCTGAATGGAGTCTTGTGTGGCCACTTTGCTGGCGTTTCCTATGGAGACCCAACCTCTTTCCTGGAACTCTGGAAGGGGGAGGCCCTAGATGCCTTTACTGAAGATCCCACAGACCTCCAGCCCTTCATTAAGCTTGGGACAATCTTTTTATTCCTCTTGCTGCTTGTGCCACGCCTGTCCCCACCTTTGTCTGTAACTCTCACCCAGAATGCATTAGCTTTTTTTGTTTTTGTTTTTTCCATAGCACAAGGCTTTTGGAAAACTCTAGCAAGGAAAGGAGGTTCTCTTCAGGCTACTTCTGCCTCAGCCCTGCAGCCCACACTGTGGCAAGGGAGTGCAGAAGGCCTGGTCATCCGTTCTTAGAAGGTAGGAGTGGAGTATAAGAAGGCCAAATCGAAAATGCAAACTATTACATGTTGTTTCACTCTTTTCCATCATTCAACAGCGGTAAAACCAAAAAGCTATCTAATATCTCAATGAATTATCCCACCACATACCCAAGTATAGATTTTTATATCACATCCCTCGAAAACAAATGTTCCCGACCTAACCTGTCTGGTCTGATTTCTTTAGCACAGGGAATCAGACTCCGTAACTTGGGTAAATAGGACCATGGCTGTGGGTTAGGCTGACGCAAAGACAGAGAGTAATTGGATAGGGTTGAGGGCATATGTACTTTTTTCTATTGGAAATTTTCAACTGAACAACAGAAAGCAGAAAACTATTTGAACCACTGTTATTCACAATTCTCTTGTGGATGGTACTTTCTAGTTTGATAGGACAGAAGTTAATTTGTTCCATGCAATGGATGCCTTAGGGCATTACGATTTATTTTTCTTGCTGAACCCTTTGGAGTGGTTAGTGCTAATCCCATTTATCTGGTCCTGTTGTCCTGTGAAAGAATCAGAACTGTGGTTTACAGATGGCTTGTCATCCGTTAAAGGAGGATGATAATAGTACCTACCCCATGGGGCTGGTAAAGCTTAAAGGAAGTAATGTATATCGAATACCCAGAACACTGCCTGGTACTCAGTAAGTCTGTTTAAGGGGATCATGTGTAGGTGTCCTGGCCCTGTGCTAAGTCCTTTACATCTTTGTGCGTTCTCATTCATGCTCCCTAAACCTTCCTGAGATAGGTATTATTATCCCCATTTCACAGAGAAGGATATGAGGCTTAAGGAGTTTTTTACTTGCCCAAGGAAACACAGGGTGTGAGTGGATGAGTTGGTGTTGGTTACAAGTGCAGAAGGAAACATCTTCTTTGCTTATGGGAGGAGGAGAGTGGCTCAGGCCCACCAGACTGTCAAAGCCTCCGTGAGTTTTGGTTTCTACATGCCTGCACCCACTTTTCAACTGAAAGTAGAAAAATGAAGTAGAAATCTAATCAGAACTGTCCCAAGGTTAAGACTGAAAAAAAAAAAAAGAATCCGGTTCAGTCTGTTGAATAACAGAGTTTGCACCTGGAATATATTTGTTTGAGTCCCCCTTACACACCACTGAAAAATATGCTGTAATGATAGGCATTTAATGAAGCAGGCTAGTGGGCATGTTGGTAATAGGTTACATTTTATTTTCCTTAGGGTAATTATAACAGGCTTATAATATAATGAGAGAATTCTGGTTTTGGAATTGAAATTAGTTTAAATACAAATCACTGGAAAAACACAAGTCAGAACATTTTCACATTTTAAAAATTAGCAGATGTTCTTGTAGAACTTCACATTTTATATTTTCACATCATGCTCTGAAGTAAAATAAAAGCAGGATCTCCTATTATTTTGGGTGTAGATAAATTCATAATGATTTAGTTATAAGGGATCTTTTTTTTTCTCTATAAGAAGTCCTCCATGGTTCTTAGTGTTCATGTTTTTTACCAGTTAAGAACTTTAAAAATATATTTGAGATTTTCATTTATCAATGAGAAAAACTGTGCTTCCCTGTCTTTTTGTTGACAAGTCATTGTCACACTTTCCTTCTTGCTCTTGTTTTAATATGTTTCAAGATAATTTCCTTTTGTAAGGAAGAGATATTTGTGACCACTATTAAGACTAACTTAAGTAGATTAAAATGCGAAAATATTTTGCAGATTCCTTTGCAAAGAGTAAGACTTTTGCATGACTATGGAACACATGCATCAAGTTTTGTGTCCTGGCTTTAAAATCAACAACAAACGTTGATATTAACTAAAATTCTGATTTGTTGGGTCTGTACTCAGTGCCAGGTTATATCCTAAGCACTTTATCTCATTAATTGTTAATGACAAAGCAATAAGGTGAATATTATTCCCATGGTACACATAAAGGAGCTGAGGAATTAAAGAGGTTACATGATTTTCTCAGGTAAGAATGTTGACAAATGGTGGAACAGTGTTTTGAATCCAGATCTCTGTCATTAGCCAGTTTCCTCAACTACTGCATTATGATATGAGTGAGATAGAAATGCACAGGCTATTATGAACATACAGAAGTAGACACTTCACCAAACCTGGGAGGCTTGAGTCTTAAAGTACATCAGTGAGCTTAGGGTGTTTCTGGAGGGGACAGGGAGAATATTGGGGGGAGGGAGAAGAAAGCAATTCCAGGTAGAGCATTCTGCAAGTAGGAGAAGCTATTGCTGTTACTTGCAGTATACAGAGAGTATTAAATGAGACAGGTGATGATGCCAGGGAGGTCAGGTCCAAATTGTGGAGAAATTTGTGTTGAAGAGCTTGAGCATGTTCTTATATGATGGAGAGACACTGATAGGCTTCAGGCATATAACTGGCATGGTTATATTTGTGTTTTAGGTAAATCACTCTTAAATGGCTGAGAAGATGGTTTTTGTAGGTAAAACTGGAGGTAGGGAGACCAGTTTCAGTCTTCCGTATA
Organism: Neomonachus schauinslandi; assembly: GCF_002201575.2. Classification (NCBI taxonomy): domain Eukaryota; kingdom Metazoa; phylum Chordata; class Mammalia; order Carnivora; family Phocidae; genus Neomonachus; species Neomonachus schauinslandi. Next base: position 13,057,335 of record NC_058414.1, on the reverse strand, counting down.
AAGATGACGAAGACTTTGGATTAGGTCAGTGGTGCTAGAGGATCCATTTAGGATGTAATTAAGATACAGATTTGCAATATTTAATGGTGCTTAGCTCTGGGTGATAAGGGAGATAAAAGGATAAACAGTAAGTGCCAGATTTCCAGCCTATATAATTGGGTGGAATGTAGAGTCATCAATTAAGACTGAGAAAAATATAAGAAGAGGGTCAGGCAGAAGATACAATGAGTTCAATTTGGGACATGTTGGGTTTGATATAGCCAAGTGGTAACAGTCAACAGAAACTGACTATATGAGTCTGACATTGTGGGCAGGGATTTGAGGTAGAGACAGGCTTAGGAATCATAAGCATTTATGGTAGGTGCATCTATTAGAGTGATCAAGGTCATGGTGCAAGTGAGAATAGTGAGCTATCGATGGGCTGCTGGGGTACCTGGGTTGGGTGAACAAAGGGGAGCCTGCTAAGGAGACAGAGCAAGAATAATCGGAGATATGATGACCAACTGTGTGGCATCAGAGAAGCAGTTTCAGGGAGATGATAAACAGGTGTGCAGTGCTATAGAGTGGTGTTACAAGAGTTGAGAAACATCCACTGAACAAGACAATGGAGATAACTGGTGACTTTCGCAAGAAGAGATCTAGTACAATGGTGTTGACAGAAATCATGACAGATTGGTTTTAGACACAAATGTCAGGCTGGCAATTGAGATGGCAGGTTAGGAGTTTTCTTTCAAGTATTTTGGTTGATAAAGGGAGAAGACTGTGTAGTAGCTAAAGGAGAATATATATATGTGTGTGTGTGTGTATGTGTATATGTGTATATATATATATATATATATGTAATGTACATATACATGTAGTTATTTATTTTTTTTTCTGGAAGGGAGGGAATAGAATTTAGCAGGTTTCTAGGTTGTGGGAAAGGAGGCCCCTGAGAGGGAGAGGTTAAAGACACAGGAGAAGATACGACCCATGGGCAGGCCCCAAATGAGGCCCTAGGGCTAGATGAAAGAGATGGGGACCTGGCATGGGATTACAGGGCCGTTCCTTTGCTGGAGGAAGGAAGGAGAGGAATGAAGATGGGTGTACTTGTAGATCACTTACAAGTCATGTGTGTTAGTCTGGTGATAATGCAGCTTGCTGGTTTCAGCCATCTGGAGGAAGAAGGAAGCAATGACAATTCTTGGAAGTGGATGTGGTGAGAGATACATAGAGTGGGAAAGCTTTGTTACTAGTCTTGAAGTGCTGGAGTTCAGAACAGCAACAACAAACCCAAAGACTTGTGCTTGATATTGTGTCTTAGCTCCTAGTGACCACAATGCAGAAGGTCATGCAGGAACAAGCTGTGAGTTCTTGACCTGGACTTCGAGCTTTGACTTTGGTGACCTTGTCTATAGGTGCTGAGATATGGATTCGAAGGGGGTATTTCCTTAGACCAGTGGTTTTCAAACCTGACTGCCAGTAGGAGTCACTGGGAGAGCTTTCAAGAAATAATGACACCAGCATCACCCTCAGCTTCTGGATTGACTGATTTTGGGTGGTACATGGCCACCAATGTTTTTTAAAGCTCTGCAGGAGATGTGACCATGCGGCCAGAGTTGAGAACCACTGCTTTAGACCAGAGGGCAGCAAATGTTTTCTAGAAAGGGCCACATAGTAAGTAGTTCAGGCTTTGTGGGCTCTACAGCCCCTGTAGCTCAACAGAAGCCATGGATAATACATAAATAAGCTAGCATGGCTGTGTTCCAGTAAAACTTTGCTTATGGCCACTGAAATGTGAACTTCATATAATTTTCACATGTCACGAAATAATATTCTTCTTTTGATACCCACTCCCCCCGACCTTCCATTTAAAATGTAAAAACCATTATCTCATGGGCCATATGGGCATGGGCTGAAGTTTGCTGACTCCTGCTTTACACCCTTGCTGCTCAAAGTGTGGTCCCTAGCTAACATTGGTATCACCTGGAAGGTGGTTAGAAGTGCAGAATTTTGAGCCTCGACCCAGCTCTCCTGACTCATAATCTGCATTTTAACAAAATTCTCAAGTGGGATATATACAGATTCAAGTCTGAGAATCATTCATCAGCTCCAGGTCATCCTACTCCCATTCCCAACCAGCTCAGAAAATAGGGGAGCTTCTTTTATTTTTTAAAATTTTTTTATTATTTATTATTTTTTTTATTATGTTATGTTAATCACCATACATTACGTAGTTAGTTTTGATGTAGTGTTCCATGATTCATTGTTTGCATATAACACCCAGTACTCCATTCAATACGTGCCCTCTTTTAATACCCATCACCAGGCTAACCCATCCCCCCACACCCCTCCCCTCTAGAACCCTCAGTTTGTTTCTCAGAGTCCATAGTCTCTCATGGTTTATTTCCCCCTCTGATTTCCCCCCCTTCATTCTTCCCCTCCTGCTATCTTCTTCTTTATTTATTTATTTATTTATTTATTTTTATTCCCATACATTGTTATGTATGGGAATAAAAATGTTAATGTTATCCCCATACATTACATCATTAGTTTTAGATGAAGTGTTCCATGATTCATTGTTTGTGCATAACACCCAGTGCTCCATGCAGAATGTGCCCTCCTCAATACCCACCACCAGGCTAACCCATCCTCCCACCCCCCTCCCCTCTAGAACCCTGTTTGTTTTTCAGAGTCCATCGTCTCTCATGGTTCGTCTACCCCTCCGATTTCCCCCGCTTCATTCTTCCCCTCCCGCTACCTTCTTCTTCTTTTTTTTTCCTTAACATATATTGCATTATTTGTTTCAGAGGTACAGATCTGTGATTCAGTAGTCTTACATGATTCACTGCGCTCACCGTAGCACATACCCTCCTCAATGTCTATCACCCAGCCACCCCATCCCTCCCACCCCACCCCCCCACTCCAGCAACCCTCACTTTGTTTCCTGCAATTAAGAATTCCTCATATCAGTGGGATCATATGATACATGTCTTTCTCTGATTGACTTATTTCGCTCAGCATAATACCCTCCAGTTACATCCACATCGTTGCAAATGGCAAGATTTCATTCCTTTTGATGGCTGCACAATATTCCATTGCATATATATACCACATCTTCTTTATCCATTCATCTGTCGATGAACAGCTTGGCTCTTTCCACAGTTTGGCTATTGTGGACATTGCTGCTATAAAAATCGGGGTGCACGTACCCCTTTGGATCCCTCCATTTGTATCTTTGTGGTAAATACCCAGTAGTGCAATTGCTGGATCATATGGTAGCTCTATTTTCAACTTTTTGAGGAACCTAACAGAGGAGCTTCTTTATCCATCCAGTTGTCTCAGCGACCTTTTAATGAAAGCTAGAGAGCATTTGAGGAGAACTCTGTGGCGAGAAGCTGTCATCTGGGTGTTCTGAATTGCTTAACAATTCAGATAGTCTTGCTTTAGGTCTTAGAACTTCTAAATGGAAAGTTAACATTCTGCTATGAAAACGAGGACTTTAATTTCTATTCTAACACATAGAGAGGATCTGTCTTCCTACAGAACAGGTAAACTGTGGTTCTTGGAGGCAGAACCAAACTTTTCTTTAAGAAACACCTTGAATTTATGTGACAGCCTCTAACAAGAACTTTTTTGAGACTCCAGAAAACTACATCCAAGAGCATATAAGAGGTCATCTTAGCCTAGCCTTGTGGGAGGAAAATCATGGAAATCACAGATGAATATTAAGTGTCTCAAAATTAGCCTATACACTCATAGTGAGGCCATTACCCAAAGAAGTGACCCTCGCCTTTTTTGCATTGCAGAGATTCAAAAAGCAAATTATTTAGCAAATAATATTCCTACTAAGACTCATTTCAGGTAAATTGGAAAGAACATTGAAGTGTGACTCAAAATACCTTTTATCACAACTCCGACATGTGGAAGCTCTGAAAAGTAGGGACAGATTAGTCTGATGTAGAAGAGCTCATGCTACTGTGTGTTTATGAGTTGGGCTAAGGCTGTGTATTTGTGGGTTGACAAAACAACTATTAGGACTGTCCAAAAACAGTTTTCAGGCTGAAGTATTTGTTCTGTAAGAAAGAAACAATTTCCTTTTAGCTTCAGTTATTACGCTTTAGCAGATTTACTTCCCATTTGACTCTGGTAAGAGTAAGATTAATAAGGGAACTGTAGCAAGACTAAAATATTAATTCCCCCAGGATGTGGAGAAAAACCACATGCATACAAATGTGTTTAACATTGATTTCCCACATTATTTACTTTGGCTAATTTCCTTTTAAACTCACATATATGTGTAGATTTGGACACCTGTTGAAGAGAATATTAAGCCTTGACTTATTTTGTTCATTCATCTTTTTTTATATTACCTCATTCTAACTCTTTTGTAAAACAGTGACCATCACTTCTTTCTTTAAGCTATTTGGGCAAACAGAGATAAAAAAGATCACAGACCCTTAACTTTTATACCATCCTTATATGATCATCAGGGAATGACCCCCTCTGACTTCCTACATTTCCTTTCAACAAGTTTGATACTGTAGACATTTTACAATATGAACACTAACCTGGTATTAAAAAAATAATATGCAGCTAATGGACCTTACCACCAGAGACATTGATGTCATGCCACTTTGAGTTGAAAACTCTGATGATAAATTACTGAAATTCAGGTTAAAAATGAATGCAGAGTGGTCTTTTCCAGCCATATCCCCCAGCACACCTCTGTGATGTGTACATTATGCTTCGGCCAAACCAGACTGTTTCTCAGAGGAGTGTGCATTTTTCTGTGGTTGGAGCTTTGCTTATAATATTCTCTATATTTAGAAAGCCCTCTAGCCACCTTTTACTAACAAAATCCCATCCATCCTTCAAAGCTCAGCTCACAAGCCCCCTCATTCACATATCCTTCCCGATCCTGCCAACTGGATGTGATATTTATCTCCGTTGAGCCCTCAAAGCACTTTGTATGTACCTCTCTTATGGCACTTAGCTCATTCTGCCTTATGTTTTAGTTATTTGTGACCTTGATTTCTTCCCCCTGCTAGGCAGCTGGAGAGCAGGGACTATGTCTTCTTTATTCCTGAAACTCTTGAAAGTTAATGCTCCTGTTTCCTCAAGAAGATCATTCTTGAGGAGCCCAAGGACAGACTGGTTAGAAAAAGGACAGATTATATCAGGCATAAGTTTCTTTTGTCTTTTGGATAATGTTGATCAAAAGGGAATAGATTATATTTAATACGGGAATTGTATCTATGTTAGAAGTAGAAATATGATATGTGAAGTAGGGGAATGAAGAGGCATGTGGAGACTGTAGAGAGATCCATGAGACAATGAGGAGGAGACAGAAGAATGTCGGTGTTCTTGTGATCACAGAGGTGAGACGGCTTATAATGTGTGTAACTGTGTAACTGATGCTGTTGATATCTCACTCCACACTGCTTGCATCTACTTCTAAGTTTTCCTACAGTGTGGTCACGGCTAGCTTCCCGTCTCAAGTCTTTGTGTCTCTGCTTCTCTGCCTGAGGGCTTACTTCCGTGTCCTAGTTGCTTGCTTAACCCACACAGGCTAGCTCAGAAATGCCAAGGAGTTCATGCCTCTGTGGGCAACCCACAACCAGTGAGGGATGGCTGTCAGTGGTTATATATCCCATCTTGTCTCTTCCCTGATGAGACAGTTCTGAGAGAGATTGTCTGTGGTTTACCAGAAGGGCCCCCGTGGGATTGAGTCTCAGCTGGCCACACCATGAATCTGATCATTTTCTCATTTTTTATTGGCCCCTCCCCCTTCCTGATCTCACTTTTATGTCTCCCAAACTTGTGCTGCCCATGATCATACAGCAAATAAGGTCTTCTTTTGGGTTTAGCCCATCCTAAGACATTCTGACCAAGTAGAGCTGAGGTCTTAAGAAAAGAATACATGACTTCAGTTATGAGGTTCAGTCTTCATATTAATATTGTCATGGGACGCCTGGGTGGCTCAGTCGGTTAAGCATCTGACTCTTGCTCTCAGCTCAGGTCTGGATCTCAGGGTCGTGGGTTCAAGCCCCATGTTGGGCTCCATGCCAAGCGTACTTTAAAAAACAACAACAACAAAATAATGTTAAAATGACAGTAGCCACAGATAAAACAAGTGTAGGGTAATCAGGGTGGAAAAAATGTGGCTTAGTTAGCATCATTTTGGAGAAGGATTTTTGTAGGAGTTTAGGAAGAATTTGTGCAATGAACCAAGGATGGACTTATAAAGGGATGGCCTGGGGTTGTGGAGAAAAGTAATTGTTTTGAGCTTTCATGCTTGAAAATGCAGTGTGTAGTATATACTTCTCATATCTCCTGTTGAATTTGGCCATAATCGTATAATTAAATGTATGTTTTATACATCTACACTGCACAAATCTGCCATGTCTGGTTGCCATTTCATTATGATTGCAACGAGGGAAGTGAATCCAGAAGTATCACAGATGAATCTACATTATCAACCTTTGGAAGAGGTTTACAGAGGATTGGCTTTGATTCACCAGTTAGAGATTAAAAAAATTTTTTTCACCATATTATATTTATTTTTCACACATGTGACAGGATAATAGTCTTATATACTAATTTATATGTTATTTTACCCATGCAAGGTAGATTTAGAGTCAGCCTTTGGGGTAGGAGAAAACAGCAGGAAAAGAATTCAAAAGTCTGACCCCTGAGGAGATTAAAGGTATGAAAGAAGATATTAGAAAAAAAAATAAGACTCTTAGATGATAACCCATATTGGCTTAAGCCAAAAAAGGAATTTATTATTTCATATAGCTGAACAGTCCAGGGTTAGAACTCCTCTCAAACCAGCGTGATTCATGGTTCAATGTCCCTAGGTCATTTTCAGGCCCTGCACTTAATGGGGTAGCTCTATTCTCAGACTTTGAGGTGGACCCCAGAGACTTGAGAGTCTCTTCAGCACAAGAAAAGATAGCACAACAGAAAAGAGAGTTCATATTCAAATTTAGGAATTGGACCTCACTGGCCTGACTTAGGTCATGTGTCCATCTCCAAATAGAGGCCATGACAGTGAAATGAACACACTAGCTTATTTGACTTTCTGCTTTCTAATCTGTACGCCATTCATGTCTTTTTCTTGATTTATTGCTCTGATTAGGTCCTCCAGTATAATGTTGCATAGAAAGAGTAAGAACAGGCATCCTAGCTTTTTCCTGATATTAGAGAAGAATGCTTTAGTGTTTATAAAATATGATGCTAGTTGTAGGCTTTATATAGATTTCACCTATCAGATTGAAGAAGTCCTCTTCCATTTCTAGTTTGCTGAGGAGTTTTAAAAAAATCATGAATTGCTGTTGAGTTTTGTTAAATGCTTTTTCTGCATCAATGGAGATGATTATGTGGATGTTCTTCTTTATCCTTTTGGTATGGTGAATTACATTAATGGATTTCACCTTGATTCCTGGCATAAACCCTACAAGGTCATGATGTATTGGATAAGTTGTGTAAGTTGCTGAATTCTATTTTGTGTGTGTGTGTGTGTGCACTTAATTTATATGTCCATATTCTTGAGTGATATTTGTTTGTTGAGTTATTTTGTGTAATATCTTTATCTGATTCTGGTGTCAGGGTAATGCTGGCCTCATAAGATGAGTTGGGAAGCGTTCCCTCTTCCTCTCTTCTCTGACAGTCTGTGTTGGAAGATTAACTTATTTTAATTCATGATCTTACTCCGATTCCCAAAGAGTAGAGTCAGTTTTACCCAAGTGCATAAATTGACAGTGGGAGAGGGATGGTTCCTCTGAAAAAAATGGAGATCCATTTGCCACAAGAAAGAAGAGTGGGAAGCTCGGTGACAGATTTAAGGTACAACAACTGACCATTATACACAATGAGGCAGAACAGGGCTTCTCATCACCAAGACTAGGTAAGATTCCCTGGTGGGGCAAGAAGGAGAGAGCGGGCTAGAAGGAGGAGAAAGGGCTCTTAATCAGGGGTCATGAATAGGGGCAGAGTTAGTTTCTAGAGGTTGCCCAGTGCCCACTGTGATGGAAACCTCTTGAGCCAACTTGAGTCTCCATCTGAGTAAGAATTTGTTATTGCCTTCCCTGTGGCAAGCATGAGGTCCTCACCCCCTGCCAGCATGGCTTCCATTGACTTTCAACAATGTGATGCATTTTAGTGCCTCCACATTTTGCTTACTTCCTACCCTACTCACCTAAGTGGCAACCCACCTTTCAGTGTCCTTGGATAATCACACCGCCTTCAACCCAATTCCCACAGGTAGAGTATGAGCCTATACCCCAGAAAAGTGGTGGGGTGTGAGGCAGCAAAGCTTGTCACATCTGTAGTTAGATGGGATTGAACAGAGCCTGAGGAAACTCTCTAATACAAGTAATCATCCAAAAAAGCTGCCTAATTCATCTCTCTGAAGTTGCTAAAATGCTTTTATTTTATACCATTTTTTTCATCTTTATCTGTGATTCTCCCCTTTCTTGTGAATCCTGAATTATTCTTCTTAACTTCTGAGATTAAGGAAAGGTAACTGGCTGATGCTTTTTCCTTCTGGACTTGCCTCAGATATACTTTTTTAAAAATTGCAGTCTCGGGGCGCCTGCGTGGCTCAGTCGATTAAGCGTCTGCTCAGGTCATGATCCCAGGATCCTGGGTGAGTCTGCTTCTCCCTCTCCCTCTGCCTCTTCCCTCTGCTCGTGCTCACCCTCTCTCTCAAATAAATAAATAAAATCTTTAAGAAAAAATTGCAGTCTCTGGTCTTAAAAGGGAGAATTTTCCCTCATTACCAGCTGGTTAAAAAATCTGCTTGGGCTTTTATTAACACTAAACCTAAGAAATCATAATATGACAACACAGGATCCAGTAGCGCCTTGCTCATTTCACTTCATCTTGCTCTGGGGTACGTTTTATATCAGGTGGCAACAGGGCCAGACCTTCAGATGATGTAGACAAAGGCTCCGCCCTGCGGGTGCTCTGCAACCCAGTAGAGTAGAAGTGGTGGGCACTGAAGACTGGATAAGACGGAAGTGGACAGAATTTGAGAGGCTGCTAACTTACTGACTTACACAGCACACTGTTAGGGGCCAAGCAGAGAAGAGTCAGTTAAACTTGTGAGCGTTCTAGAAAGGTAGGTTAAGGACTCTTCATTCCTTGAGGTTTGTACTTCAATTTTGCAGTCTGGGAGTTGGCCATTCAGTTAATCTAAGGAGTGATTAAGCCCTAGGCAGAATGTACTCACAATGACCAAATTCTGATTTCAGCTAGAAATGAGTTTAATAACTTAAAATAGCAAATCCTTCTTCCTAGAAGGGAAGTTTACATAAGACCAGAAATAACAAGAGCCATAAATCAAGCCGAGAATGCAACCTGGTGAATATACACTATTTGAATAAAGAAGGATCCCTACGGAAAAGCCAATCCCAACTTTTAGAGTACTCTAGTTTAGTTAGGGTTCCTCTGCCCTTAACCATGATCCCATTTCTTTCCACTAATCTTTCAGAAATGCTCCAGGTTGCTCCCTTTAATATTTTTGGTTACACAATTATTTTTTTTTTAACCAAACATTCCAGATTGCCTCATTCAATGAGCACACATAACAATAATAGCTGGTATTTATTGAGCATTTACTGTGTCTTGGTACTGTTCCTAATGTTTTCTATGGATTATCTTCTTTATCCCTTATGCCCAGTCTATGAAATAAGTGCTATTATCTACCCCTGCCTCCCAGTCTTTTTCTAATGAAGAAACGAAGGCTTGCAGAAGAAAATAAGGTGTCTTACCCCAAGCTCACACTGTTAGGGAGGGTGGTTCCAGAACCCATGCTACCGAGCATCTACGATCCTCTCAGTTTTTCTTTTGAGCTGGTTGAGACATTGGAGATGATTTGTTGTGATCTGTGTTCATTTTTAAGATGAGCGAATAGAGAAGTTTACAGGAGCGCAGTTTATGGCTGATGGACAAAGTCAAGTTGTCCTCTCTTACTGTGCTTTCTGACATCGTATGGCCTGGAAATCAGCCGCTTCAGTTAAGAAGGGCAGCTTGTGGTGGAAGAAGCAGACATTTTCTTTTTTCTTTTTATAACCTTCCATGGAGCAAAATTGATGATAACATAGGGAAGTAAAGCCCATGAACAATACACTATTGCGGAGACTGCAGGATTTTTCTTTGTTCTGCAGGGACTCTTTATTCGCATCTGTCTTCTTTCTGTTCTTTCTGAAAAATCCACTTTTGAAAGTGTATCTGACTTTTCTATTTTTGGCCTAAGTGTGTGGGGATGGGGGTTCCTATTTGTCGTTTATAAAGCGCTACATTAAATGGCTTTGGAAATAAAGTCTCTCTCTCTCTCAGTCTCTTTCTCTCCTCTGAACTTTCAGAAAGTCTTCTCCTGTTGCTTCATCCTGATTGGGGAGGATCCACCCTTTTTAGGGTGAGAGGAAGTTCAGCCTCCAAACGGCTTAAGCTTTGGACTCTCCAGAGCAAGCATTGCCAACTTGCTGATTGATGTGTGGTTTTAGTGATGAGGACTACTGTCTTCCACTGATTTAGGTGAGAACACCAGAGACTTTTTACTGGAAAATTCATGTTGCACTTCACTTCATTGCCAATAGGTTAGAGGCAGCTCAATACAGGACCGTAAGCAGGGAGGCATTATCTGGTCTCAGTATCTGTGTTACTTACTACATTTCAAGCTGTGACCTTATTCCTCATGTCCTATGTTCATTCTTACATATATTTTTCCATTTTCCTTCTTTTGCCTTTGGGGAGTAGATAACTATAAACTACATGTTAAACACAGTGATTTTCTTTTTTGCTGTCATTTTCCATAATTTTACTAGGTTTCATACAAAAATGCAAGGGCCTTAGCTGCTGACTGAGCACAAAAATAATGAAGTAGAGAAGCCAAACAATATAAAAATCCTTCTGTCAATAAATAAAGAATCCCATGCAAGTTTTGTTCACTAATAAATAGAACAAGACTTGTCATGCTGAATGAAGCTGGGTAGGGTTTTATTTACCACACACTTGAGTATGGCACAATTTATTTATCTTATTGTATTAAAAACATGATAACACTTTCAGGAACACAGGCTTTTGTTAGAGGGACTGCAAGCCTGAAGGGAATAGCAATTAAAAATAACTATATTTTTAACTTAGTATTTTGGGCAAAAGGGGAAAGTTATACAGGCATAAAAATGGAGGATCCATTGTAAAATTCACAAGAAATGTTTACATAACCCGAACATGTTCTGTGACCGGAACACAGGTCAGAGTAGCTAAAATGTTTAATCTCAGTCTGAGACTGCCCTTGTCTCTGGCTTTGATGTGCTCAGATGATTCATAACTTATTTCTACTCAATTTCTTCATAGGAGAATGGAACTAATTTGATGCAGTTTGATGGCAAGCATGTTTTTGTGTTTTCTTTGTCTATATGGCAAACAGGTTGAGTTTACAGTGTGAACATGCCTTTTTAATCTCTTTGAAGATTAATTTTGGAAGCAGCATCTGCTCCTGGTGATTCTTTCTGACTGGCTCGCTGGCTGATGAAATGTAATCAATCTTGATGGAATCATCGTTCCAGTCTTGGCCTCTTCCCTTCCCTTCTCTTCTCTTCTCTTCTCTTCTCTTCTCTTCTCTTCTCTTCTCTTCTCTTCTCTTCTCTTCTCTTCCCTTCCCTTCCCTTCCCTTCCCTTCCCTCCCCTCCCCTCCCCTCCCCTTCCCTTCCCTTCCCTCCCCTCCCCTCCCCTCCCCTCCC
>NC_058414.1:13034106-13045503 GCF_002201575.2 Neomonachus schauinslandi | reverse complement strand
CTCCCCTCCCCTCTCCTCTCCTCTCCTCCTTTCTTTCTTCTTTCTCCTTCCTTCCTTTCTTTCTTTCCTTTCTTTCTTTCTTCTTTCTCCTTCCTTTCTTTCTTTCTTTTCTTTTCTTTCTTTCTTCTTTCTCCTTTCTTTCTTTCTTTCTTTCTTTCTTTCTTTCTTTCTTTCTTTCTTTCTTTCTTTCTTCTTTCTCCTTCCTTCCTTCCTTCCTTTCTTTCTTTCTTTCTTTCTTTCTTTCTTTCTTTCTTTCTTCTTTCTTTCTTTCTGTGTGGGTTTTCTTTTTCAGGTTTTAAGTGACACAGGAGAAGGAGATAAGGCAGGGATCAAGACAGGAACTGTACTGGCTTCACGCAGGGACCAAACACAAAGTGCATAGGTGCAGGTCACTTCAGAACAGAAGCAGACGTGGGAACACTGCTCTGTGCAATGGGAGGGCCCCTGCCTGCATCTCAGGAAGCTTTGCTCTGACCGAATGATCTTGGGCAAGTTGCTGAATTTCACCGGGCTTGTGTTTTCTCATCAGTGAGATGAAGAAGTAAAGCTGACGAGGTTCCTTGCAGAGTTACTGCTCCACGATTCTAAGTAGAAGAGGGAAAGTGACATCAGCCTTACTAACTAGGAAGCTAGGCAAGGCCCCTGACACCTTGCACAAGAGTGTGTACCGGGCCATGACCTCTGTTGTCTTTTAGCTTCCTTGGTATGAGGAAGTTGTTCCTTTGGAGAGGTGCCGGTTGCATTTGTTACTCTTTGTGCATAGAGGAGTTACTGATGTTCCGGCATTTTGGTAACATAGCTTCTTGTAGAGAAAAATACTTTCTAGGCCAATGCTTCGCTAGGTCTGTACTGCCGACAGAGAAATGTGCCCTTGTAGTGCTGGGACTAAGTGGTTCCTGTTCTTAATTCTAATGTCTTGATGGAATTAGTTGGGCTTTAGCTTGAAACACCACAGCAAAGCTCTCTGGTATACTGAGCTGGGGTATGTGGTTTAATTTCTAGGCCTCTTTATCACCTAACACCAAAACCCACACCTACACCTCCTACCTCTTTAAAACCAGCATCAAACACTGGTGTGAGTGAGGTCACTGTGTCCTCACTGATCAGGAGTCGCTTACTCTTTCCAGCCACGTGACTAGAGATCAATAAACTGATACCACAGCCTTTCCCAATAGTCCAGGATATTTCAATTCTTCTGGTCTCTGAGGGATCTGCTGAGGGGCTCTCACCTTTGATTTCCTATGCAGGAAGGTAGTGAGGTTTAGGTGTGGTAGCAGACTGTAATTTAACTGTTAGTATGTTGGGCAAAAGAAGTTACGTGAATATGGACCTCAATTTCTCCATTTCTGTAATGAAGATAATGTCTTTTCTTTTTTTCATTATCATTAAGATAATATATTTCCTGCTTTAAAGTTAGCATTTGAATATGTGATGTTTTACATTTTATGACAAAGCACATTTTACTTTGCTTCTTATGATATCAGTGTTTCTTATTATAGAAAATATTTTATAAACTTCGCATTTTTCAGAATGAGGAAATGTCCCTTTCAATTTCTGAAATCCTATAATGCTGTCTGCAGATTTTAATTGTGATGTTGTTAGGAAAGTGAAGCAGCTTATTTGTGTTGGAGAGCTAATCTGATTAGGGGTAGTTCAGTTCTGAGCTGATTTATACAAATCTCTTTTATTCAGAAAGTTGTAACTTAGTCATAAAAAGTAAATAATATTGCTTATTCATATTCATTGACAGCTTAGAGAATTCTGAATTTTTACAGTGATCATTTAGCTTGGGAGTAGAAACAAAAGGTCCTTCTCTTTTTATTTGCTATTTTTGCTAAGCTTTAATTTATACATGTAAACGGAAAACTGGGAAATATAATGATAGCCTAGGTTCTTGGTTTAAAAACATGTTGAAATGAAGTTCAGTTTACAAAAATAAAACTTAAATACATTTTGTTTTTCAATAGGCTTCAGATATGTATGTGAGATCGTTAAGTACAGTTTTGGGGGAGAAAAAAAGAGTTCTAAGGTCTTCTTTTAAAAGACTACAACAAAGAAAACAGAAAATATGAATGAAAATGAGGATTCATATGCACAAGCTCATAGAAAAATACTTGCAATGGGTTTTGTTGTCATAAGATAATTTTTGCTGTCAACATCTGTGTGTTGATTGAAGACAAATTTTCCCCTGACTTACTTGGCTTCCCGAATAAAAATATAATAAACGTAGCTATGCAGTATTTCAAGAGCTGGATGAAATGGCTTTTAAATCTAAGAGGAATTCCAATTATTTTGTTTCATTAAAACAAAATAAAAGTCAGAATGCTTTGTTAGAATATTGTATGAAATTAAGGTAAACATATTCACCTAATCGTAGATCTTTTGATGAAGTTGATGAGGACATCACATTTTGTGCACACGGTACTATTACCATGGCAAAAATTAAAAAACAAAATGAGTATCATTATTTCTCATCTGATATATATGTTTGAAAGTAGTCCAATTTAAGTTGTAAAAGGATAGAAATAGCTTCAGAACTTAGGAGGATCATGCCAAAAAAAAAAAAAAAAAGAATGATATTGAGCTCAGTCTGTAAGTATTGAATAAACACCATGGACAATACTTTGCTTTTGATCTTTCCTCATTCAATTTTGGCAGTCCTCAGCAAAAGGATTTGGCAAGTCTGAGCCTTTAGAAGGCTTTTTAAGGAGTATATGTAATAGGAGTACCCTTTTTTTTACACCCCTCCCAATTTATTTCTCAATGCACGCAGATTTGGCAACTTATACTAGAAGAACATTTTCGTTTATATTCAATCTAAACTAGACTATCTTAGCTTAAAACAGGACACATTCTCTGAAATAAGAGCCATCTGATTCAGTCCCCAGTGGGGCTGGTATAGTTTTCTATTACTGTTAACTCACTAACCTACCCCTGAGTTCAGATGTTTTCTTTAGTCCTGTTTTACCTATTTCCCTGGGAAGGATATTAGTAACCTGTTAATTTTGATGCCAGCAAGCTTTTCCAAGTCATTCAAACCAACAGTACTTTTCTGTGATCTTTTGGTGGTCATTATGTCAAATTTAATAGGGAAATTGAAGGTGGTGCCTTTCTGGGGAAAAAAAAAAGACAATATTCGTAGAGCATTCCTTCCAGTTATCTTCTTTCTTTTAAATGACAGGCGCTCCTGATTTCCAGTGTACAATGTGTGTGTGTGTGTATGTTCTATTCCTCATGTATGTTGGAACCACTACTGAGAACATATTCTTTAGTGATTTTTTTTTTCTAGAGATGCTCATCTACATTAGTAGTAATTTAGAAAAAAATAGTCACTTTCATTTGACTGTTTTTGTTCGAGAAACCATATTAGAAACAGGTCTCTGCCAACTGAGAAGGATGGGCTTTCTTCGATGATTTCTCTATCCCTCCTGGGGTGTAACCCTTCCTACCTGCAGAAGGTGGCCTCACCGAACACCTTTCTGACCTGGTTCCCACTGCAGCCTCTCCCCAAGCGCTGCTTTTGTAGGGCAGTGCCCAGCTCACTAAGGCGATTTTCACCCCGTTTCTCTTTCACACCTCATCTGGGTTATAGTTTGTTACCAAAGCCATTTGTGTCCCTCAGTTGCCTTTCACTGTGGAAGGAATCTCAAGTTTATAGGATTAAAACAACATATTTTTCTATCCTAATTACAACTCTAATTGAATCCACACCATTAAAATAACATTCATGAGGTTTTTCTAATTACACAATTAAAACCTTTTCCATGTTGGAAATTTGGAGAGCTCAGGAAAATATCAAAATGCTAAGGAAAGACAAAACAAACGGAAACACAACAAGGTGAAAATTATTTGTAATTTTACTGCCTAAGTCCAGTTCATATTTTTATGGATTTCCCTTCAAATAGTTATCTCATTAACTTATAACCACTCATTAACCTAATCCTGCAGTGATACGAACTAATTTTATGAACACACACACACACAGGCCCACTTTCTGGACTTTATGTTCTGTTCCAGTGTCTCCCAGTTAAACTCTATTATCATTATTTTAGCTTTATAACAGTTTCAGACTTATACTTGAAAAAAAATATATTTTATTTATTTGAGAGAGAGAATGTGAGAGAGAGAGAGAGAGCATGAGCAGTGGGGAGGGGTAGAGGGAGAGGGAGAAGCAGACTCCCTGCTGAGCAGGGAGCCTGACCTGGGGCTTGATCCAAGGACCCTGGGATCATGACTTGCGCCAAAGGCAGACACTTAACCGAGCCATCCAGGCACCCCAGACTTCTACTTTTATGAGTTTTTTAGCATTATTCTCTTTCAGTATTTTCTTGCCTATTATTATCTGTGTATACTTGGAGAGAGATTTTGAGTCAAAATGTCAAGTTAAAAACATTGTTTCCGATTTTGATTGGAATTGCTTTAAGTATAAAAAATTAATTTGGCTAGAGTTGACCTGTTAACCATAATTGAATCATCTCATCCAGGAACATGACGTGAACAACTCTTATAGTACACCCTCAGCCAGGGTTTGCAGATTTTTTTTATGTTAAGTCATATGCTTTTTTCTTGTCTATTCCTGGGTATCTTACATGTTTTGGGAATTGCAGTGGGTAGGATCTTTTCCCATTATGTTTGCCAGCTAGTAAGTGCTTATGATATATATGGCTTGTAGCTGGCTACGTCACCAGAATCCTTTATTTCTAATTAGCGCCAATTCAGATCTTGAGCTGTATAATATTAACTTCCCCTCATTCATCTAGTTATTTTTAATTATTTTTAAATTGATTTCATATTTTGTGTCCTGTATTCTACAATTTTTGTTTGCTTGAGTGACATTATTTTATTTGTTTGGTATGACCTCGTCCAGAAATGAAGGCCCCAGAGCGAGTGACAGATCTGCAGGGGTCACGTTGAGTCACACCCCTGTCTTGCTTTCAGGTGGCAGTACTGTGACTCTCGTATGCTCTGGGGCCAGACTGCCAGGCTTTGGTCATGGCTATGCCACTTACTACCTGCTTGACCTCAGGCAAGTTAATTAACTACTTTGTACCTCAGTTTTATACCATCTGTAAGATGGGGATGTTTTGAGGATTTCAATCAGTAACTAGATGTAAAATGCCTGTGATGTTGCCTAGAGCTTTCTATACACTCTCAGTATTTGCTATTATCATTTTTATTCTTATATATACTTTAAACTTTTTGGAATAATTTTGATTTAGATATGTCTTTTAAAATATAGTTTTAAAATAAATGCTTATTCGTATATTACCGATATATTTGGTTCTGCTTCTTGATGTATATGATTGAATTAAAAAAAAAACCCTTTATGTTGTTCCCTTTGTTTTGTGTCTTCTGAAACCTCGCTGTATTGCTCTTTTCTGTATTCCTGTTGCTGTATTCCTTCAAGAAAGAATTTGGAGGGTATGTATTTGCTTTAATTTTTATTAAAAATTATTTTGTGTTAAAAAAACTTACTTGAAACTATATTTTTCTTTTTTTCTTTTTTTTTTTTTTTTTTAAATTTTTAAGATTTTATTTATTTATTTGAGAGAGAGAGTGAGAGAGAGAGCGAGAGAGAGAGCACATGAGAGGGGGGAGGGTCAGAGGGAGAAGCAGACCCCCCGCCGAGCAGGGAGCCCGATGCGGGACTCGATCCAGGGACTCCAGGATCATGACCTGAGCCGAAGGCAGTCGCCTAACCAACTGAGCCACCCAGGCGCCCGAAACTATATTTTTCTAATTGCCCACCTTAAGAAACAAACTGTATTGATTGTTTCTCTTGATATGAGTCAAAGGAATTTACATCTTTTGATTTTCTTCCCTCTACAACTTCCAGATTTCTGTTTGCATATTTTGTTAGTTTTCATCTCAGTTTTCCTCTCAGTTACTATTTATTTATTTTTTCAGTTACTACTTAGTTTTTTAACTCATGTATCATTTCTTTCAATAATTATACTGTTTTATATTTATATTTTAGTAGCTGTGTAGGTATAATTATGAGGTTAAGTGGTGGCAATACTCATTCCCATTTCTTTCTTAGCTCAGTTTGCATATTCATGGGGTTTTTGTCTTATTTAACCTATGACTGAAATACGCCTCCAAGATTTTATTTTTCCTCCATTATACATAGCTGGCATATTTTAAAAGCCTTTGCATATCAGATAATATATTTCTGTTGTCTTTACAAGTGAGTGACAATTTGTATGGCTATAGAATTCTTTTTTTTTTAAAGATTTTATTTATTTATTTGAGAGAGAGAGAGAGCACATGAGAGGGGGGAGGGTCAGAGGGAGAAGCAGACTCCCTGCTGAGCAGGGAGCCCGATGCGGGACTCGATCCAGGGACTCCAGGATCATGACCTGAGCCGAAGGCAGTTGCTTAACCAACTGAGCCACCCAGGCACCCAGAAAACTATTTTATTCCATATGTCATACTGTAAAGAAGTGATCTAGGCCAACCTACCATTTAAAAAAATACTTAAGGATTATTTATCTTTGAAAAATATTCATCAGGGTTTTTCTAGGTCTAATTAGTTGTATCCTGTGTAGAGTGAAGCCTTCTGGTCAGCAGATTTCTATTTTTTATTTAGCTCAGTAATCTTATTTTTTATGGAAAAACTATGATTAAGCTGAAGAAAGAATATAGACTTGGCAAAATGGCTCATTTCACTCCTCCCTAACCCACTGACATAAGCCAATGAATCAGGCATGTAAAAAAGGAAATTTATTGAGTGTGGTGGACAAAAAAATGTGGTAGGGCATTCTTCCTGCCCCTTTTAAGCCACCATCTTACTTAGTAACCCTGATTAAGTGCTCAAATGCTCCTCTCCTGGTTGGGCATTGTTGATGGGAAATACGATAGAAAGGAATTCTGCTCGAGAATGGAAGTTAGATGGGGCCAGTAGGGTTTCATATCTGATCATTCCTTTTATAGTGTTCCGAACCCCCAAAATCTTGTCTGTTAGACCAGAGACGCTCCTAGTTGTCCATAGTCCTTATGACTCACATCAGAAGCCACTCTCCTCTCATTGACTTATTTCCTACTAAGTTTGACTCACAAATGGAGTGCTTAATTCTTTTTTTTTTTTTTAAAGATTTTATTTATTTTTTTGACAGAGAGAGACATAGCGAGAGCAAGAACACAAGCAGGGGGAGTGGGAGAGGGAGAAGCAGGCTTCCTGCAGAGCAGGGAGCCCGATGCGGGGCTCGATCCCAGGACCCTGGGATCATGACCTGAGCCGAAGGCAGACGCTTAACGACTGAGCCACCCAGGCGCCCTGGAGTGCTTAATTCTTATAGATGCATCTATTCTATCCTGTTAGGGAGACAAAGTTCAATCAGGAACTAAAAATTTTTGGTGGCTGAATGTGCTGACCAAGACAACGTTCTTATTACTGCTCAGAGGAATTGTAGTTTGTAAAAGTAGCTGATGCTTGTTCTTTCTTAATTCTTCCAAGAGAAGATTAAACAACAACTGTTCTTATTTAAGAGAGATTTATCATGCAGTATTAGATGTTTTTGTTTCATTTGTTTAGATTTCTTCTTTAGTAAAGTACATTATTTTTATGTGGAATCTCCATTTTATATCTCTATACTTTTTATCATTTTTGGACCATTTTAATATTTGGCCCTTTCTTTTTCAACCTTGGCTAAGTTTAAAAGTTTGTTCTTCTGATGACTTATTAGATTTTTTGCAATATAGATGCTGACCTTTACAAGTTTGAGTTTTAGTACAATTTTAAATTCTGTTTAATCAGTCTGTCTTTACTCTGTTGGTTTATCTTTCCTACAAGGGTTTTTCCTTAGCTCATCTTTACTCTTTTTGTTTGGAGAGTCCAGAGTATTTTCTTTAATTTACTTGAGAGCATAAATAAATGCTTTCTAAAATTTACTTATGTTTTCTGCCATATTTACATTAAAATATGCTCTTACATATTTACATTAAAATATATAGTACCTCTTACATGTTGTATTTATTTTCTTTTATAGGGCATAACATCTTTATGGGTATCATTTCATCTTTATATCGATACATTCTTAAGTGAAAAAGATGTATTCTGACCATGTATTTACCAATAAATTGCATGAATGGATTTTTGGGGGAGTCCTTTCACAATATTCTCTTGTATAGTATTAGGATTCTTGCCTAAGCTCTACAGTGGAATGGCTTTATAGGGTAAATTTATATTAGTGACCCAGCAATCTGGAATAAGTTGGAGACACGTGACACCCAAGCAGGGAAGTTTTCTCTCTGTGTGGTTTCTTCTCTATATGTAGGGAAACTGCAGTTCTCTAGGCCAGCTTTGCATAGCAAGTTTCTTTTTCTCCTGGCTTCCCCTCAAGTATACTGTTTGGCTGTGTGTGACCCCCTTCCTGGAGCTCCTCTCTGCTGTTTCAGGCAAAAACCCTATTTCAGTAGGAGAGTCAGATTCCTAACTCACTTCATCCACCAAAATAAACTCCAGATGGATTAAAGATTTACATGTAAAAAATTAAAACTCTGTGAGTACTCAAAGAAAATATGGGAAAGCATTTATACACTCTCTGGGTGGCAATGTACATTTTAAGTCCAATACAAGGATAAATTAAATTACTGATGGATTCAACTATTTGAAGATGTAGAGTGTCTGTATGTGAGAAAACTCACTCCACATACACTATTATATGGTAAATAAAAACATTTATAACATGATTTGATGGTCGAGGAATAAGTGCTTATATGTAAAGAATTTTTGCAAACCAATAAGGAAAATACAGAAATCTTAACAGAAGAATGAGCAATAGTAAGAGATAACACATACAAAAGAAAATAAGAATGGCTAATAACAGCATGAAAAAAATCTTTGCATGTCATTAATAAGTGTAAATCACAGCACTGAATTATATTTTCTTTATTATATTGAAAAATGTAAAAAAAAAGGCAGTAATACTTATCCAGTAATAATACTTATTGGGGAATTTCATTTTCAAGAACTTCTTTTAAAGAGTTGCATAATTTTCCATGGCTTGGATATAACATGATTTATTTCCCGTTTATGGACAGTATACTGTTTCCATTTTTTTTTTGCCACGGTAATAAATGCTGTAATAAACACTCCTTTAAATATGAATAAACTATGGCTATTATATACACAGGATAGGTTATCAGGAGTGGGATTGCTGTAACTAAGGGAACGAAGAAACAATTCACATTTTTGTGAACAGTAAACAGTAAATTCTCTTGTCCTCCCTCTGAGTTTTTCTAATACTGGGTATTATCACTCTTTAAAATTTTTGCCAATCCTAATGGGTAAGAAATTGAAGAGCAATGCTGTTTTATTATATAATATTGGATATTTGTGTTTCCTATGCATATTATATTTTTGTTTGTTTTAATATTTTTCTTATCAACATGTAGGAATTCTTTTTTTTTTTTTTGAGAGAGAGAATGAGAGAGAGCATGAGAGGGAAGAGGGTCAGAGGGAGAAGCAGACTCCCCGCTGAGCAGGGAACCCGATGCGGGACTCGATCCAGGGACTCCAGGATCATGACCTGAGCCGAAGGCAGTTGCTTAACCAACTGAGCCACCCAGGCGCCCAGGAATTCTTTTTATATTGGTATTTTCCCATTCCAACCTTCATCTTTGACTGTATTTGTTTGTTTTTAATTTAGTCAAATATGTCTGACTTTTCTTCTAGAACTTTTGGGCTCTCTACCTTTGATTAAAAAAAGTCCTTGATTAAAAGATTTCTCACCATTTATTTTCTTAAATTTTATTCCATTTTTATCTTATTTTTACATTTGTATCTTTACTCTATATGAAATATGTTTCTTTATATGATGGGAAGTAATGCCCAACTTAATTTACTTACAGATGGATAGCTAGTTTTGACAGTATTTTGACTAAATAGTTTTTTGTCTCTGTCATATTAAATTCTTGTATACATTGGAACCTACTACTGATTCTCTTCCATTCCACTGAATTATTTATTTCTTGTTTGACTAAGATGATATAGTAAGTGTTAAGAGATGGTTGGCAAGTCCTCAACTTACCCTTATTTTCATATTTTTTCTCTTCTTACACATTTATTCTTCCACGTGAATATTAAAATCATTTTTTAAATTTTATTATGATTATTGAAATCATTTTAACCTAATCAAAATGATGATGATTCTAACGATTGCTTTCATTCCAGAAGAAATGAAGAAATGAAACATATGTGCTTTCAAAGTATGTGCATTGGGAGGACATATATTTATATTTTGGCATCAAATCTTCCTTTTCAAGGATCTGGTTTGCCTCTTGACTTGTTAAAATCTTGTTTTGTATTTGAGAATAAAATTTAATAACTCATAGGTTTTTCACTATTGTGAGTAGCAGTTTTGTTTTGTTTTTAAAGATTTTATTTATTTATTTGACAGAGAGAGACACGGTGAGAGAGGGAACACAAGCAGGGGGAGTGGGAGAGGGAGAAGCAGGCTTCCCGCGGAGCAGGGAGCCCGATGTGGGGCTCGATCCCAGGACCCTGGGATCATGATCTGAGCCAAAGGCAGACGCTTAAGGACTGAGCCACCCAGCTGCCCCAGCAGTTTTGTTTTCTTATTTGAATTTCTTGTGTTTGTTAGATATAAAATGTTGATTTTGCATATGACATAGTCACCGTATCAAATTACTTTATGAATTGTAGCAGCTCTCTTTTTAGGGTCTTGAATTTTCTAGGTCTAATTTTCTAGGTATGTTAGTTATTTTATTTCTTATCTTCATATATTAGAATCTCAAAACTCAGTTTTGGCTAATAATTGTGATAAAGGGTCATCCTGATTTTAATGATGTTTGCCTTTTTATATAGTCTTTTTTATATAGTCTTTACTGTATTTATTTCCTTTCAATTTTACTTGGGGCTCTTAGTAGAAAATATTGCTGAATTTTATAAAGTGACATTTAGTGCCATTTATAGAATCATACATAAATATGAATTTTTGAAAAGTTTTAGATGCAATTCATTTGATATATTTCTTGATCATCTTTAGTTTCCCTCTTTGATCATAGCGTATCATTCTTTTGAAATATTGAAAATATTGATAGATCGATTTGGGATAATTTAAATAACACTGGAATTTGAGTCCTATTGGTGGGAATGCAAACTGGCACAGCCACTGTGGAGAGCAGTATAGAGGTTCCTCAAAATGTTAAAAATAGAACTACTCTGTCCAGAAATTGCACTACTAGGTATTTACCCAAAGGATACAAAAATACAGATTTGAAGGGATACATGCACCCCGATGTTTATAGCAGCATTATCAACAATAGCCAAACTATGGAGAGAGCCCAAATGTCCATCGGCTGATGAATGGATAAAGAAGAAGTGGTGTATATATATATATATATATATATATATATATATATATATATATATAT
>NC_058414.1:12993846-13034096 GCF_002201575.2 Neomonachus schauinslandi | reverse complement strand
ATATATATATATATATATATATATATATATATATATATATATATATAAAAAATGGAATATTACTCAGCCATAAAAAAGAATGGAATCTTGCCATTTGCAGTGACATGGATGGAGCTAGAGTGTATTATGCTAAGTGAAATAAGTCAGAGAAAGACAAATACCATATGATCTTATTCATATGTGGAATTTAAGAAAGAAAACAGATGAACATATGGGAAGGGGGAAAAGAAAAAAGGAGAAAGGGAAATAAGCCATAAGAGACTTCTTAACGATAGAGAACAAACTGAGGGTTGATGGAGGGAGGTGGCTGGGGGATGGGCTAGATGGGTGATGGGCATTAAGGAGGGCACTTGTGATGAGCACTGGGTGTTGTATGTAAGTGATGAATCACTGAATTCTACTCCAGAAACCAATATTGCACTGTATGTTAACTACCTAAAATTTAAATTAAAAAAAAAATACTGGAAAGAGTTCAGTTGTAAATCTAACTGGGCCTAGTGTCTTTAAAAATTATTAGTTTTAAAATTATGATAATTTAATTGCCTTCATAATCTTCATCATTAGTGGTTTGTTCAGGTTTTACTACTTCTTTCATTAGTTTTGATAGTTCATATTTTTCTAGAAAATTAGCCATTTATGTTAGGCTTTCACATATGTTCTCAGAATTGCATATAAAATTTTCAGACTTTTTTCTAATTTTTTCTATATCTGTTATGTCTCTGTTTTAATTTCTTTTTGTCTACTTTAACTATTTTTCTTCTTTATCAGACTTGTGAGAATTTATGTGTTTTTTTGGTCTTAGCAAAGAGTCAATTTTTAATTTCTTTCTGTTATTTTTCTCTCATATATTTCATCAGCTTTTTCTTTTGTTAATTTCTGTACTCTCTTTTGGTTTATTTTGTAGCTTCTATTTAAATATTTAAAATGTAGGGTGCCTGGGTGGCTCAGTTGGTTAAAGCGACTGCCTTCGGCTCAGGTCATGATCCTGGAGTCCTGGGATTGAGTCCCGCATCGGACTCCCTGCTCAGCAGGGAGTCTGCTTCTCCCTCTGACCCTCCCCCCCTCTCATGCTCTCTCTATCTCATTCTCTCTCTCAAATAAATAAATAAAAAATCTAAAAAAAAAAATAAAAAAAATATTTAAAATGTATACTTGGTTCCTTTATTTTCAGTTTTTATTTATTCATTTTCTGTTATTTTTTTGAGAGAGAGAGAGTGCACGAGAGTGTGTCTGGGGGGAGGGGCAGAAGGAGAGGGAGAGAGAGAATCTTAAGTAGGCTCCACGCCCTGTCTGGGGCTCCATCTCACGACTCTGAGATCATGACTTGTACCGAAATCAGGAATTGGAAACTTAAGCAACTGAGTCACCCAGGTGCCCCCAGTTTTTATTTTTTAATAGTAATAGTTGAGGCTTTACATTTTTCTGTAAGATACAGAATATTAACTAGTCTCTCCTTTTCATTGTCTTATAATTAGTAATTTCAGTTTTCATTGATTTTCTGATCTAGGGATTACTTAGGAAAATAGTGATCAATTTCCAAAGAGGTTTATTTTTATTGACTTTTATTATATTTTTCTGACTTACTGATTTATAATCATAAGTGACCCATATAATTTGTTGGGTTTTGAATCTTTTTAAGCAGTGTGTGTGTGTGTGTGTGTGTTCAAGTATGTGATTTATTTAAAAAAGTGTTCTGTGGAAATAAAATGTTCTCCAGTTATAGTATGTGAAATTGTATATAATGTATATATATAAAGTCTTGTTTTCTGATTATATTATTCAATTTTTCTATTGATTATATTATTTAATTTTTCTATGTGCTTACATATTTTTAATGTACTAGCCCTATGGTATTTTGGAAGATTAATATGATTGTGTTGTTTATGAATTTCTCCTTGTATTTCTATTAGCTTTATTTATTTTGTTTTGTTTGTTTTACTTCTGAGTTGCTTTACTTTGTTTATATAACATTCTTGTTATTGAACTTTTAAGTTATATGTTTTTGAAATTAAACCTTCCTTGTATAAATCATGTTTTGTATTATTGCATAATGCCTTTCTCTGTCATGTTTAATCCTTTTAACTTAAATTCTGCCTCATCAAAGATTCACATTACTACTCCTGCTTTCTCTGTGTTTGCTCTTGAATGGCGGTTGTTTTGCTTTTTTTCTAATTTTAGTCTTTTTCTAAAGACTAAATCATTTTTTAAAAAGTATAAACATTTATTTATAAAATATGTTAGTATAGGATGCATTTTAAAAAAGAAATTGCTAGGTAAAATTATCTTCATTTTATGACCTATATAATAATGAGCTCTTATGGATTGAAAAGAAATACATCAATAGAAAATTGATCAAAGAACATGATCTACATTAATAACGATACAACCTATACATAAATATAGATAGGCTATTTCAGCCTTACTAGTGTTTAAACTAATGTGACTTAAAACAAAAGCAACCTTTAAATTCACAAAAAATAGATAATACCTGATATTTTAATGAAGTTAGTTTCACATTGCCTTGGCCTTATAAAACTATGTAATCTACTTTTTAATTAATTAATTAATTAATCTTAAAGATTTTATTTATTTGAGAGAGAGAGAGAGACAGATAGTGACAGAGATAGCAAGAGAGAGCACAAGCATGGAGGAGAGGGGGAAGCAGGCTCCCGCTGAGCAGGGATCCTGACGTAGGCCTCAATCCCAGGACCCAGGGATCATGACCTGAGCCAAAGGCAGATGCTTAACCGACTGAGCTCCCCAGGCGCCTGGTAATCTACTTTTTGAAAACTGCTTGGCAATGCCTTTCAAGAAACATGTAGTGATTTTATATTTTGGCTCAAAATTCCCACTTTTGTGAATTTTTCCTGAGGAATTTTATTTATGGCAATAACTAATATCAAATCTGATACCTAATGGAGCATGGTATTTTAAATTATGATGTATCAAGTTGATGGAATCTTCAGGCACTGAAACCTAATAGACTGTATTGGGAAAGGCTTATCTCATTTATTTCTGTGCTATGACAACCACTGTGTAAACATAAATACATGAATCTCTATCTGTCTATCTGTCTATCATCTATCTGTCATCTTTCTGGATGATGAGTGGAAAATGTTATGGAGAATGTTCATCAGTTTTGCCTTGGGATTATGGGATTTGTTCTCTTTAAAATTATTTTTATTTCCTTTAAAAGTGTTAATTTCATAAGAACATTTTTGCAGTTTGGTAATCTGTATTGATTTTGGCAAGTGAGGGTGTGTTTTGTGCTGGTTTCAGCCTATCAATAACCAGTGTTGTGGTTGGTCCATCCCTTTTGGTTCTTATAGGATTGCAAGACACCCTTCAGCAACAACCATCAAGAAACATTGGAAAATTAAAGTTTTATCACTTACAAGACCTAGAAATTACACGGCATACCTGGGGCCACACTGGGATCACAGGTAGAGGGAGAGAGAGAGAGAGAGCAAGAGCATGGGCTGGGGTTCTGCTTTTAGTAGGGTTGAGGGTAGAGGCCTAGGGTTTTGCCACTTCAGTCTTTATTGGTGAATTTAAAATATAAGAGTGGGAATTTAAAGTGAGGGCAAGAGAAAATTCAAGTGACCAGATTTAGAAATCAACCAACATTTCTAAAAGAAAAGTGCTTTGGGGGGTTGTTGTTGTTGGTGGTGGCCTGACTGTCTACTTAGTCCTGTGGCTGGCACTTGATCTCAGCTCAGGTCTTTGACCTCAGAATCATGAGTTCAAGCCCTGCATTGGGCTCCATGCTGGGTCCAGAACCTACTTAAAAAAAACAAAACAAAACAAAACCCTGTTTGAAGTGGATGCCTCTTTGAAATAGATGCCTAGGCAAGCAAAGATTACTGTCAGCACTTACACTACAGGGTGTCTGTGTGGGACTTCGCATTTTGAACTAATATTTCTTCATAATTTTCTGAAGACATTTCCAAAGTAGAATTTTGATTAGCTTATTTTGCAAACAGAAAAGGGAGAAGCACAGTACTCAGTGATAATAATTGTCTAAAGTGGTAGACAGAATTAGGAGATGAATATCAATGGTCCCATGCCCTTGTCTAATTTCCTCCTCCAGGATGCAGGTGGAACTTAGACTTGCTTCTGTAGCCCACAGAACATTAGGAAGGTGGTGGGATAGTCACTGGTATGATTATGTTGCAGTATATGACTCTGTCTTAATGGACTAGGGTGAGAGACAGTCTCCTAATGGCTCTAAAGAAGGAAACAGCCATATTGTGAACTCCTTTTGTAGAGGTGTGGCCTCTAGCAACTGAGGACCTCAGTCCTCTGACCACAAGGAAATGAATCAGCCAATTAAGGTTGCTTGGAAGGGGATCCTTTCCTAGGTAAGCCTCCCATGGGAACATACCCTGGCCATCACCTGGATTTCAGCTGTTGAGACCCAGAGCAGAGAACCCAGCCGAGCCATGCCCAAATTTGCCATATAGAAACTGTGAAATAATAAGTGGGTGCCATTTTAAGCCACTAAGTTTATAGTAATTTATTATGTAACATAGAAAATCAATACATCTGATAAGCATTTGGATTTCATATGAGCCCCAAGCTTCACATGTCATCTGGTTTTTGTGTGTGAGTATAACCCCAAAGTTGTGTATTTTTTCTGATGTTTGAAGAGGAGAAATCTTCCTTTCTGTTATGTATTTGAATTTTACATTTTGTGAAACAGTTTTTTTCCTTAATTCTGAAATAACGGTACCAATTATCCAATAGACACTGTGTTAGAAATCACTGTGTTTCTGACTGCAAGCAGAGAGCCACTGAGTCAAAAGATGTTCATTGTAAGGAGTCACAGATTGGAAATCTCAGGAACTGTGTCTTCTCTAGGAACTTGTCTCGGCCCGCTCTGCTTCTCCTTGGATGATACTGTGATCTCCCAATGACTGGCTTCCTTCCCAGCGACTCAGTATTGTTTTTGCTCCTTCCTTGTTTTGGGGCACATGTATTATTGCCTTGCCATGTCCCTGAGTCACTTTCATAATGTATTTTTTGCTACGAGCTTCACATCTAATGACCCAGCATCTCCTTTCCCCAGTATCAAAAGTTTGGGAGAATAATGCGATTGGATCAGTCCAAAGTTCTACAGGAAGAGGTCACTGGCTGGCCTGTTGATGAGCTGCCACTGCTCAGGTGCCGCTGCCTGGGGTTCCACGCTGGAGGAAGGCCTAAGCCACTTCGGTTGCAGCAGTAGTAAGTGGGCAGGTTATGGGGGTCTGGATAGGCAGTGACAACATTACTTGTATGATCTGTCAGTTACCAGGAGGTTCTTTAAATGAAGAGCATCATCATTTTTAGTTTTTCTCATTTGTAAAACAGAGGAAGTGACATTTCCCAACTTAATTTTGGAGTAGTGAAAAGAAATTAAGATGCCTTCTTAAGCATCAGAATCCATAAACTGTAATGTGTTTATAATCAGAATTTTAAGATTCATTAGGGTCCTGAAAGAACGCTTTGTTTTTTTTCTTAGTCTCTGCCTACAGTATAATGCTGTAAGTGTATTTGCAAGTTATTATGGCAGGAGAGGTAATTGTAAAGAAGAACATTAGGGGAAAGTATGTTAACTAAGTTTTTTGATGTAATGAAATGCAGCGGAATCATAAAGGAATGTGTTCGTTTGTGGGGCGGTGAGTTCCCGCTATATGGAGCAAAAGGCAAAGCTCATGTTTATGTATTGTAAATGGATACTGTAAATGGATAGTTCTTCATGGGTTTTATTGATTGAATTTCTTTGGCTGATGACAAAGTTACTAAAAAGTAGTGCAAATAGAGATCTGATAGCAGGCATTCATTTTTTTTTTTTCCCTTTTACTTCATTAACCACATCCACTTTTGTATCTTGCAAGCCAACTCTAAACCTAGACAGAATCCCCAATATACTCATGACTCACTTGATTCATTACCAAAGGGGCAAAGATTTTTTTTTTGTTTGAATTAGAAGGAAAAGGAGGAGAGTTATAATTATTAATCAGTAAAAAGCTACTTTCCCCCCATTTTTTTTTTCCTGGTCACAACGATACACTATGTTCAGTTTGTACTTCTGGTGCTCCCTCTTCCCATTTTTTCTTGTCTAATATCTGTGGGAAGAAATGGCCAATTGACTCAAGAGCTTGGTATCTGTCTGTGAGTTTATAGTCCCAGTCCAGTATTGGGGAGGTCCACTGCCAAGAGACCTGTCTGGATGGAAGCGGGTTGAGAGACTAGAGATCTCAGTAGGAAGTCTGGTTCTAGTCCTTGACTTTGGTGGTTACCTTGGGCAAGTAGCCCGGTCTGCTTCATTGTTTGATCTGCAATAGCAGCAGAAATGTCAGTGAAAGAGCTGTATGATGCAGTGCTTCTGCTACAGCAGTCACTGTTTTAATGTTTCCAGGGGCTGTCTCCTATGCTTCTTGCAGTCTTCCTATGACATAGGTATTACATGCATTTTGCAGAAGAGAAAGGGACCCAAGGTTGTTATGTGGGCGGTAAACTGCAGAAAAGGAGCCTGTGCTCCTAATTCAATTTCCTGTCCCTGTGATGGGTGGTAGCTCCAGGAGGGAGAACAGAAAACGTGAATCAGCACCTCGTGTGGGGCATGTACCGAGGCAGACAATGGAAGGCTGCTGTGGAGGACACAGACAGGGAGATCAGAGAAATCCAGGAACATCAGAAGCTGAGGTGAATTTTGAGGCGTGAGACTACAGAAGGTGGGGGGAGGACATTCTGGTGACAAGGAGTAGCATTCTGTGAGGTTCCGTGGGTGGGTAACTATGTGGGGTGCGTTACTGCTTCTAGTGCAGAGAAAGTTTCTTGAGAGTTGTGATGGGACACAAAGGTATAGAGGTGGCCAAGAGTCAGATCCCATTACGTAGTTGCTTTTTAGAAAGGTGATGTGTGCACATTTCTTTGAAGTTTCTAAGTGCTACAGGGGAGCTTCTGTTACGGGCTCTCTGTGCTGCTGGGATTTGCATCTCCATTTCCATGGACACAACCCTGACTCAGTGGGTCAGTTTTTTTTTGCCTGGACTCCTATACAAACTTTACCTTCTCCCTTCTTTTTTCTGATATAGACTCTCTTGAACCTGGAAGCAGAGCTTTGATCAGGTCTCTCCCCTGCTCATAAACTTTACAGAGGTGCTCGAAAGTTTTGTTGATTAAAATCCAGCTTTGGTAACATGGATGCTGTCAAAGCCTCCAACCCATTTTCCAACTGTGTTTTCAGCATCTCCTTTAACGAGTTAGGTTCTCATCAAATGCATCTGTTCATGTTCTCACTTCGTGTTCTCTTACTGAGTCCCCTTCTTGACCTTCCCACATCTTTGGATCTTCAAAGTCTGTCTTGTCCAGCCAGGTATACATGCCTCTTAACTGATTCCTGAGACCTCTGGTGCCCTTCAAAGACCTTTAGGAGCTGCCCTCTGCAGCTCTGGGGATATTTCTAGTTTCTACCTTGTGCTTTCCACTTACATCTAATTTCCTGAGTTTCTGTCTTATTGTCCAGTTCCTGGAGATCTGTTGCTGTCTTTTCCTTTGTTTTCTCCTTAATACCTCACCTCTTGGATCATCCACATTTGCACTGAGAGGTCATAAGGCAAGTGACATCTTCCTCCTTGTCCTGACCAGACCAGACTCTAGGATACTTTACCAGAATCCAGGCCTAGTGTTGCTACTGCCCTCTGGTCTAGAAGGGTGGTTGGCCCTGATTCCATGAGCCTGTTGGTTTGTTTTGTCATCTATTCCTTCAACAAATATTTACCAATTACCTACTGTGTGCCAGGCACTGGACATAGTGGTGAGCCAAGCAGTAGATACGGGACCTGCTTTCTAAGGATGTCAGGAAATGCTTCCTTGAGAATTCCCCAAGGCTAGTAGTTGTCACCATCCCCAAGACTGTGCATTAACCCTGAGCCATTAGCGTTAAATGAACAGTTTTCAGAAAAGGTCTCTGTTCTCCTAGCTTTGAGCTCTTTATCTTGCCTCAACTCTTTTCTGTGGATACTAAAATATTGACCATGTTTTGGTGAAATCCAGTTCTACCACTTGTATCATTTTCTCCCAGATCAAGACCAGGTCTAGGTGACTGAAGGAACTATTTGTACTTTTTAAAAATTTGATTCCTAGAAGTCTGTGGAATCCAATTAAAATGGATTTAAATGCTTCTAAGTTAGTATTAAATTTATAATAAGCATGCGATAAGGTGGGAGCAAGTGGGGGGTTCTTTGTTTATGTTGGTAGTATTTTGTTAGTGGTTAGAATGAGGTGTAATTAAATTTTTAATAAATAAACAACTGATTGGCTAGCAGTTTTAGTGGTTAGTATGTGGCAGGCACTATGCTAAAAGTTACCATATGTATTATTTCATTTAATCCTTTGGAAAAACTGTCAACACATCTTTCACCAAATCATGTGTAAGCCCTTTCTTGGGCTCTTCACAATTTGGCTTACACCTTGTCCTGACTCAGTTTTTCACTATCTTTGAAACTTTTGTGACAACTAAACATATTCCTGGCTATTTTGTGTGTTCTATTAGTGCATGTTTTTTTTTTTTTCTTCTACCTAGAATGCATTCTTTTCTTCTGAGTGAAAATCTTACACTTGGAGTTGTTACCTCTTCAAGATATTCCAGTCAATCCATATTGGATGTGATCTTTGGTACTTCCCCTAAATAAACTAGAGGCTCAGTGAATATTTGTTGAATTAAACATCGGCCGCTTTGGATAGTTTTGCTAATTTGTCTTATTTAAACCAAGCAGATGTTCTTTAATGGCCAAGCAATTAATATGATTTGAAATGGTTTGCTGCTCTTCATCCTGCCATTTTAGACAACTAACCAGCTGCCAAAACAAACATCCCTTTTAAAACATAAAATCACTAAGAATTTCTTGATTTTGAGCAATTTCCATGATTTAAGAATACCTTATACTGTAGTTTAATAAAGGAAGTCCCAGGAAGTCTAGTTTATAACCATTTGCCCCAGTAGGTGCTCAAGTTTTTGAATGAGTGGGTCCTATGAGATATGTACTATTGTTATTATCAGATTAAAAGTGTGGCACAGAGAG
Source organism: Neomonachus schauinslandi (assembly GCF_002201575.2). Classification (NCBI taxonomy): domain Eukaryota; kingdom Metazoa; phylum Chordata; class Mammalia; order Carnivora; family Phocidae; genus Neomonachus; species Neomonachus schauinslandi. The sequence goes on along the minus strand of NC_058414.1, from coordinate 13,025,028 downwards.
ATTATATAGTTTGCTTGGATCACACAAAGTAGCCAGCGGCAAAGCTGACACTGATGTGTCTTCCCACTCTGTCAACAGTTTTCAGGGGTATAATTCTAAGTTGAGTCTCATTTCACATTTAATTCCATTATTACTCTTTCTTTTTTTTTTTTTTTTTAAAGATTTTATTTATTTATTTGACAGAGACAGAGATAGCGAGAGCAGGAGCACAAGCAGCGGGAGTGGGAGAGGGAGAGCAGGCTTCCCGCCGAGGAGGGAACCCGATGTAGGACTCGATCCCAGGACCCTGGGATCATGACCTAAGCCGAAGGCAGACGCTTAACGACTGAGCCACCCAGGCGCCCACTCTTTCTTTTAAAAGATTTTATTTATTTGATAGAGAGAGACACAGAGAGAGAGGGAACACAAGCAGAGGGAGAGGGGGAGAGGGAAAAGCAGGCTTACCGCCGAGCAGGGAGCCCGATGTGGGGCTCGATCCCAGGACCCTGGGATCATGACCTGAGCCGAAGGCAGACGCTCAACGACTGAGCCAAACAGGCGCCCACATTATTACTGTTTCTTATACCACCTTTCTAGGAATACCTGGACTCCCAAATACTATGACAAGGGACTGTAGAAAAATATTAATGTTACTGCTGATGCATGTCATATCTGGTAAAATAGTACATGTGTCTGAAATTACAGATTATTTTATAGGAAAAGAGATGATTTAATTTATTCGGCAAAACTTCCAAAATACATTATAAATCTAATTGCCAAAAGTTTTATTTAACTTTTCTATACGGTACCTGTTCCTCAGAATAATTGAAAAAATCTTCCTCCAAATGGTCAACAGTTGCTTCCCTCCCCCCACTTTTTAAAAATGTTACTTACTAAGAACACAAATGCCAGATTTCAGTTAATTGCGTTTTTATGTGCAGTCATTAACTACTGAAAAAAAGTAGCTTAAATGGAAACACTGACATAAACCTCATTACAGTGGCTCCAATGTGTTGCTATCATAAAGTATCCATCTTCTATATGTGTGTGTTTTCATAGGATGCTATTGAAAAGGTAATGGAAAGTTAATGTTGCAATGGAGAATTTGATTTTGTGTATATATTTTTAAACACTCTAGTACGGTGTCTGTTTACAACATCAAGGGGTTTATTTGGAATTAAGGTTTATCATAAACTTTATGATATTTAAAACATATTTTACAACTGGCCATATATTATTTATGCTCCCTATTTGGAAGTTTTTCTTCTTTCTTTGACAAAATATTTCTTATATTTCTTTCTGTAGGCTGAACAGACTGTTTATACTCAATTTTCAAGAAGAAAAAAACAAACCTTAGGATTTGAGAGTGATCAATTACACTTTCTCTTATAATTTTTTTTGATGTTTAAATTTTATTTAATTTTTAAAGATTTATTTATTTTTTATATATATATAGAGAGAAAAAGCATGCGTGCAAGCAGGGGGAGGAGCAGAGGGTGAGGGAGAGAATCAGACTCCCCACTGAGTGTGGAGCCCAACACCAACACGGGGCTCCATTGATCTCATGACCCGAGATCACGACCTGAGCTGAAACCAAGAGTTGGATACTCAACCGACTGAGCCATCCAAGCATCTGGATGTTTAATTTTTAATGTGTAGTGTGTTAAATGATAGGAATAGTTGAATATAAAATAATCATTTATAAGATATCATTGTCGTCATCGTCATCATCATCATCTTGGACTTCACTGGAATGGGCATAGAAATTTGCCCAATGTAGTTTTCATAAAGAAGGGAGCCAAAGGGGCGCCTGGGTGGCTCAGTTGGTTCAGCATCTGCCTTCACAGGTCATGATCCTGGGGTCCTGGGATCGAACCCCACGTCTGGCTCCCTGCTCAGAGAGGAGACTGCTTCTCCCTCTGCTTCTTCCCCCTGCTCATGCTCTCTCTCTCACACATGAATAAATAAAAGCTTAAAAAAAAAAAAAAAAAAAAGAAGGGAACCAAGGTGTGGGGAACTGAAGCAATTGTAGAGACAGAGTTGAGACTGTAATCATTGTCTTGTCAGTCTAATCATCCTAAATATCAATTTGTAAAACTTGAGAAGAAACTTGAGTACTTTTCCTTTAGAGCTTTCCCCCATGGTAGGCGCTTTGCAGGAAGGGGTTTGAGAGCATTCATTTTTTTTTTCACTGCATAACCCCTGGACAAGCTGCTTATCTTCTCTGTGATCTAGTTTCCATACCTGCAAACTGGGGATAATAATAGTGTCTAGCTGGTAATGTTGCTGGGAGGCTTAAGAGGGTTATTGCACAATAAGGATTCAATAAATTTTACTAATATTATTATTTAAATAACCAACAGATTTATTTTGAGTCATTTTGAGGCAGAATGGCAGAAGAGAGCTGGACAGACTCGGGTTCTCATCTTGGTTTCTTATTTAATGGTGTTCAGCTAAGCTACTGAATTCTCGGAGGCCTGACTTTCTTCTGAGTAAGTGGGATAATAATATTTGGCAGTCTTTTGGAAGAATGAGATTATGTATGTAAATTACCAAGCATGGAGTCACACCCAATAGTGGGTGCTTCGTGAATGGAGCCATTATAATTACTTACAAGAAACACAGTAATAATTAGATTGAGTGCCTAAGGACACTATGTCTTTACAAAATAGTGTTACTTTATTCAAAACATAAAGAACAAAGGTCAGTGTTCTGAGAAACTCATGTAGTTGAACATTACCTCTCAGCCAAAAGAAATATGTTATAGAGAGTAAGTGGTTGTAAATGCTATGTTCTATTTATACATGATGAGGGTGTTGTGAACTCTGGAGCCACATTTTAAATATCATGTGTGAGGGCTTTCTTGTTTCTTACCTTATAAAATGTCCTCATTTTAAATGTCTCTAAGTGCATGTAAACATATATAAAATAGCCCCAAACACTTGCTTTAAAATAAGCAAGATCTTCTAGACCAGACCATTTTCTTTCTTTTTCACTGTTTTATTACAATCCTTCTATCAGGATTTCATGTTTGATCTTAAAATCACAGATTTTTATAGCTGGAAGGGACCAGTCCAACACCCTAAATTTATGTGAGGAAACTGTGACCTGACAAGTTTAAGTGACTTGCCTAAGGCTATATAGTAAGTTAGTAACACAATCCTGGTCTCTTGTCTCTAAGCCAGAATATTCAGGGAGGACAAATGACAACAGGATTCAGACAAAACTGAAGCTTTTATAAACGTAGGACAGGTGGTTTGGGGATCCTACAAGGTGACCATCAGCTCTATGACATACAGCATATAGCTGAAGGAAAAGGTTGGGGGAGGCTGGTGCTGGAGACCCTTACCTGGTGGCAGAGAGTGGCCCCCATGAAATTACCTGGATGGAGCTATACCCCATTTATGAAGGATATTGTGATCTCAGGTATGTTCAGGTAACAATTACCTAAGGATGTCAGGTTGAACCAGAAAGTCAAACACCAGTCCAAGTAGTGGGGAGGTAGATTCAAAGTCAGAAAAGCAAGAGCACCTAAGCTCCAGGGAGGCTCTGCTAATGAATAGCTTCAGGAAGTCACTTATCTTTCAGTAGTTTGGTTTTCTCAACAGTAAATTTATAATAATACTTATATCTTACGGGTGTGCTGATAATCAAACAAGGTAAATCACGAAGTGCATAGTGTCTGGCAAGTATAGGAACTGCTTAGTAAATAGTAAATAGTAACTATCACTACAAGTCCAACTACTCAGTCTCTCCATGGTAGAAGATCTGATATAGAGAGATGAATTCTACCGCTTGAGAAAGTGCTTCGAGAACTTACCTACCATATTCTCAGGTCCGAACAAAGGCACCCAATTTAGGATAGCATTCTAGTCTGAACAGACAAAAGGGGTACTTTGTAGAGAAATTAAGGCAGAAACCTTTTCCTTGAGCTGGGTAACAAGGTGGGTAATCAGTATTCTTAGGGAGTGAAGCATCTGGAATCTGATGCTTTCCAAGATACACTAGTGAGCTGGATATATCTCAGACTCAAGAGGCTCTGAATAAAAGATGCATTTCAGCGTTTGTATTCTGACTAGACTCAAAGATCACTGGGGGACTTTCCTCCTCCATTGTTTTAGAAAGATGACTTTTAAATAACATCGGGTTAGTATTTCTTATAACTACCTACTTTAAAACTGACTGGTAATAGTAAATCTCTTCTTTTAGATAGGCATTTTCTAATGTGTTTTTTTGTTTGTTTGTTTCTTTTTTGCTGATGCTCCAAAATGAGTTGTCAGTTCTGTGCTGACTATCTATAGCTCTGTTTAGGGTTTAGTCTCTAAAATGCTCCAGGTTTTGATAAAGCCATATAACAATCCATCTCAACCTCAAAAATGTCAACAACAAATTTGTCCCAACCACAAATTTCTGATGTATCCTAAGACCTGAATATATATGATTTGTCTTAGCTGTTTCTATGGCTTAATTTCTGTCTATTGATCATAGACTTTTATGGCAAATCTGTACAGCCTGAAGTAGCTCAAGTAAGGAAATGATGTGGGCATACTATATGCAAAACCTGTGCACTAAAGATTAATAGAATAGACGTAAATAAATTTACAATGAATAAGAACCATTTATTAGTACATTAGATCTTCCCAGATTCTTCTTAGGATGTAGACATAGCATTGCAAATATAAAGCCAAAAAACAACCATAAAAAGAAAATGTTGAAACAAATAAGACACAAGACATTTTGTTTTTGTTAGCCCTCACATTTCTCCCTTTATTCACAGGATCGTGAGCTTTTACACTAGACTTCTTGGAAGTGTATTATTTGAGTTTGTATTCCCAGCACCTAATATGGTACCCAGAAGATAGAGTAGGTGCATAGTAAATATGTATTGAATGAATGAATGATGGTAGCTTGAATAAATAGTCCTGGGACAAGGAATAGCCCAGCAAATCTGGAGAACTTTTGGATATTTTGTTGTATGTGTAGCATACTCTCTTTTAGTTCTCTTAGTAGGAGAACCTATTTGATCAAATAAAACAACATATATGAAAATCCTTTTTTTTTTTTTAAGATTTTATTTATTTATTTGAAAGAGAGAGACACAGCAAGAGAGGGAACACAAGCAGGGGGAGTGGGGGAGGGAGAAGCAGACTTCCCGCTGAGCAGGGAGCCCGATGCAGGGCTTGATCCCAGGACCCTGAGATCATGACCTGAGCCGAAAGCAGACGCTTAAGGACTGAGCCACCCAGGCGCCCCTGAAAATTCTTTATAAATTGCAACATGCTCTGCCAAAAGTAGGCCTTGCCAATACTTTGAGAACCTGGAAAGACCACACCCTCTGAATAAAGACCAAGGTCTATGAGTAAGAAAAATACTGAAACAGACCAACCCTAACAAAGGCTAAAGCCAATTCATGATAAGATCTCAGGTAATTCAAAATGCGTGCCATAACAAAACTTAACATAAGCATCCTGGAATTTTATAAGAAGTTAACATCAGTCAGAACCTTAGCCATATATTCTTTATAATGTTTAACCCACAACCGAAAATTTGTAGATGTGAAAAAGCTGGAAAAAAATCACTAATAAGATAAAATCATCAGTGGCAACAGACAGAGATGATCCAGATATATGGATTTTTTTATTTTATTGGGTTTAATTAATCGTGGTTAATAGATTAAAAATAAGAGGAAAAGATGGACAAAATAATGATAATTAAAAAGATAGGCTATTTCCATAGAAATGTAAAATAAATTAAATGGGCATTAGAGAATACCAAAATGTATCTGAAGTTAGAACTCATTAGATGGATTTTATCACAGACTACACACAGCAAGACAGAATTGGTGAATTTATAGACAAGTCAATAAAAAAAAAAATCCAAACTGAAGTTCAAGATAGAAAAAAGGGGGCTCCTGCGTGGTACAGTCGGTTAAGCATCTGCCTTTGGCTCAGGTCATTATTCCAAGGTTCCTGGGATTGAGTCCCACATTGGGCTCCCTGCTCCACAGGGCGTCTGCTTTTCCCCTCTGCCCCTCCCCCCATTCATTCTCTGTCTCTCTCTCTCTCTTGCTCTCTCTTCCTCTCAAATAAATAAAATCTTAAAAAAAATAGAAAAAAGAATAATAAGAAGAAAAGAATATAAGCAGAAAAAAGTATAAGGTATAGATAGATCACGTGCAAACACTCAGACATATGTGTAATTTTAATCCCAGAAGGAAGGGATAGAGAAGTGGATTAAGCAATGTTTGGGGAAATTATGGCTGGGAATTTTCCTAAACTGATGAAAGATATCAACCCCCTGATTCAGGAATCTCAGGCAACTGAAAACTTCAAGACATCAGAATCTAATGAATCTTCATTGATTAGATGAAGCCCAGAGTAGGGGAAAAAAGACAGATTATGTATGAAGGAGCAACATAAAGAATAATGGCTGATTTTTAAACAGAATCTGTAGAAGCCAGGAGACAATGTGATGACATCTTTAAAATGCTGAAATTAAAGTAAAAAAAAAAAAAGCCCTATATGGTATCAGACCTAATATTACTGTGATGTGTTGCCTTGACATCTGGAGCCAGGAGAGCCTGGACTGGCCTAATTGCAAGTTCCTCTCCCGACTCTGCTCCCATGGATAAAGTCCTCTAGCTGATCAACTCTCCTTATCAAACAGACCAGGCACAGCTCCTGCTGATTCCTGAGTAGCATGTCTTGGTTTTCTGCCAGCTCGTGGAATTATCCAAACAAGCCAATCACATGGTTCTGTGAGAACTAGAGGGCGCTCTTCCCTCTTGACCCTGCAAAGCCTGCTTCCCCCAGCTCCTGGTTATTCACTCTGTTGTGCATCCCCCGTGTGACCCTGAGCGCAACCCCCATGTGAGCGCACCCCCTGTGTGACCCTGTGTGGTATGCAGTGCCCTCCTCCCCTAGGCTGTGGGTACAAGTGCCTAATAAATAAACTGTTGTTCTTAGGTGCCCAGTTTTAGGTATCGAGTGCTTGACCATCCCTTTAATCCTAGTGCAGGGGACCCCTCCATCTCTAATGGGGTGACGAGGAGGCAATTAAAATAGTCTGTCAACCTATGATTCTTTATTATTGTACAAGGAATTATGCTAAGTGCAGGGGCAAGGGTACTGATAAATAAGAAATCATCTCTTACTTCAAAGAGCTTATGATTTAGAGGGATAAAAGAAAATAATCAAAACCTTAGAACCAGGATTATATAATTAAAGCCAGGATAGTTGGGTCTTGCGATCAATTCTGGAGCAAAACATTAAGAGGAGTAAATTAGAAAGGCGAATCTTGAGGTTTAGAGTGCTTAAAGCAATACCAGGAATGTTTTATAGAAATCGAAACCCCTGGCCCCCACCCTTGCCCATTCTGATCCTGTAGATATTTAAAAGGCTTTCATGTAAAGTGATACTAGACTTATTCTACAATTAAAAACAACCTGAAGGAAGAGAAAGCCACAAAAAGACTGATTTTGGGTTAAAAAATAAAGTTACCTCTGTTAGTGGTCAGAAATACTTGTTTAAGGACTTGGTGACCTCGGCTGGTACTGACTTCCGAATCACTGAAAGTGTTACTGCACATGCAAGACAACCACCTTGCGAGAATTCTGGAATTGGATCTCGGGCTCTTGAAGTTTTAGATCACTGGAGAATATCTGGGTTTATGATCAGTGAATGTTTATGGACATAGTGGGTGCTAAGATATGAGTAGAAGATATGGAAGTAGGAAGACATGTTATATCCACCACCGTTCACTTTTGGTTACTATTGGCATGGAATGTCTTTTACATCCTTTCACTTTCAGCCCATGTGTGGACCTAAATCTAATGGGAGTCTCTTGTACATACTGTATAATTGGATCTTGTTTTATTATTCATTCAGCTACTGTATGTCTTTGATTGGAAGGGCTTAATCTATTTATGCTTAAAGTAATTACTGATAGGGAAGGACTTGCTATTGGCATTTTAATTTTTTGTCTTTTTAAAAATTGAAGTATGATTGACAATTTTATATTAGTTTCATGAGTATAGTGTAGTGATTTGACATTTGTATACATTGCAAACTGACCAGCACACTGAGTCTCCTTACCATCTGTCATACAAAGTTAATACAATGTTATTGACTGTATTCGCCATATACATTACATCCTCATGACTTACTTGTTTTATAAGTAGCAGTTTGAACCTCTTGATCCTCTTCACCCAGTTCAACCCCCTTCCCACCTGCCTCCCAGAATCCCCATCCCCTCTGGCAACCACCACTCTATTCTCTGTATCTATGAGTTTGGGTTTTGTTTTGTTTGTTCAGATTCTACTTATAAGTAAAATCAAGTGGTGTTTGTCTTTCTCTGACTTATTTCATTTAGCATAATATCCTCAAGGTCCATCCCTGTTGTTGCAAATGGCAAGATAAAAAAGAATGTATTCTTTTTTATGGCTAAGTAATATTCGTGTGTGTATGTGTACCACATCTTCTTTAACCATTCATCTATCCATGGACACTTAGGGTTGCTTTTGTATCTTGGCTATTGTAAATAATGCCACAATGAACATAAGGTTACATGGATCTTTTTGAATTAGTGTTTTTATTTTCTTCAGATAAATGCCCAAAAGTGGAATTTCTGGATCATATGGTAGTTCTAGTTTTAATTTTTTTGAGGAAACTCCATACTGTTTTCCATAGTGGCTGCACCAATTTACGCTCCAACCAAAGGTACATGAGAATTCCCTTTTCTCCACATCTTTGCCAGCACTTGTTATTTCTTCTCTTTGATACTAGCCATTCTGACAGGTGTGAGGTGATATCTTATAGTGGATTTGATTGGCATTTCCCTCATGATTGGTGATGTTGAGTACTATCTGTCTGTCTGTCTATCTATCTATCTATCTATCTAGTAGGCTCCATGCCCTGAGCCTACTGAGATCAAGACCTGAGCTGAAATCAAGAGTCAGACACTTAACTAGCTGAGCCACCCAGGCACCCTGAGCATCTTTTAATGTGTCTGTTGGCCATTGTAGGTCTTCTTTGGAAAGATGTCTATTCATGTCTTCTTCCCATTTTTTAATTGGATTGTTTGTTTTTATGCTTTGAGTAGTATGAGTTCTTTATATATTTGGGATATTTGTTCCTTATCAGATATATGATTTGCAAATGTCTTCTCTCATTCAGTAGATTATCTTTTTGTTTTGTTGATGATTTCATTCACTGTGCAGAGGCCTTTTAGTTACTCAGTTTAGTTTGTTTTTGCTTTTGTTGCCCTCACCTTTGGAGTGAGATCCAAAAAACCAGTACTAAGATGGATGTCAAGGAACTTACTGCATGTTTTCTTCTGGGAGTTTTATGGTTTCTGGTCTTATGTTGAAGCCTTTAATCCATTTTGAGTTAATTCTTATATGTGGTGTAAGAAAGTGGTCCAGTTTCATTCTTTTGCATGTAGCTATCCAGTTTTTCCATCATCATTTATTGAAGAGACTGTCCTTTCCCCATGGTATATTCTTGCCTCCTTTTTCATACATTGACAATATATGGTTGGGTTTATTTCTGGTCTCTTTATTCTGTTACATTGATTTATATGTCTGTTTTTATGCCAATACCATACTGTTTTGATTACTATTGCTTTGCAGTATAGTTTGAAACCAGGGGCTTGATGCCTCCAGCTTTGTTCTTCTTTCTCAAGATTTCTTTGGCTATTTGGAGTTATGGTTTCATATAAATTTTAGGATTAATTTTTTTGGTTCTGTGGAAAATGCCATTAGATTTTATAGGGATTGCATTGAATCTGTATATTCCTTTGGGCAGTATGGACATTTTAACATATTAATTCTTCCAATCCAGGAGCACAGAATATCTTTCCACTTATTTGTGTTCTTCATTTTCTTCCATCAGTGCCTTCTAGCTTTCAGAGTACAGGTCTTTTGCCTCCTTGATTAAATGTATTCCTAGATATTTTATTCTATTTAATGCAATTATAAATGGCATTTTTTCTTGATTTCTATTTCTGATAGTTCATTAGTAGTGTATAGAAATACAGATTTTTGTATATTAAATTTGTATCTGGCAACTTTACTGAATTCATTTATTAGCTGTAATAGTTTTTTGATGATGTCTGTAAGATTTTTTACATATAGTATCATGTAATTTGTAACTAGTGACAGTTTTAATTCTTCCTTTCCATTTTCGATGTCTTCTATTTCTTTTTCTTGCCCAATTTTTCTGGCTATGACTTTCAATACTATGTTGAATAAAAGTGAGAAGAGTGTGGGCATCCTTGTCTTGTTCCTGATCTTAGAGGAAGACTTTCTGCTTCTCACCGTTGAGTATGATTTTTTTGAAAAGATTTTATTTATTTATTTGACAGAGAGAGAGACAGTGAGAGAGGGAACACAAGCAGGGGGAGTGGGAGAGGGAGAAGCAGGCTTCCCACTGAGCAGGAAGCCTGATGCGGGGCTCAATCCCAGGACCCTGGGATCATGACCTGAGCCAAAGGCAGACGCTTAACGACTGAGCCACACAGGCACCCCTCACCATTGATTATGATATTAACTGGGGTTTGTCATATATGGTCTGTATTAAATTGAGGTACATTTCCTCTATAGATACTTTGTTGAGATATTTTTTTAATCATAAATACATGTTGAATTTTGTCAAATTTTTTTTTTCTGTATATATTGAGCTGATTTTTTTTAATCTTTCATTTTGTTAATGTGACTTATCAATGTTGATTGATTTGTGGATGTTGAAACATCCTTGCATCCCTGAAATAAATCCCACTTGATCTTGGTGTATGACCTTTTTTAATGCATTGTTGAATTTGGTTTGTTGAAGATTTTTGCATCTATTTTTCTCAAGGATATTGACCTGTAATTTTCTTTTTTTTGTTTGGTGTCTTTGTCTGGTTTTGGCATCAGGGCCAAACTGGCCTTGTTAAAATGAGTTTGTAAGTGTTCCCCTTATTCAGTTTTTTGAAGAGTTAGAGAAGGATTGCTATTAATTATATGGCTAATTATGTTGGTATTCTTTATGTGTTTGGTAGAATTTATCAGTGAAGCCATCTTATCCTGGACTTTTGTTTGTTGGGAGGTTTTAATTACTGATTCAATCTCTTTACTCATTATGGGTCTGTTCAGATTTTCTGTTTCTTCATGATTCAGTCTTGGAAGATTGTATATTTCTAGTAATTTATCCATTTCTTTTAGGTTTTCCAATTTTTTTTTAAAAGATTTTATTTATTTATTTGAGAGAGAGAGAATGAGAGACAGAGAGCACGAGAGGGAAGAGGGTCAGAGGGAGAAGCAGACCCCCTGCTGAGCAGGGAGCCTGATGCGGGACTTGATCCCTGGACTCCAGGATCATGACCTGAGCCGAAGGCATTTGCTTAACCAACTGAGCCACCCAGGCGCCCTAGGTTTTCCAATTTGTTGGTATATAATTGTTCATTGTAGTCTCTTATGACCCTTTATATTTCTCTGGTACAGTTGCAACTCCTTTTTTCATTTCCTATAACACAGATCTAGTGGTGATGAACTTCCTTAGCTTATGTTTATCTGGGAAAATATTTGCCTTTTATTTTGAAGGACAGTTTTTTTTTTTTTTTAAAGATTTTATTTATTTATCTGAGAGAGAGAGAATGAGAGAGAAAGAGAGCATGAGAGGAAGGTGGGCTCAGAGGGAGAAGCAGACTCCCCACCGAGCAGGGAGCCCAATGTGGGACTCAATCCTGGGACTCCAGGATCATGACCTGAGCCGAAGGCAGTCGCTTAACCAACTGAGCCACCCAGGCACCCTTGAAGGACAGTTTTGCTGGAAATCCTATTCTTGGTAGTCAGTTCTTTTATTTCAGCATTTTGAATATATCATCCCATCTCTTCTGGCCTGTAAGATTTCTGTTAAGAAATCTTGCTCATAGTCTTATGGGAGCCTCTTTGTGTGTGATGAGTTGCCTTTTTCTTTTTTCCTGCTTTCAACATTCTCTTTTTGTTTTTGACTTTTGACATTTTGATTATAATGTGGACTTTTTTTTTTAAAGATTTTATTTATTTGAAAAAGAGAGACACAGTGAGAGAGGGAACACAAGCAGGGGGAGTGGGAGAGGGAGAAGCAGGCCTCCTGCGGAGCAGGGAGCCCAACGCACGGCTCGATCCCAGGACCCCGGGACCACAACCCGAGCTGAAGGCAGATGCCCAACAACTGAGCCACCCAGGTGCCCCGAGACTTCTTCTTCTTCTTTTTTTTTTTTTAAAGATTCATTTATTTACTTGAGGGAGAGAGAGAGAGAGAGAGCACACAGAGAGGTGGAGGGAAGAGGGAGAAGCAGACTCCCCACTGATCAGGGAGCCTGATGTGGGGCTCGATCCCAAGACCCTGGGATCATGACCTGAGCTGAAGGCAGACATTTAACTGACCGAGCCACCCAGGTGCCCCTTGGTGTTGACTGCTTTAGGTTTATTCTAGTTGGATTTCTGGGGAGGAGTGGCTTCTTGAATTTGGATATCCATTTCTTCCCCCAGATTTGGGAAGTTTTAGCCATTTTTTCCAATAACCCTTCTGATCCTCTCTCTATTCTCCTTCTTGGGATACTTATAATTGTATATTGGTCTGTATGATTGTGTCTCATAAGCTCCTTATGCTTTCTTCATCATTTTTTCTTTTTTTCTTCTGAATGAATAATTTAAAATGACCTATCTTTGAGTTCACTGATTCTTTCTTCAATCTGATCAAGTCTGCTGTTGTTCAGTTTAGTGACCAACAAACTCTTTGTTTTTCAGTTCAGTTATTGTATTTAGCTCCAAGGGTGGGAATGCAAGTTGGTACAGCCACTTTGGAAAACAGTATGGAGGTTCCTCAAAAAGTTAAAAATAGAGCTACCCTAGCAGTTGCACTCCTGGGTATTTACCCCAAAGATACAGATGTAGTGAAAAGAAGGGACATATGCACCCCAATGTTCATAGCAGCAATGTTCATGATAGCCACACTGTGGGAGGAACTGAGATGCCATTCAACAGATGAATGGATAAAGAAAATGTGGTCCATATATACAATGGAATAGTTTGGTTCTTTTTAATATTTTCTTTGTTTTTGATGTAGTCTCATTTTGTTCATGCATAATTTCCCTGAGCTCATTGAGCATCTTTATGATGGCCATTTAGAATTCTTTATCAAGTAACTCAAACATACCCATTTCTTTAGGATCAGTTTCTGTAGATTAATTTTGTTTCTTTGATTGGATCAATATGTCCCTGTTTTTTCGTGTACCTTGTAACTAACTTAGTGTTGGGATTCATGTACTTGAAAAAACATGGCCACCTTTCCAGTTTCTATGGGGTGGCTTTGTACAGGGAAAGACTGTTACCAATTATCGTGGCTAGATATTCTAGGGGTTCTTCAAATCTTTTTGGTGGATGCATATTATCTGGACTGGTTTGTGTAAATTTACAATTAGAGAGATTTGCCAGTTTTGTTTTTCAGGAACTCATTATCTTTTGCTCCCTCTGGTGTCTGTCTGCATTACTGCAGATTCTGTGGAAGTGACACAAATTCCCAGCAACATTTTATCCTCATTCCATCTCCCCTCGGCATCCCCCTTGCCCCCCGCCCCTCGGCCCCAGCCCCAGATATCTAGTGTATGTTGTGTCAGATCAATGCTCTGAGACTGGAGAGACAGAAACTAGTCCCTTGATCAGCCCCTGAGGTGCTAGAATATTGAATGCAAACTCCATTCCTCTCTCCCTGCCTTTGAGTGAGAAGCCACTTCACTGTACAACACTGGGTCTGTTATACTGTGGTTCCTCTGAAATTGTAGCATGCCACCCAAGGCTCTTTTTCAGTTGGCAATCCTACGGCATCTAGAGTATGCTGTGTCCTTGTAAGTGTTCTGAGACCTGCACAACAGAAACTTGTCCCTTGGCAACCCCCTGAAAATACGGAAAATTATACACATTCTCCAACTCTTTCCCTCCCCAAGGAGAAGCCAGGTCTTGGGAGTTTTCTTTCACTTTTTCTACAGTGAACCGGGGGAGGAACTATGGTGAGAGAGTGTGTGCTAGTCCTCACCCTCACCTTTGTTCTCAGCGGCCCACAACCTAACATCTTTTCTTGTTAGCACTTAGATTCAGGCAAGACAAATCCAGTTCCTCAGGCAGCAAAGGGCTGCCTGAAAGTCTGCATATTGGCCATACCTTTTGTTTTTTTCTTTCCTTCCCCAAGGAAAAGTCCGCAGCTGGGGAGTTTTTGCTCAATAATGCCTCCCTGAGCTGGGGTGGGGAGAGAATATGGCAAATGAGTGCCACAGATTTTCCTACTGACTTTGATGTGGTTCGTTTCATACTCACTTGGGGTGAACCAGGCTTTTAACCATTTTCTGAATTTCTCACAAAGGAAATTAATCTATGTTTTGTTATTACATCAGTGTTTCACGGGGGAAAGGGCCTGGGGCTTCCTATTCTGCCATTTTGCTGATGTCACCTCATATCAGGTTCTCTCTTTAAGGGCGATCTTAGTGACTCATTTCCTTTGCTGCCATTATGCCACCACTGCCACCACCGCTGCTGTGACGATTCCTCCTCCTCCTCTTCTTCCAATTCCCCTTCTTCTTTTTCATATTAGTATTTTAGATTAACTCATATATTTTGTGTTTTTTTCTCACATTCCTTTTTGTATCTCATTCCTTCCAGATTCAATTTCTTCCTAAAGCATATTTTTTAGAAACCACTTCACTGAGGATCTGTTGATGATAAACTCTCAGATTTTGCTAGTCTGGACACGAGTTTATTTCAAGATCATACTTTAAGAATATTTTAGTTAGGTATAAAAGTCTTGTTTAGAGTTATATCTCAGTTTTCTCATCAGACTTTTATAATTGCTATTGAGGTTTCTGCTGTTGGTATAAATGACATGCTTTTACAGGTATTCTGCCCTTTCTATTTGGATGATTTTAACATGCCTACTTTGGCTTTGGTATTCTTTGGTATTACTATGGTTTATCTAGTTGTCCATTTCTTTTTGTATGTCCTACTTGGGATTCATTGAGTTTATAGAATTAACTAATTCTGGATATTTATCAAGCATCATCTTTTATATACTATGTTTCCCCCATTCTCTATGTTCTCTCCATCTATAACTGTAATTGGATATTTTCATTTTAACCTCCTTGTCTCTTAGTATCACTTTAAAATTTTTGATTTCTGATTTCTTCTTTCTGCTTAATTCTATCTAGCTTATTTTTCCCAATCTCTATTTCAAGCAAGAATTCTTATTTCAGCTTTTTAATATGTCTACTGAGTTTTAAATTTCAATTTTCCTTTTACAAATGATATTTTGTTCTTTCAAAAATGTACCTTTCTTAAGAATAGCTTATACTTTCCTCATTTGTTTGAATCTATACCACATTAAAAAAATCTTAACCATGCTTATTTTATATTATATTTCTAGAAATACTGTTTTTTGAAGATCTTGTGATTCTATTCTGCTTTTCATTGTTCCTTCCAACTCTGGCTCATGGTAGCTTATTTCTGTGTATACTGTATAATATTGGATTATAGGCTCAAATACAACTGGACTACCTCAGTGAAAATCCCCTTCAATTTGGGTTGAGGGTTTCCTTCTAAGTAGGATTTGTATTTGCTTCTTGCATAGTACCCAAAGGCAGGGACCCATTTTTTGTTAATTTTTTGCCTTTTGCAATCCATGCCATTACCGATAAATTTGAACCTTTTTAAGGAAAAGCCATGATTAGGATTATTCCGGGGAGTCTTTTTTTCTTTTTCTCTTTTTCTCTCCCCTTTTCTTATGAATGGAACTTTCTCATTTACAACTTTACTGGTGGAATAGCTCTTTATGTGTCCCAGCTTTATGAGGGTGTTTCCTTGTTGCAGTTTCCCAACTTGTTCCTGTCCTGGTTTAGATGGTAATTAAGTAGTTGAGTTTTGATTACCAATATGGTAATCAATTCAACCAATATGGTTGAATCTCTGTGACTGAGTGAGGTCACAGAGCCGAAGGATAAGGAGGAGGAAGAGAGGTCAGCTGAGGAGAAAAGCTTAGGAAATCCCACAGAGTAGGAGGAGTTGGAGTCTGCAGGAAGTATGATTGTGTCATTTCTCCCTATGATAAAATGGGAGGTTTGGGGACAAGGAGATAAAGAAAGGTGAGGACTTTGAGAAAAAATATTGTGATTAGGATGTCATTTGAGAGTAGTTTTGCTGGTGTTCTGGGATGAGCGCAATCCCAGGGATGGAAGGAAGGAGTGAATAGTAGGAAAATGGAAGCATAGAGGGATTACTATCTGATAAGCAAAATAGTCTATTGTACAGAGTGTAGATAATTAAAAACTAAATTTTATTTTATTATTTATTTTAGTGAGGTATAATTAACATAGAATGTTGTATTAGTTTCAGGTGTAAAACATAATGATTCAACTATTCTATATATAACTCAGGGCTTACCACGATAGGTGTGGTCACCTGAATTTTAATTTTGTAACATTTAGAGAGGTTCCTGAAGAATTTAAACTATTTGGTCTTTGCGAACGTCACTCTCTGCTCAGAACACCTGATTTACAAGATTTCAAGGTCATTTAAAAAAACCTGCCCTATCTAAATAATTAGCTGTCATATTAAAAAAAAAACTGAGCTAATTAGGTGGAAAATATGGATTAAGGTAAAATACGTTATAGCATTTTTCTTTTGGCATTTAGCCAAAGCCTTTATTTAAGGACTTGTATAAAATTGCCAGCATAGTTTATGCGTTAGGGGATAATATTAAATCAGACTTTAAGTAAATCAGTTAATCTGTGAAACTTACCCTAAAGAAAACAAAAAATCACACTCTGTAGATTCTTCTGAATGACAGTAGGGTCTTTGCTTCTGTATAGATCTGATGAGTTCCCTGCCCCTTTTCAAATGCCCCATGTTTTTCAAACATATTTGAGTGAAGAAATGAAAAAGTTTGTGTGTGTGTATGGTGCTGAGAGAGAAAAATAGAGAGAAGA
Source organism: Neomonachus schauinslandi (assembly GCF_002201575.2). Taxonomy (NCBI): domain Eukaryota; kingdom Metazoa; phylum Chordata; class Mammalia; order Carnivora; family Phocidae; genus Neomonachus; species Neomonachus schauinslandi. The sequence goes on along the minus strand of NC_058414.1, from coordinate 13,008,060 downwards.
TTGTCATTAACACTTTATGGAATAGTGTTTTGTGGAGTTAGTTTGGGAAATACCAGTTAAAAATCTCTAGTAAAAAAAAAGTTTCAAATAAGTATAAGGACCTCCTTCCTATGTATCAGGTCCTGTGCTAGGCAAATAGACATTGAGCCCATAAGATGTAGACCCAGCCTTCTTGTTTGCTGCTCCCCAAAACTCTACTATGCAAGAGAACTCCAGTCATATATTGATCCTAAATTTCCACCTTACAGCACAGTTTAGGAAATCTATGATTGTCTTTTTTGGTTCTAACAACAGAAATGCAGTCAAACTAATTCTGAATTATAGAAATGAGATAGATAAGGGGGAGGTTATTGTAAGGCTCTAGAGATTTTGCAGAACCAAAAGCATAGTGTAGTTTCATGAGAATCAGGATACCATCAGACAGGGAGCAGTTGCTTGGTCCGTATCTGTTTCTTTTGTGTGTAGTCTCGTCTTTTGTCTCAGTTGTGGTCTTTCTGAGGCTTTCTTACTTACTTATTTAAGCCTAATATGGCCATCTCAGCCCTACCTCCACATGACCTTTTAAATTCTCAAGTTGATGTAATTGATTCCTGTCCAGTGAATCTATTAGCTGGCTTGGGAATGGTATCCACACTATTCTAGTTAACCAGGGATGAGGAATGGTCAGCTACATGAAGTATGGAACTGCTTCTTCAAGCGGAGTTTGGGATGAAGTGAAAATTAAACATATTTAATGCAATTGAGATGAAGGATTGTAGTGTTTGAAGACACAGGGAATGGTAAATTATTTCAGCACATTCTGTTATTATGCATAAAAATTCTTATGCAGAATAAGTTTCCACCTTCATTTACAGAACGTGAATCCCACAGGAACTAAAATATAACAGTTATTCAAATAGATAAACTCTGGGGGCACCTGGGTGGCTCAGTCATTAAGCGCGGCTCAGGTCGTGATCCCAGGGTCCTGGGATCGAGCCCCGCATCGGGCTCCCTGCTCAGCGAGAAGCCTGCTTCTCCCTCTCCCACTCCCCCTGCTTATGTTCCTGCTCTCGCTGTGTCTCTCTCTGTCAAATAAATAAATAAAATCTTTAAAAACCCCCACAAGTTGGCAGGAGCTGGGGAGTGGGGAAACTAGAAAGAGGTTGGTAATAGGATACAAACTTTTAGCAATAAGATAAATAAGGTCTGAGGATCTAATGTATAACATGGTGACTATAGCTGATAACACTGTATTGTGTAACTGAAATGTGCTCAGACAGTGGAACTTAAAGTATCTCTCTCTCTCTCTCTAACATAAATAAAATCTAAAAAAAAAAAAGATGTCCTGCACTGAAGCTTATAATTAAAGCAAAGCTTAAAGCTCTAAAAAATTAAAAAAAAAAAAAAAAAAAACCCACAAAACAAAGAAAATAGACAAATTCTAAAATAAAACAGAATCTCCTGCTGCCTTTGACTTTTTAGCTAATATGACCTGTTAATGTTGGCAGGGATGCATGGAAGTACCAAATATCTTCTCTTTAAGTGCTTATGGAGACCAGAAAGGAATTATTGCTTTCTGCACCTTCTGACCTACTGGAAGGACTTTTTTTTTTTTTTAAGATTTATTTATTTATTTATTTGACAGAGACAGAGAGAGCAGGAACACAAGCAGGGGGAGTGGGAGAGGGAGAAGCAGGCTTCCCGCAGCGCAGGGAGCCCGATGCGGGGCTCGATCCCAGGACCCTGGGACCATGACCTGAGCCGAAGGCAGATGCTTAACAACTGAGCCACCCAGGCGCCCCAACTGGAAGGACTTATTGAAAATTCTGTTCAGGTTGTTTGTAAGAATGCTGTGCTGTTAAGTTACTTTGGAAGGGACAGCCTCCCAGTTGGTCTAAATTTTGATGCAAAAGAACCTTGCAATAACACTCCCATGACCTCAGTCATGGTGTATGTGCCCATGTGAGTCCAACTTTTTTGGGTCACCAGTGATTGGAACAGGAATGTGCAGAATAATATTCAGAGTGCATCTTGTTTCTTCTTGTGTGCGTATTTCATGAAATATAAATGGTTGAGGGACATTTTGAGATCTCTGTTCTCTATTAATTCAGCCTGACTTATCCTGTTGAACGAGAAGGCTCATTTCCCCGTTTCTTGGAGCCACACACGGAAGACTCTACTGACCTTTCCATCGACAGACTCAGGCTTGACTCAGTATCCAGATGAATGAAGACTTGAGACAAGAAGTAATTCATCCATGCTCAATTTTGACAATTTTGCCTTTCTATTATTAGTTTCCCAGGGAAATAGTTTATTGAACATTTAGTCTTCAAAGATTCTGGCTTCTAATATGGTTCTTTCTCACTCTACAGTGGCAATTCATCATCCTGGTGTCTACCTTAATCTCACATACACGTTAGATTGCCTGGGTCAGGCTCTCAGGTCCTGATCACCCAGAAAAGGAGTAAGTCCTTTAAGGGACTGGTCCAGACCCTTGAATATGGCAATCTCAGAAAAGTCTGAATTTGTAGCCTACCACCTTTTCTATCACTTTCCTTAATTAGAAATGCCTACAAATATTTAAGACAGAGCTTTCCCGTGCCCTTTTTCTGACCCTTGAGTTGACTTGTTTTAGATACTTGGTTATCCCATGAGGACTACATTTTACCTCTTCCTGTGAGTTAGCAGGACCTTTCTAAAGTGCTTATTCTCCACTGTGTAAACCGAGTAGCTTCCCATCATCTTTAGGCCAAGCCCAAAGATGTTTTGAGAATCTGTAGAGTTTGATTCCAAGCCTCTGTACAGGAACCCATTTTATATTGGGTGGAAAATAAATTTCAATTCCAGTTCATGTCCAATTACTTGGGAGTAGCTATCTGGAGGGTTTGCTGGAAAGAACACTAAGGATGATCCTATATGCTTCAAGATGGACTACCAGAGTTACATAACAACCTTTGCCATGGATACTGAATTGGGGTGATGATGATGGAATTGGTGGCTGGAGTAGTGGCAGTATGAATGGATCCTTGCCCAATGTGAGATCCTAGGAGATTTCTCCTCACATCCTATAGGATAGCAACTTCCTTGCCTCCAAACATCATAATGGGTTAAGAAACCCTTGGCTATGAGTATTAGGGAGATAAGGAAAGACATCTTTCAGCCAACTAAATGGCCTCTGAAAAGGGACATTGTGCATGGGCTAAATTTTGACCATGGAAAGAAGGAGAAGTCCTTAATTAGGGGGACTAAGTCCCGCATTGTTCTGACTATAGGACCTATATTCTCCAGCTCCCCTTAAACATAATCTTCACCTTTAAATTTTCTGCTTTTTCTCCATCTCTGAGCTCCTCACCTAGTTAACTGCCTGGTTCCTGTCCCTCTACCTTTTGCTTTGTTTTCACAATTTCTCCTGGGGGAATTTGGAGGAAAGTCTCTGAGCCTCCTTCCCATCACTGGAACCCTGTAGCCTCTGTCTGTACATCTCATTGGCCAACTGCCTACTGTAGGACTTTCCAGAATTATTCTGTCAGAATTTCTCACCCTGTCCCTTACCTGTACCCCCATACTTTATCTTACCAACTGCTTTCCTGAACCATGCTTATTCAGACTTTTCATACTCTGGGCTGAAATTCTGTCACTGGACCTGTACACCACTGCCTCTTCAGGTCTAGTGGGCAGGTCTAATGTCAGGGCTTCGCCCTAATCCTGTTCCTACTGTGGATGCCCTATGTTTTGTCACTGAAAAATATTGAAATATGATGGAATTAAGCTATGTTTAGAAAACCTTACTGGCAAGCCACTCTACAATCCACATTAGAATATTCTTATTGTAACTATAGTCAATATACTTTTCTAGCTTGATTTTTTTTTTGTTTGAAAGTGACATCTTGAATAAAATTCTGGTCTATGAATGTTTTGAACTAGTCTGAGATCAGTGTAGGCTTGTTGTCAGAAATAATATTTTCATGGATGGTACATAACTAGTATGGGACTGTGATTGCTGTAACATGTTTGAGATAAGACAAGGAGCACTCTAAAAATGCTTAACACGGGTGCCTGGGTGGCTCAGTCAGTTAAGCCTCCAACTCTTGATTTTGGCTCAGGTCATGATCTCAGGGTTGTGAGACTGAGCCCCACATTGGGCTCCATGCTGGGCGTGGAGCCTGCTTGAGATTCTCTTTCCCCCCCTCTCTGCCCCCCCCCCTCCGCTCACTATCTCTAAAAAAAAAAAAAAAAAAAAATTGCTTAACATAGTCAAGTAACTTTTACCTTGAAGTGCTCCTGAAAAGTCAATATGGACTCATCCAAGATTTTTGTTGCTTGCCATTAAATGGTAGGTGCTTTTGGTAAGCTATTTCAAATAATCTGCTTATTGTTCTTGATAATGAAATCAATTCAAGATCATCAAAATCAGATTCTGGCCCATACTTTCCAGGAAAAATAACACCATGTGCCATATTCCATTGTGTCCAAGATGCATGATGACTGCCTTTTTGAATAACAGCAGGCTTTCATGACAAAGGACTTCTTTTATAAGAAAAATAATACCCATTGACAGTTTGTGAAGGATATTGAAAGATTAAGACAGTTTCCAATTTCTTCCTTGCCATTGTCACCATATCCAGTATCAGAAACTGCATTATTGAAGACCATAGATATGTTTGATTTGAAATGAGATTAAATTGATTTGAAGAACCTCAAGTATATTTTTGGACATTCAGATTTCCTGTGGAATTGGAAAATCCCAGCCTGGATCTGGGGTTGCAGGAAATCAGCACATCATGTGTCTCTCAAGGCTATTCTAAAATTCAAGGCCAGGGTTTGTATTTAGAAATAGGTCTTCAAAGTGGTTTGTTCACAATGATGAAAAATGTCCAGACAAAGCCAAATAGTAGGCGACTCCTGGCTTTACTTAATCACTTGTTGCACAGTTCCATCCCATGGAGGACACTGTTCTTGAGTTGTAAGCGGTTTGTGCCTCATTGCCATCTGGCTCAGCCAGCTTCGGCACCATAAGGTGAACTGAACTGTTTGTGGTAGGAAATAGTGCTCTATATTTGTCACCATGTACTAGCACAGACCCAAAGTCAGTAGCTGCTTGACATTCCAGAAAACATTCTCATGGCAGTGAGTTAAACTTCAGGGAATGTCTTTTTCCAGTGGAGGATGAAGTCATTTAGCAACAGTTACCTTTTGTGGAAGAAAATCTTGTTAAAACTTAGGTAGCCCTGGGAGGCCCGGGAGTTTGTGTTCTTGTTTTTGAAGTAGATGCACTACCCATTGTGTGTACTGTATTTAGACCAGAGGAAATACTGATGCATCAATATGGTAGCTTAAGAGGGTGACACAGAAAGGCTCAGTTTTATTTTATTTTTTTCATTTTCTACTTGACCAGCTAATATATTGAGTTGCTGAAGAACTTCTAGAGGTCCTTCTGAGGCTTTATCCATAGCCAGCTCACTAATTAAGAGATCATCCATCCAGGTTAGCATGTCTGGAAGCTGGGAAAGAAGAACATCTAGGAAGCAATAGAAACTTCCAAGAGCAATGGGAATTCTAGATTGACCCTCTTATTTCTCTGACTTCACGTCTGCTCAGTATTCTCTAATCCTGTAACTTATATCACCACCCCTCAGTCTCTCAGTGGGGTCCCTTTTTACACCTGAAACTGCTCTAACCAGAGGAGCTCAACTCTGACTCCCCATCCCCTCTTGTCTTTACATTTCCCATATTGCTTGTAAGTGGTGCAGTTGCCTTGGCATGGCTAATCCCTTGACCCATCAATATTTTTCCCAGTTTGAGAAACACCTCTTTCCCCAAGAGAGGAGGTGCATCATGACTAGAATGTGAAGAAAAGCATGCAGTTTCTGTGTGATCTCCTGTACCAGTGACACTTGTCACCTTTGAATCAGCGCAACCCTAGCAAGGAGCATTTCTTTTCTCGGGAATAATAAGTCTGGTGTCCTAAGAAGAATGGCTTGGGTTTGGCCTCGTTCTTTTAAAACTGTAGACACTTGCCCCTGCTGCCCTCTCCCCCATCATTTCATGCAGAAGCAGTGGTTTCTTTTCTCCTGAGGCCTGAACGCCTTATAAGAGAAACACCCCAGCCATGAGAGTTTGTAGCCCAATTAGATGCTTTTGATGAGAGTTCTCCCTGTGATGGAAAGCCTGCTAACAGTGTGTGTGCATGGCATGTTGTCACTTGCTCAGTATGGAGAGTGAGACAACTAAGAGAATAAGAGGAGAGAGAGAGAAAGAGAGAGAGAGAGAGGAGTCGTTTGCAAAGTAGATGAGGGCCCAGGAGTCAGGATCTAAGGGCTTAGAATACAGTAGGAAGTTCACTTTAGGTAGAATGCAGTATATTAGTAATTATTTAATAATGATGATATTTATTGAGTCCCTACCTTTTGGCAATGAGTCTATGGATCTTATACTGTGGCTCTCACATCCCACTGGATCTGCTTCACTTCAACAAGTACCGAATGAAGCATTTGACATTCTGACCATCCATGGTCTCCTGTTCTTCCACCTTGGATGTACAACCATTTCCATCATGACTGTTCTTTGACTTCATCAGGATTTCTTATCCACTGACACCTTTCCTTTGCCCTATCTATAACATCCTCCCATTTTCACCACCTTCTTCCATCTCCAGATAGTCTGGCCCATCACCCAGTAACATTCCGATTTTCCTGCATCTGTATCTTTTTGTTATTTTTATCTGACAAAACCCCAGTAAATGCAAATATCCATTTATTCTATGTCTGAGAGATGATGGAGAGTATCACTCAGTGGGGTGTATCTGGTGACTCTGCTGTCCCACTCTCTTCAATGAGGTGTCAGAACTTATCCACTCTTTTCAGGCTTCCAGTTTCATATGTCCCAACCCTACTCTCAGTTGATGACCTCACTCCTTATTTTATTAAAAAAAAAAAAAGAAAGAAAGAAAGAGAGAGAGAGAGAAAGAAAGAAAGAAAAGAAAGAAAGAAAGAAAGAAAGAAAGAAAGAAAGAAAGAAAGAAAGAAAGAAAGAAAGAAAGAAAGTAGAAGCATCCAATGGGAACTTGCTCAGCTTCCCACCACCACACCAACATCGAGCCTGCATGTTCTCAGTCTGTGTTCTCTGTGCTTAGTGCTGATTCTTCTCCTTCACAACCAGATTTCAATTTTAGTATATGTGCTGCCGAAGTGAGCACCACAACCAGATTTCTCAAACAGATGTTTGCATGTGCTCTCCCCATTCCCCTAACTGTTATTTAGTCCCTGATTCAAAGTTCATTTGGTCCACATTGTGACACCACAACAGCATTTGCTGAGGGAAGGAAAGACCACCTTGTGGGCATTCTTTGGTCCTCCTTTTACTCCTGTGGCTAACTCCTCTTCTGCTTGGACTTGAGATGGGGTGACGCTCAGACTCATCCCTTGGCTCCCCCGCCTTTTTTTCCTATTCAACTGTTGAACTCTCTTCCTAAATGACTTCATCTATGGGATGGCTTCAGTTATAGATTATAATGAACAACTCTTAAGTTTTATCTACAGTTTAGACTTGCATCTGGTCTCCAAGTTCTGTTCATTTGGAATTTCCACAGGAGTATCTCAAAAGTTCCTCAGAAACCTAAAGCTCAGCATGACATCTTGCTCTCCCCCAGTCTTCAGCTCTTGACCATCACATTCAAGTCATTACCAACTATAGCAGATTTTACCACCTAAATATATTTTTTAAAGTTTTTATTTAATTTCAGTTAATTAACATACAGTATTATACTAGTTTCAGGTGTACAATATAGTGATTCAACAACTCCATATATCACCTAGTGCTCATCACAACAAGTGACCTCCTTAATCCCCATCACCTATTTCACCCATCCCCCACCCACCTCCCCTCTGGTGACCATCAGTTTGTTCTCTATAATTAAGAGCCTGTTTCTTGGTTTGCCTTTCTCTCTCTCTCTTTTTTTCCCTTTGCTCATTTGTTTTGTTTTTTAAATTCCACATATGAATGAAATCATATGGTATTTGTATTTCTCTGACTGACTTATTTCACTTAGCATGATACTCTGTAGCCCCATCCATGTCATTGCAAATGACAAGATTTGATTCTTTTTCATGGCTGAATAACCAGTGTGTGTGTGTGTGTGTGTGTGTGTGTGTGTGTACCATATCTTCTTTATCCATTCATCAATCGATGGACCCTTGGGCTGCTTCCATAATTAGGCTATTGTAAATAATGCTGCTCTAAATATTTCTTGACTCTATTTCTTTCCATCTCTGTTGTCAGGGCCCTAATCTAATACACCATCACTTAAAAAAATTAAACTTAAAAATGTTTTTGAGACAACTGTAGATCCACATGTATTTTAAGATATAATAGAGATGGATCTTGTGTACCCATTACCCAGTGTACTCCATTGGTCACGTTGTATGAAACTATAGTGCAATATCAACAGTCAGGATATTGATATTGATATAGTCAAGATACAGAACATTATCATCACAACATGATTCCTGCTGTCCTTTTTTTAAAAAACATAAATTTTAGTTTTTAGAGCAGTTTTAGGTTCAGAAAAAAATTTAACAGGAGGTATAGAGATTTTCCATATACCTCTTTCCCTACACATGCACAGCCTCCTCCCATTATCAACATCCCTCACCAGAGTGTTACATTTGTTATAACTGATATACCTACACTGACATAGTATAATCCTCCGAAGTCTGCAGTTTACATTAGATTTCACAACACACAACTTGGTGTTGTGCATTCTGTGGGTTTGGACAAATGTATAATGACATGTAGGCATCATCAGAGTATTTTCACTGCCCTAAAGTTCCTCTGTGTTCTGCCTATTTATCTCTTCCTGTTCCCAGTCCCTGGCAACCACTGATCTTTTTGCTGTATCCATAGTTTTGCCTTTTTCAGAATGTTATATAGTTGGGATCATACAGTATGTAGTCTTTTGAACTTGGCTACTTTAATTTAGTAATATGCATTTAAGTTTCCTCCAGGTCTTTCATGTCTTAATAACTCATTTCTTTTTAATGTGGAATAGTATTCCATTGTCTGGATGTTTATTTACATATTTACCTACCGAAGGACAATCAGTCAGTCACCTGGCCACATCCTTGGTGTTTTCTTCTGACCATGCTTTCTCATTTTTTACAATATGTATAGAACGGGAATTTTCCAGATTTTCAATTTCTGCTTCCCTTTTCCAGAACAATTCTGTCTTTAAGTAATGTCTTTTTTCACATTGGACTATAAGCAGTCAGAAGGAGCCAGGTTGCACATTCAACATTTTCCTTAGAAATATCTTCAGCTAAATACCTAATTTCATCACTTGCAAAGTTCTACCTTCCACAAAAAACTGGAGCATGAACATGATTCAGTCCAGTTTTTTGCCACTTTATAACAGGGATTGCCTTTCCTCCAGTTTCCAAACACATGTTCCTTATTTCCATCTGAGACCTCATCACAATGGCCTTTCCTGTCCATATTTCTAAACATTTTGTTCAGCATTCCTTAGGTATTCTCTAAGAAGATTGAGACTTTCTCTTACAGCTCTCCTCTTTTCTCTCTGAGCTCTCAACAGCTCAGAACAGGCTGTTCCCAGCAGTGTAGGACTTTTTCTAGCATGTGCCTCGGATCTCTCCCAGCTTCTACCCAATACCTGGTTCTAAATTGCTTGCACATTTTTGGGTATTTATTACAGCAGCACCCCACTTCTCAGTACCAATTTCTTAATCCTCAGGCTGCTATTACAGAATATGATATTCTGGGTGGCTTAAACAACAGACATTTATTTCTCACAGTGCTCGAGGCTGGGAAGTCCAAGATCAGAGCACAGGCAGATTTGGTGTCATGGTTCGCAGATGGCCATGCTCTTGCTCTTGTTAATCTTAAAAATAAAACTGGCAGTTATTTTTCCAGCAAAAATGGGTTTATTTGGGAATAACGGAGAACTGCAACCAGGACATGCAAGCTATGGCAAAACCATAGACAAGTCCAACCAAAAAGGGAGAGGAATGTTATTTTATGGAGATGAAGGAGGAAGTTGGGAGGGTTTGTTTTGAATGAAAGACCATTGGACAAAAGCAAGCGTTCAGGGTGATGATGGTTTCTCACTGGCTGAGTTGCAGGGGCAGTTGATTTCTGGTAGACGATTCGGTGGATAGGTGGCCTTTGAACAACACAGGTTTGAACTGCACAGGTCCACTTATACCTGGAAATTTTTCAATAAGTACAGTGCAGTACTATGAATGTATTTTCTCTTCCTGATAACTTTCTTAACATTTTCTTTTCTCTAATTTCCTTTATTGTTTGAATATGGGTATATAATACATCTAAGATACAAAATATGACCATGCTTTCTTTCCTTAACAAATTGACTATTGATGTTATTGGTAAGGTTTATGGTCAACAGTAGGCTATCAGTAGTTAAGTTTTTGGGGAGTCAAAAGTTATACGTGGATTTTCAACTGTTTCGGGGCAATGGTGTGGTTCAAGGGTCAACTGTACATCTTTTCCTGTAGGGCCTATAATTGATCATTCTTTCCTGTTGCTGATTCTTCTGTTGGGGTCTGTAATTGACAGTGCTTTTGTAATTCACACCGAGTGGTATGACTTTTCCTTCTAGTCTCCTGACTCTACTTTAGTGAGGTTTCCCTTTATTAATATCCACACTCATAATACCATCATACTGGGGTTAGGATTTCAACATGTGAAACTTGGGGGTACATAAATATTTAGTCTTCAGCCAATAGTATTGTTTTAAGTTTTTACTTAAAATCTATTTATTAAATAAACACTGAAGCAATAGTAATGGAATAAATAAGTATTTAAAGAACTCAATCTTACCTTCATCCTTATAAATCTATTTGGTGATCTTTAATTGTGTTTGGTGGCTCAGCTACTATTCAGTCTTCATTCTTCTATGATCATTAACTAATTCTCTGTGCTCAAAATTTTGCAGATTGTATATTGGTAAAGATATATTTCATGGTATAGTTAAGGCTTAAGGAAGAAGTGCTTCTTAATTAATTAAAAGGAAATGAGGATCTCCCAAACTATAAACTTGCTGAATATCATGTCACTAATCTAAAATTTTGAAAATCTTTTTTCACATTATACTTGGTAACACACATTGTTACTTCACATTACTTATCCGCTCTCCAACTCAGATTTTCCCTGCAAAAGCAAAACAAAACAAAACAAAACACCAAAGCAAACAGATAACGTACCTTCATAGTTATCAACTATGTTGTTGAGACATCTCTGCTCAAAATCCTTTGCCCCTCACTCACAGCACCATTGCAAATTCCCTTTCTATAGTTTGCGAAACACTGATGCATTATTTATAACACTAACTTTGCTTTTGCCCTGTGAACAGGGAAAACAAACATTTAAAATAGTTCATATGTTATCTTTTTAGTAGCATTCATTACCAAACAAGCAAAAATGTAAATAGAATAAACCCTATTATAGTATTTTGCTTGAGATCCATTTTAGCCACAATCCTATTATATGGAAGCAGTTATCTGAGAGATTCATTACATTTTACAACCACTTATTCATTGCCTAACATTTTTCAGATATCATGTTAGGCCTGGTGGGGAGAATAAAAAGAAAACCTACAAACTACCAGCTTCGGTCTCCCAGCATCACACAGCAGTGATGGGAATGATGGAAGTGCTCTCTCTCTGTGCTGATATGGCGGCCACTAGCCGCATGTGGCTGCTGAATGTTTGACTTGTAGCCAGTGTGTCTTTGGAGCTGAACTGTTACTTTAATTTTTCCTAATAGCATCCCTCTTGAGATATAATCCACATATCATACAATTCACCCATTTAAAGTGTACAATTTGGTGATTTTTAGTGTATTCACAGAGTTGTCCAGCCATTACCACAATTTTGGAACATTTTCATCACCCCCACAAGAAACCGTGTACTCATTAGTAGTTACCCCCCAAGTTCTCCCAATGTTCTCAGCCATGGGTGGCCGCCAAACTTTCTGTCTCTATGGATTTGCCTATTTTGGACTTTTCATACAAATGCAATCACAGTATGTGGTCTTTTGGGATTGGCTAATTTAATTTTACTTTAATTCAATGCAATAGCAACATGTGCCTAGTGACTACCATTAGAAGCAAGTGTAGTGAAAGACCACATAGAGGTCCTTAAGGAATGCTGAAGACTAAGGAGAAGAAAATCATGAAAAGGGGGCATGCGAAATATAGGTCAGAGAGATTGGAGATGAACCCAGATGGAGCCCAGAGATAAGACAGATTCCTGGAGGAAGGGATGGTTAACAGTACCAAATAATACAGAGGAATCAAGAAAGAATAGTGTCAGTGTAGTGATGGGATAAGAATCCTGATGACAAAGGGCATTAGAATGTGCTGTTTGTGAAGTATAGGCAGGTGGAACTTTTATATCATGTAGAGATGGAGGGAAGGAAGGAAATTTCAAGATAGTTTTGAGAAGCATGTCAGGATTGATGGGAATTTTGTTTTGTTGCCGTTAATATTTTTAGTGTAGGCCTGAGCCTAATTGGAGGCATTAAAAAAAGGACCCAGTGGGAATGAAGAGATTACAGATGATTGAGCAGGGTTCTGAAGGATGTGAGTGAAGATGGGACTGGGGTTAGCCTAGGAGCAAGCCTTGGCAAGGAAGATAGAAGTCATCTTTCTCAGAGGCGGCAGTAAGTGAAGAAAAAGTAGGTGAAAATACAGAACAATTTTTACGTAGAAATGAAGGAAACTAAAGGATCTCATTTATTTAAGGAAAATGGAATGAGGACTTCTGAGGGTAGGTTCTGTTCCTCCAGCCAGCACTGTGATCAGATGTGGAGAAGGGAGTTCTCCAGAGGGGCTAGGGCTCTGGGAGGTGGGAGGATCAATTACTTACATTCTTTTTGCTGCTCAAAGGAATATGTCTCCTAGAAGCAACACACATTTTTCAGGTACATAAAACCACACAAGATGCAGAGATCCAGATGTGCCAATTTTCACTTACTGAAAAGTGATGATTGTCTAAGAGTTTACATTTGAGATCTTCAAAGACAAAATGTATCAGCTTATGCATCCTCCCTTCCACCCTCCCATTTCCCCTTTCCTTCCTTCCTTCCTTCCTTCCTTCCTTCCTTCCTTCCTTCCTTCGTTTCCTCCCTCCCTCCCTCACTCCCTCCCTTCTTCTATTTATTCTTCTTACCCTTTGTAGAAAGCAGTGTACGCTCTTGCTCTTTGCCCTCCAAGGAAAAATGGAAACAAACAAAACACAAAACTTTGGGAAGGCCAAACAATCCATACTGTAATGAATACAGAATTTCTTTTTTTTTTTTAAAAGATTTTATTTATTTATTTGACAGAGAGAGACACAGTGAGAGAGGGAACACAAGCAAGGGGGGGTGGGAGAGGGAGAAGCAGGCCTCCCGCGGAGCAGGGAGCCCGATATGGGACTGGATCCCAGGACCCTGGGATCATGACCTGAGCCGAAGGCAGACGCTTAACGACTGAGCCACCCAGGCGCCCCAGGAATACAGAATTTCATGTTATGCATTACAACAAAACTATTTTAGTTTAGTTTAGAATTTTTTTCTTTTTCTTTTTTTAAAAAATTTTTTATTGTTATGTTAATCACCATACATTACATCATTAGTTTTAGATGAAGTGTTCCATGATTCATTGTTTGTGCATAACACCCAGTGCTCCATGCAGAATGTGCCCTCCTCAATACCCATCGCCAGGCTGACCCATCCTCCCACCCCCCTCCCCTCTAGAACCCTGTTTGTTTTTCAGAGTCCGTCGTCTCTCATGGTTCGTCTACCCCTCCGATTTCCCCCGCTTCATTCTTCCCCTCCCGCTACCTTCTTCTTCTTTTTTTTTTTTCTTAACATATATTGCATTATTTGTTTCAGAGGTACAGATCTGAGATTCAACAGTCTTGCACAATTCACAGCACTTACCAGAGCACATACCCTTCCCAGTGTCTAGCACCCAGTCACCCCATCCCTCCCACCCCACCCCCCACTCCAGCAACCCTCAGTTTGTTTCCTGAGATTAAGAATTCCTCATATCAGTTAGGTCCTTTGATACAGGTCTTTCTCTGTTTGACTTATTTCGCTCAGCATAATACCCTCCAGTTCCATCCACGTTGTTGCAAATGGCAAGATCTCATTCCTTTTGATGGCTGCATAATATTCCATTGTATATATATACCACATCTTCTTTATCCATTCATCTGT
>NC_058414.1:12963112-12993446 GCF_002201575.2 Neomonachus schauinslandi | reverse complement strand
ACTTTTTGAGGAACCTCCATCCTGTTTTCCAGAGTGGCTGCACCAGCCTGCATTCCCACCAACAGCCTAGGACGGTTCCCCTTTCTCCGCATCCCCGCCAACCTCTGTCATTTCCTGACTTGTTAATTTTAGCCATTCTGACTGGTGTGAGGTGGTATCTCACTGAGGTTTTGATTTGGATTTCCCTGATGCCGAGCAATATTGAACACTTTTTCATGTGTCTGTTGGCCATTTGGATGTCTTCTTTGGAAAAATGTCTGTTCATGGCTTCTGCCCATTTCTTGATTGGATTCTTTGTTCTTTGGGTGTTGAGTTTGATGAGTTCTTTATAGATTTTGGATACTAGCCCTTTATCTGATATGTCATTTGCAAATATCTTCTCCCATTCTGTCGGTTGTCTTTTGCTTTTGTTGACTGTTTCCTTTGCTTTGCAAAGGCTTTTTATCTTGATGAAGTCCCAATAGTTCATTTTTGCTCTTGCTTCCCTTGCCTTTGGCGATGTTTCTAGGAAGAAGTTGCTGCGGCTGAGGTCGAAGAGGTTGCTGCCTGTGTTCTCCTTTAGGATTTTGATGGACTCCTGTCTCACATTGAGGTCTTTCAACCATTTGGAGTCTATTTTTGTGTGTGGTGTAAGGAAATGGTCCAGTTTCATTCTTCTGCATGTGGCTATCCAATTTTCCCAACACCATTTGTTGAAGAGACTGTCTTTGTTCCAATGGTCATTCTTTCCTGCTTTGTCAAAGATGAGTTGACCATAGAGTTGAGGGTCCATTTCTGGGCTCTCTATTCTGTTCCATTGATCTATGTGTCTGTTTTTGTGCCAATACCATACTGTCTTGATGATGACAGCTTTGTAATAGAGCTGGAAGTCCGGAATTGTGATGCCGCCAGCTTTGCTTTTCTTTTTCAACATTCCTCTGGCTATGTGGGGTCTTTTCTGGTTCCATACAAATTTTAGGATGATTTGTTCCATTTCTTTGAAAAAAGTGGATGGTATTTTGATGGGGATTGCATTGAATGTGTAGATTGCTCTAGGTAGCATTGACATCTTCACAATATTTGTTCTTCCAATCCATGAGCATGGAACGTTTTTCCATTTCTTTGTGTCTTCCTCAATTTCTTTCATGAGTATTTTATAGTTTTCTGAGTACAGATCCTTTGCCTCTTTGGTTAGATTTATTCCTAGGTATCTTATGGTTTTGGGTGCAATTGTAAATGGGATCGACTCCTTAATTTCTCTTTCTTCTGTCTTGTTGTTGGTATATAGGAATGCCACTGACTTCTGTGCATTGATTTTATATCCTGCCACTTGACTGAATTCCTGTATGACTTCTAGCAGTTTTGGGGTGGAGTCTTTGGGGTTTTCCACATAAAGTATCATATCATCTGCAAAGAGTGAGAGTTTGACTTCTTCTTTGCCGATTTGGATGCCTTTGATTTCTTTTTGTTGTCTGATTGCTGTGGCTAGGACTTCCAATACTATGTTGAATAGCAGTGGTGATAGTGGACATCCCTGCTGCGTTCCTGACCTCAGGGGGAAAGCTCTCAGTTTTTCCCCATTCAGAATGATATTCGCTGTAGGTTTTTCATAGATGGCTTTATGATATTGAGGTATGTACCTTCTATGCCTATACTCTGAAGAGTTTTGATGAAGAAAGGATGCTGTACTTTGTCAAATGCTTTTTCTGCATCTATTGAGAGGATCATATGATTCTTGTTCTTTCTTTTGTTAATGTATTGTATCACGTTGATTGATTTGCAGATGTTGAACCAGCCTTGCAGCCCAGGGATAAATCCCACTTGGTCGTGGTGAATAATCCTTTGAATGTACTGTTGGATCCTATTGGCTAGTATTTTCGTGAGAATTTTTGCGTCCATGTTCATCAGGGATATTGGTCTGTAATTCTCCTTTTTGATGGGGTCTTTGTCTGGTTTTGGGATCAAGGTAATGCTGGCCTCATAAAATGAGTTTGGAAGTTTTCCTTCCATTTCTATTTTTTGGAACAGTTTCAGAAGAATAGGTATTAATTCTTCTTGAAATGTTTGGTAGAATTCCCCTGGGAAGCCATCTGGCCCTGGGCTTTTGTTTGTTGGGAGATTTTTGATGACTGCTTCAATTTCCTTAGTGGTTATAGGTCTTCTCAGGTTTTCTATTTCTTCCTGGTTCAGTTTTGGTAGTTGATACATCTCTAGGAATGCCTCCATTTCTTCCAGGTTATCTAATTTGCTGGCATAGAGTTGCTCATAATATGTTCTTATAATTGTTTGTATTTGTATTTCTTTGGTGTTGGTTGTGATCTCTCCTCTTTCATTCATGATTTTGTTGATTTGGGTCATTTCTCTTTTCTTTTTGATAAGTCTGGCCAGGGGTTTATCCATCTTGTTAATTCTTTCAAAGAACCAGCTCCTAGTTTCATTGATCTGTTCTACTGTTCTTTTAGTTTCTATTTCATTGATTTCTGCTCTGATCTTTATTATTTCTCTTCTCCTGCTGGGTTTAGGCTTTATTTGCTGTTCTTTCTCCAGCTCCTTTAGGTGTAGGGTTAGGCTGTGTACTTGAGACCTTTCTTGTTTCTTGAGAAAGGCTTGTATTGCTATATACTTTCCTCTTAGGACTGCCTTTGCTGCATCCCAAAGATTTTGAATAGTTGTGTTTTCATTTTCATTGGTTTCCATGTATTTTTTTAATTCTTCTTTAATTTCCTGGTTGACCCATTCATTCTTCAGTAGGATGCTCTTTAGCCTCCATGTATTTGAGTTCTTTCCGACTTTCCTCTTGTGGTTGAGTTCTAGTTTCAAAGCACTGTGGTCTGAAAATAGGCAGGGAATGATCCCAATCTTTTGGTACCGGTTGAGACCTGATTTGTGACCTAGGATGTGATCTATTCTGGAGAATGTTCCATGGGCACTAGAGAAGAATGTGTATTCCGTTGCTTTGGGATGAAATATTCTGAATATGTCTGTGAAGTCCATTTGGTCCAGTGTGTCATTTAAAGTCTTTATTTCCTTGTTGATCTTTTGCTTAGATGATCTGTCCATTTCAGTGAGGGGGGTTGTTAAAGTCCCCAAGTATTAGTGTATTGTTGTGAATGTGTTTCTTTGCTTTTGTTATTAATTGCCTTATATAATAGGCTGCTCCCATGTTAGGGGCATAGATATTTACAATTGTTAGATCTTCTTGTTGGATAGACCCTTTAAGTAGGATATAGTGTCCTTCCTCATCTCTTATTACACTCTTTGGTTTAAAATCTAATTTGTCTGATATAAGGATTGCCACCCCAGCTTTCTTTTGGTGTCCATTAGCATGGTAAATGGTTTTTCACCCCCTCACTTTCAATCTGGGGGTGTCTTTGGGTCTAAAATGAGTCTCTTGCAGACAGCATATCACTGGGTCTTGTTTTTTATCCAGTCTGATAGCCTGTGTCTTTTGATTGTGGTATTTAGTCCATTTACATTCAGGGTAACTATTGAAAGATATGAATTTAGTGCCATTGTATTGCCTGTAAGGTGACTGTTACTGTATATTGTCTGTGTTCCTTTCTGGTCTATGTTGCTTTTAGGCTCTCTCTTTGCTTAGAGGACCCCTTTCAAGATTTCCTGTAGGGCTGGTTTTGTGTTTGCAAATTCGTTTAGTTTTTGTTTGTCCTGGAAGCTTTTTATCTCTCCTTCAATTTTCAATGACAGCCTAGCTGGATAGAGTATTCTTGGCTGCATATTTTTCTCATTTAGTGCTCTGAATATATCCTGCCAGTCCTTTCTGGCCTGCCAGGTCTCTGTGGATAGGTCTGTTGCCAATCTAATGTTTCTACCATTGTAGGTTACATATCTCTTCTCCCGAGCTGCTTTCAGGATTTTGTCTTTGTCTATGAGACTCATAGGTTTTACTATTAGATGTCGGGGTGTTGACCTATTTTTATTGATTTTGAGAGCGGTTCTCTGTGCTTCCTGGATTTTCATGCCTGTTTCCTTCCCCAAATTAGGGAAGTTCTCTGCTATAATTTTCTCCATTTTACCTTCTGCCCCTCTCTCTCTTTCTTCGTCTTCTGGGATCCCAATTATTCTAATGTTGTTTTGTCTTATGGTATCGCTTATCTCTGGAATTCTGCCCTCGTGATCCAGTAGTTGTTTATCTCTCTTTTTCTCAGCTTCTTTATTTTCCATCATTTGGTCTTCTATATCACTGATCCTCTCTTCTGCCTCATTTTTCCTAGCAGTTAGCACCCCCATATTTGATTGCACCTCATTAATAGCCTTTTAGATTTCGACTTGGTTAGATTTTAGTTCTTTTACTTTTCCAGAAAGGGTTTCTCTAATAACTTCCATATTTTTTTCAAGCCCAGCTAGTATCTTTAAAGTGATGATTCTGAACTCTAGATCTGACATCGTACTAACGTCCGTATTGAGTAGGTCCCTGGCAGTTGGTATTACCTCTTGTTCTTTTTTTTGAGGTGATTTTTTCCGTCTTGTCATTTTGTGCAGAGGAGAATAGATTAATGAGAGAACAAAATGCTAGCAGTGTAACAACGTCCCCAGAAAATATACTCCAAACAAATCAGAAAAGACCTGAAGCAGTGGGAAAAGAAAGGGAAAGAGAGAAAAAAGAAAAAGAAAAAAAAAAGAAAAAGAAACAGATAAAGATAAAAAAAAACAAAAACAGGGTGCCTGGGTGGCTCAGTCATTAAGCGTCTGCCTTCAGCTCAGGTCATGATCCCAGAGTCCTGGGATCAAGTCCCGCATCGGGCTCCCTGCTCGGCAGGAAGCCTGCTTCTCCCTCTCCCATTCCCCCGCTCTTGTTCCTGCTCTCGCTATCTCTCTCTCTGTCAAATAAATAAATAAAATCTTAAAAAAAAAAAACAAAAAAGAAACCAAAAAAACCCAAAAACTGAACAAAACAAAAAAACCAGAATGTGATCAAATATGATCAGGCTGGTATATAGATCAGTGCCACACACTAGATTTTGGGTGTATTTTGGTCTGTTAGAAGAAAGTGCCTCCCAAAATTTTAAAGAAAGAAAAACTTATATATGTACAAAAATAAGAGTTGATATGATGAAGGGATGGAATATGAATGTAAAGATGGATTATAAAAAATTTTATAAAAGGAATTAAGTTGTTTGAAAAAAGAAAGAAGAGTATTTAAAAAAAAAAAAGAAAAAAAAGGGAGAGAATGTGATCAGCCAGGGGAGTAGAAAAAACCATACACTAGAGATTTAGTGTATATTTTGATCTGTTAGAAGAAAGTATCTCAAAATTTTAAAGAGAGAAGAACTTATATATATATGCCAAAAATATGGGTAACTACTAGGAAGGGATAGAATATGACTCTAAAAATGAAAAATAAAAATGTTTTTTAAAAAAGGTATTGATAAGATGTTGGTTGAAAAAGGGAAAAAGAAAAATTCAAAAAAAAAAAAAGAAAAAAGACAGTTAAAAAAAAAATTAACTTTGAAAGACTAAAGAATCATGGTAAAAAAGCCATGAATTCTATGTGCAGTATTCCCCTAGCGCTGGAGTTCTGCCGTTCTCATTGATCGGTAAACTTGGTCTTGGCCGGCTGTTCTCGCTGATCTTCTGGGGGAAGGGGGCCTGTTGCCGTGGTTCCCAAATGTCTTTGCTGGAGGCGGAATTGCCCTGCCTTTGCCCCGTCAGGGCTAAGTAATCTGCTTGGGTTTGCTCTCCGGAGCTTTTGTTCCCTGCAAGCTTTCCGTACAGCTTTGGAGGACGAGAGTGAAAGGGCAGCCTCTCAATCTCCACCCTGGAGGAGCCGAGAACTCGGGCTCCACTCCTCAGGGAGCCCCTAGAGAAAAGCAGTCAATCACTCCCGTCTCCCTGGTCTCCGGCCACACTCCGTGCTCACCCGGCCTGTGACCGCGCGTTTCTATCTCTGGCACCCGACCCCGGGTGGAGTCTCCAAACCCAGCAGATCCCTGCGGTGTGCTCCCGCACCTCTCCTCCCAGGGGAGGAAGGTGAGTCTCCCTGGATCTGCCGCTTGTTGGGTCCCTGCTGGAGGAGCAGTGGCCCGACTGTGCTGCGGATCTCGGTTTATGACAACCCTGAGCTGAGAGCCCACGCCTTGGCTTCGTCTCTGCAGCCGGCTTCCCTGCTCCGATCCCTGGGAGCTCTGCTGCACTCAGGCACCCCCGGTCTTTTTGTGACCCTGAGGGTCCTGAGACCACACTGTCCCACGAGGGTTCCACCCCCCACTTAGCCACTGGAGCGACGTCCCTCAGCAGCGGCGCTGAGTTCTAAAAGTTCCGATTTTTTGCTCCGCGGCTCTATCACTTGCCAGAAGCGGCCGCCGGAGGCCCCTCCCCCGCCGTCTATCCTCCCGAATATCGCCTCGGATTCACTTCTCCGCACGTCCTACCTTCCAGAAAGTGGTCGCTTTCCTGATGAGAGAGTTGTTGCTCTTCTTTTCTTCGATCTCCTGTTGAGTTTGTAGGTGTTCAGAATGGTTTGATCCCTATCCAGCTGAATTCCTGAGAGGAGACGAAATCCAGGTCTCCTACTCCTCCGCCATCTTGCTCTGCCCCCCCTTTTTTTTGTTTTTCTAAGTCTCCCCTGCTCCATGTTACAACAGTTAGTTGAAGAGCCAGGAAGTGTTTTGAAAATGCCACATAAAAATAACTATGCAAATATAAGAGCAAAATATACTAATGAATTGATACAGATTTAATTAATAATGTTGCTTTAGAGCATGCTTTCTGTATAGAAGTTTTAGAAATTAATAACTAATTTTTGTGGTATTTTCAATATATTAAATTATATATTTCTGTATTTCTATATTTATTTATTTATTTTAGGCTTTTAAAACCAAGGATGGATATCTTGTGGTTGGAGCAGGAAATAACCAACAGTTTGCTACTGTGTGCAAGGTAATCTGTAATCACTGGGATGGGCGGATGATCTATGCAATAACTTGTTTTGTAGAAAGCCAGGGAAGTTCACTTTTGCCTAGAACAATGTTGTTAACTCTATAGCCAGCTTGAGATCCTCTGCCTTCGCCCCTATCCAGGTGCCATTTTTACACTCGCAAATGCTAAGGACAGGGTCTGAATTAGCATTCTGACTGTATTTTTTTTTTTTGAGGTATCCGGCTGTATTTTGAAATGAACCATAGTACATAGTAGCCTAAATTATCCACCAACAGGACCTGACTATCAGTCCAGTGAAAAAAGGGAAAGAAAAAGAATTCATTTTAAAGTGATTTTTAATGTCAGGATATTTTTCTTCTCGCTTTCTTTTTTTTTTCTTTTCTTTGTTAACAACATGAGATCTAATTAGGCCCAAATACAATGTAATACCAAATTTATTGTATTAGCGACTAGAAAACTAAACATTTTTTTTTCAAATTAGCCTTTGTTTAATGAGTACGTTTCTGCAGAGTTCATGTTTTAATTTAAGGTTTAGCAAAGGTTATATTAAAAATTTTGCTCCTCAACAAGCTTTTTAAAAAAGGCCTTGGAATCATTAAGGATAATTTTATGTTGAAGATTTTAAGTTTTTGGCATCACTTGGATATTTTTTTTATTTGATGTTTTTACTAGTTACCTAGATTTTTGTTTCTTTTTGATTTTATTTAAGTCTTTAGGTTCCTGTTCACTTTTTCTAGTTCTAATCCCAGAAATATAATCTAGCTTTAAAAATCTGTATTTAAGGTTTTGTTTTACTTTTTCTTGCAGGTAGGGAGAGGTCTCATCTGCTGGGGATGTTTTTCTGATGGGGTGTTTATTTTCTTGTACTAATCATAGATAAGCACTCACTGTGAGCTTTCAGTTTCATTAAAGGTGCCTGTGAATTCCTTAGGGCAGCCTTCTTTATTGCCGTTAACTTCTTATGTCCAAAAGTTATTTATCACTGTGGCTCCTTTGTATGAGAGGTTAATGAGCACAGCGAAAAACCACAGCAAAGGGGTGGGAAGTACCACGGAGAAGGTGACAAATGGAGACAGTTCCTATTGCAGGAAAAGCTGGGACAGCTGAGGTGGGAAAGAGGGGGAGCTTTCATAACGGTGACTCTGAGTAAGCGGAGAGAAAATGGATTCAAACATTTGATCTCGGATCAAAGAATCTTTATTATGAACGGTCAATGTTAAAAATATGAAACATACGGAAGCCTTTGCCTGTGAAGTCATTTGCGTACTCTAGCTGCAGAGATGTAAAAGCCAGTTCATTGCTATAAATGAGTACAGATTTTCTTCCTGGGCCATATGTTTTGGAGTTTTCTCTCTCCAGAAAGCGGGGTGGAGGGGGGGAATTACTGGTTGACATATTCTTCGCTGTTGAAAATAACTGTACTGAATTCTTCTTATTTTTGATTCATTACTGCTGATCAGTTTGAAACTTTTGAACTTCCTCATAAATATCCATAAGAACATTTTTTGAAAAAGATTTTTATTTCAAAGCAGAATATTTGCCATAAGTTTGAGTAGTAAAATATGACTTATTGTGATGGTGTGTTATGATACATTTGTTTAAAAGGAGACCATCAGAGGGCCTTTGAGAATGGCATCCTTGACCTTGCTTTTACATATGTGAGTTACGAATGATAATCCCTGCTATGAACCCTTAAGACCACGTCTATCAAATTCTTTGAGATACTCACAAGAAAAATTTTATGCGTAGAGGACTTTAATGTTATTTGGCTCATTTATTAGGCATCTTGAGCAAACCTTGCAATCTGATTGACTTTATATATCCTTAAATGTAAGCTTGCCCTAAAAAGCTTTTAACCTAAGAAAAATGACCTGTTTCCTTATTCCATATATAGTGGGTTTCTTCTAAGTATGTTTTGTTCAGATTTATCTATTACTGAGGGGCTTGTCATTCAACCTGGCCTTGTAGAAGATGAGGTCCCCAGTTTTTTACAGTAAGCCCATCAATTGTTCTTTTGCCAAGTAAGGCCCATAATGAAAGATAGGGCAGCTCTCTCTCCTAGAGAGAAATACAGCAGTATTGTCTGTGATGAATGAGTAGAATTTACTTAGGCCTAGTCTCTTTCCAAAGTGGAATTTGATATACTGGCTGACTAATACTTCTTGGGGACAGGTCCTGTTAAGGAGTTCTTATTGTCAGGAATTAGAGGGAGAGCAAGAGCAATGGGTTCAAGGCTTGGGGTTCAGAAAATTTTTCTGCATATAAAGTGAACCTTGGCTTAGAACAAATCCTATTTTATGTCTCTTAACATGATACAGAAGAGTAGGGAACATGAGCATATGTAAGCTATTTTAAGCTGATTGATGCCAACACTAATGGGTATTCCTATTTGAAGTACATTGACATCCTTTTAAAAGTCAGTTAGACTGAAAGTTTCTTTTATTAGAGGCAATATGCATTGGTTCTCAACTTTAGCATGCGGAGGAAATCTCCTTGAGCTTCATTCCCAAAGATTTTGACTTAGTATGTCTGAGGTGAGGTACAGGAAACTTCGATTTTTTTTTATTTTATTTTATTTTTTTTTAAAGATTTTATTTATTTATTTGAGAGAGAGAATGAGAGACAGAGAGCACGAGAGGGGAGAGGGTCAGAGGGAGAAGCAGACCCCCCGCTGAGCAGGGAGCCCGATGTGGGACTTGATCCTGGGACTCCAGGATCATGACCTGAGCCGAAGGCAGTCGCTCAACCAACTGAGCCACCCAGGCGCCCAGGAAACTTCGATTTTAATAAGCATTGTCGTTGATTTTGGAGCAGGTGGTCTGAGGACATTACAGCATAATTCTAAGGCATACCATGAGTCTTGACACTAGTCAGGTGACCTCTGGCAAGACACGTACTCTTTGCTAAGCATCTGTGTTCTCACAGTAAAATGAAGATTATAATACATAACTCTCCTAATATATAACTTTTGGAGTTTTATAAGAGTTAGATTAAGTAAATAAAATACTCAGTCCAGTCCTGGCTCACAGTATGCACTTCATAAATGGCCTGTATAAAACTTAGGTTTGGAGATTCTGGTTCTGGGTAAGATAGAGTAAGCATACTTCTCCCTATCTCTTCCACTGAACACAGTGATAAAACCTGGATACAATGCATGGAGCATCTCTAAGAAGATGCTGAAAAGTAAGTAGTAGGAGAACTGGGGAAGAACACCTAGAATATACAGTCCCTCTGAAAAAAAAAAATAAAGTACCTCTAGGGCACCTGGGTGGCTCAGCTGGTTAAGCTTCTGCCTTCAGCTCAGGTCATGATCCCAGGGTCCTGGGATCCAGGCCTGCATCGGGCTCCCTGCTCAGCATGGAGTCTGCTTGTCCCTCTTTCTCTCCCTCTGTGCTCTCCCCCCTTCAAATAAATAAATAAAATCTTTAAAAAAAAAAAGTACCTCTAAATCAGCAGTAAGTTTACCAGTTTTTTCTACAATGATTTCCTTACATGGATACAGTGGAGCCGAAAACATGGGAGTGGGCACTAGGAAACAGAACTGAGCCCTAGGAGATGCCCTTCGTTCCTGGAGTGAGGAGCACGAAAGTGAGATCTAATAGCAGAGAGAGTGTGGAAATCCTGCATCTTTGCTTCCTGTCTGTTTTCTAATGCCATACTCCACAAACAACCCTGTGGTGGGAGCAGCAGATGAACAGGAACTAAAACTCCGAGGAAGGAGAACTTTTCCTCTTTATCTCCGAGCTGTGATCCCCAGAAAAGATGGGTGAATCCTTGTGGCTTTTTCCTCTGGACCTCCTCCCTGGAAGTATGCTGGGAAATAGGCTAACTATAGGGGAGCCCCAGGAAACCAGAGAGAGCCTGCAGAAAGGGATGAGCTTTGGAAAGTGAGCCTTGAGGGTGTTTGTGAACTCCTCTTCTCAGCCCTGAGCTGCACGTACCGCTGATCTGATCCTAACCAGCACACCAAAGAAGTTGCGAACTGAGTTAACCCACAGATGACTGCTCAGGAGGCAGCCTGACCATTAAGTGGGGCACATGCAGGATGGATTTGAACAGCACCACAAGGGCTTTGAGAACTGAACTAACACTTAGAACCAAAGCACAGGAAGGTAGGTAGGGGCTTGCAGCCTGGACCTAACCAGATCAATTGCTTGCTAAAAACAATAACAGTAAAATGTTGCTGTAGGATTTAAACAAGACCCAGAGGCTCATAATATAATATTTAAAACATCCAGGGTACAATCCAAAATTACTCAGCATATGAAGAACTAGAGCTTGCATGAGAAAAGACAGTCAATAAATGCCAAATGCCAAGAGGACACAGATGTTGGAATTAACTTACAAAGACTTTAAAACAGCTATTATAAAAATGCTCCACCAGGCATCACAGATACTGTTGAAATAAATGGGAAAGGAGAAATGTCCAGCAAAGAAAGAGAAGATCTGAAGAAGAACCAATTAGAAACTGTAGAACCGAAAAATATGACCACCAGATAAAAAAAGAAACCCCTCACTGGATGAATCCAGTAACACAACGGAGATGACAGAGGAGACAGTCAAGGAACTTGAGGATAGATAAATAGAAATTATTCAATCTGAACAACAGAGAGAGGGAAAAAAGATGATCCCCTCCCAAGAAATGAAAGAAAGAACAGATCTTCAGGAGCCTGGGGGACAGTAACAAAAAGTAACAGTTGTCATTGTAATCCCAGGAGGAGAGGATGAAGAGTACATGCTGAAGAAATATTTGAAGACATAGTTGCTGAAAACTTCCCAAACTTGGTGAAAGATAAAAACCTACAGATTTCATAATTTCAGCAAGCCCCAAATAAGATAGACCCAAGTAAATCCATGCCTAAACGCACCCAAGTCTTCCCACTGAAAACAAAGGACCAAGGGAAAAGTTTTGAAAGCACTTGGAGGAAAATTTTATTACCTGTGGGGGAACACAGACTCAGCTGACTACAGATTTTTTTTGTCAGAAACTGGGAGCCCGGAGCCAACTGGCACCAAACGGTCAACCCAGAACTCTTATGTACAGTAGAAACATTCATAGGAAATGAAGGTTCATTAAAGACATTCTCCATCCCCCTCTCTCTTCCTCCCTCTTTCCCGTCTGTCTTCTTTGAACAAACGCACACTTCATTATTTCTTTGGGGGGAAATAGCACCTCGTTGGAATACTTCACATGTATTTGGTGCTCAATATGTCAGGTACTTTCACTAACATCGCTTCATTCTACCCCAGGCGACACTTTTTCAAGCACGTGAGGGATGGTTATGATTACAGCACTGGAAGCAGTCTCTCTAGAAACATTGTGAACAACAGCATGGCTGAGGACAGAACCAGAATTACTTTGACCCACTGTTTCACACCACCTTGCACAGAGAAAAGAGGTCCACTGAGTCAAATTCAGAGAACATCTGAGGGCGTCCCGGTTACCACTGAGTACAATCACTGAGCAGCTTTTTATGCAGCTTATACTATGTCTGGGTGAGGCCAGATTTACGGGTTTAACCTGTGATTTGGTGAAGGCACTTGCTTCTTCTGGAAATGACTTATTCACTCCTAGGGAGGGGAGGGCAGGTTTCCATTCCTGGACAAGCCTGGGGGCCGCTTCTCGGATCAAGTGAGGTGACAGGGAGGTTTTTAGAAAGGGCGCTCTACGTGGTGATGCTTTTTAAAATCTGGGGGAGTAATGCTGTCTTTATTATTCCTCAAGGAAACGAGTAAGTGAAGCCCGTGAAAGAGAAATGACACAGTGGAGATGCTCTCTCTACTCCAGGGGACCTCCTTCACTTTTCTGTCCTTTGTGAGATGATTAATGGATTGATTTTATTTAAACTGTGGGAAACAAATGAAACCATTAAATGTTTATATTTCAAGCAAATACATTACTCGGGGTAGTGAAGCTTTCTGTAGGCCACATGGCCTGCCCTGAGCCCATAAATGCTCCTTCTGACTTTCCAACATAACTGCCAAACACTGCCTCCACACATTCTTTATAAAACTTCTTTTCCATTCCAAATCCACTTGGTACTTTCATTATGGTCTTGTTAAAATTGCAAGATGTCCAAAGGGACTTGCAAGATAGATTTTCCCTTTATTGAGGAGGAGCAAAAGAGGAAGTATATAAAAGCATTTCTATTTGTTATTCCTTCAGGGAGACATATTAAAGAAAAATAGTGACACTTCCATAAGGAAGAATATCTTTTAATTTGACATTGTTTTAATGGTGAGCATTTGGGGCAAATGTATATGCTTTTCCTTTATTTTAGCACCTTGTACAACATCCTGGATAGGGCTTCTGGGACAGATAATATTATTTTATTTACATGTGGAACAAATAAGTGGATGTACCTATAAGATATATGTTGATTATGGCCTTCGTGTAAGTGCAGACTTTTACTTATGATATTGGTTCTCAGAAATAGGTCAGTTTTATCCAGTTTTGTATCTCTCTACCTACTCTGTCTAGACAAGACTTATTATGGGGATCTGATAACTTTTGTTCGTGCTCCCATCTGTAGGCACATACTTAAATGTAGCAAAAACTTCTCATAAATGACAAACTCAGTCATAGCGTTACCCATCCTGATTGCATGATCCTTCCGTCTCTATTCCTTTGTTGCTGGAATAGGTCTGGAAGTGTAAAGGTCAGCAAGGAATGATCCTGGGGAGCATATTGGTAGGCCTGGAATGCTCGCACTCACAGGCAGGTACACGAAAAATTGTGAATTATACATTAAAATTATTTTTCCCTTTTAGATCTTGAATTTGCCTGAACTGATTGATGACTCCAAGTATAAAACTAACCACCTTCGTGTACAGAATAGAAAAGAGCTTATCAAAATACTCTCTGCACGGTAAGCTTGGATCTACTGTTGGTACATTTAAGAATGACTATATCCTTAGCATTTGCCTGATTTGTGTGTGTGTGTGTGTGTGTGTGTTTTGGTTTTTTTAGATTAACTTGTAATTCTCTTCCATTTTACAGAATGGGTTAGTGGAAAGATATCTCAAAGCTATGTTTTTTTCTTTATTTGAAAGTTATTTTATGTGCCTTAATAAATACTGACTCATAACAATGATATCAATAAGAAAAGTTACAATGGCTTGAAATAGATCGCTTTTCTGTAGGATGTGTTTGGGTTTAGTCTATTATAAATACCAGTAACAACAATAATTTAACAATTTTTTTTTACCTTTGCTGTTTAAATGCTCTACATACCTGATCCTGACTGTAATGCTTACAGTCATCCTGTGAGGTAAATTCTATTCCCATTTTACAGATGAGGAAACTGAGACAAAGAAAGTTTAAGTCGAATGTTCTGTGAGGTTTGTCATAATGATGTTTTAAAAATGCCAGATTGAGTTATGGGTCATAAGGGATTAATGTTAATCAATGAGAGTATTTGATTTCCAGATTATTCCGTTCATGTCAGGTTATGCTTTTGTTAAAACCTGCATCAAACCTTTCAAGTTTCCCTCAGAAAAGGGTACTAATTCTTAATCTTTCCTACCAGTTTCACTTTTGTTTATGTCTAGACTTCTCTATATAGAGTAGGCGTCATGGTTTTTGCTGATCTAAATGCCCACATGAGCTGTTCTTCAGCGTGGAACATTTTTTTTCCCCTCATCATGCCCATAAATGAAGGACTTTTGTTCCAATATCATGTCTTGTCTTTTGAAAGGGCCCTTGTCTTTCTCTGTAGTGTGTATCAAAGTTCTTAGACAATAAAATTCTGCTACTGTAATTTCTCTTTCTGTCCCCCTGGGATTTGGGCATCTCTGGGTGGATCAACAACGTTCATTACCTATTTGCCCTTCCCTGGACTGCAAGACCTTCTCTGAATTCCTTGTGCCCCCGGCTCTTTGATCAATGGGGGCTCTGTGTGGGGCTGATCTGCGGAGAACACGGGAACAAGGATGGGGCTCCCCTGTCCTGGTCGTTGGTGAAGTATCAGTCTGATTCTACCACAGAGCCTCAGAGCCCTCAATCATTAACCTTTCCCCACATGAGAATTGGCCATTTATTTCTGCTTTTTGCCTCTTTGCCTCTCCAGCAGTTTTTAATCCATTTAATTCATTGATAGGACTTTTTCCTTTCACACCACGGCTACCCAGTTTCAATAATAGGCATTTGTGAGAGCCTTATCAAAAGCTCTTTGATAGAGTAAATAAATCACATCCATGCTGTGAGAAGAGTGGACCCAAGAAAGATAGAAAACCTCGGCAGATACAAGTGTCATCTTGTTCTTTAGATGCCAGCACTTTTATAATTACAAGAACCACAAAGTTAAGTTACTTGTGTCCGAGGCCCTGAAACATTTATTCCTGGCTATATTCTGTCCTAGAATTCTGCTGTGGAGAGACTTTTAGCAGCATCTGTAACACATTAATTTCTATTTTCTCTCTTTGGGGTGAATTAAATAATTTGCCGCCTTTTTCTTTCTCCTCTTCTACATGCAGAAGTGGAAATTTCATCAGTTTGGAACCCTTCAGGTTCTTATGTCTTTATTCAGACATAACAAGGAATAAGGAATTGAATCCCATGGAAGAGACGAAGGGTAGCCTGAAGAGAGGAAATTTGACAGGGGAGGTCACACTGTTCTAGGTCCTGCTGACCACAGGGAGCCCGCGCTGCCCAGAGTTTGGCTTTCCTGCTCTCTGGTGTTAGCTTGTTGACGGTTTTTGGTGCTCTCCTGTGACCCGCAGTTCTTCACTCTCTGCCAGCTCAAGTCTCTTCTGCCTGGTGGATCAAACATTGATGAGCAGGGGAGATTAGGATGCGATTTGTTCCCATTTACAACACTGTCATTTATTTTCCTGAGCAAACGTCACTGGATTCATTAGTACCATTCAGTGCTCAACATTCAGAAGTCTCTATGAAAGTGCAAACATGTATCATTTTCACAAGACGATTCTATGTTTCCTATGAAATGTTCAAAAAGTTTAGTGGCTCTTGATTATAGGATTAAATCTGGTCTTTTTAGATCTGACGTCATGGTCTTCCACAGCCTGATATGATCTTTTCTTTCCACCTTTTTCTCAGCCTAAAGCCCCTGCTAGGGCAGCACTCCCAGTCTGTGTCTTTTGTTCTCTGTCTGGAATGCTTCCCAGACTTACCATCATTTTGAAACACAGTCGTGCTT
This sequence comes from Neomonachus schauinslandi, assembly GCF_002201575.2. Lineage (NCBI taxonomy): Eukaryota > Metazoa > Chordata > Mammalia > Carnivora > Phocidae > Neomonachus > Neomonachus schauinslandi. The sequence continues at coordinate 12,977,412 of NC_058414.1, read as the reverse complement.
CAGGGTCTGTCCTACAGCTTCATGAAACCATCCTCAGATGTCTCTATTTGGGGTCCCGGTCAGATGACAACACTTTCAGAAAAGAAGACGTCTTTCCACTCCTCAGCTCCAGCCTCCCAGTTATCAGACCGAAACAGGATCTGCTTTACCTGTTGGGGATGGTGCTGTTCCACGTGTGTGGAACACACTGTTCCTTTCACTGGACAGCTGTCTCAGGACCTGTGAATCACAGACACACTAATGCCCAACCACAGAAAGGAGGCAGGGAGAAAGAAAGGTGAGGAACCAGCATTTATTAGATGCCTTGACTTACCAGAGAAGCATTATTAGTCCCACTTTACAGATGAATATTCTGAAGTGTAGGCAGGTGAGTCTCAAGGTTCGACACACAGTGAATAGTTAGAATTCAAAAGACTGTGTTTCTTTTCCATATGTCCTATTGCCTCCCTAAAGTGGTACATGAAATGTTACTCTTTGTTTATTTACTCAATAAATATTTATTGAGCACTGGGGATAGAGAATTAGATGAGACAACGTAAGTTGGTGACAAATAATGCAGGGAAGGAAAATGAGGAGTGCCAAAAGTTGGTTGTGAGGCTCGCTGTTCCATTGAAGCTGGTCAGGAAGGGCCTCTCTGATAATGTGACATTTGAGCAGAGTCCTGGAGGAGGTGAGGGAAAGGGCCTGCAGATAACTGGGAGAAGCTTTTTAGGCAGCAGGTGCATGGGTGGGAGTTTAAGGAGTAGCAAAGAGGACAGTGAGCCTGGAGCTCAGTGATCCAAAGGAAGAGTGGGGGTAGGTGGGTCCAGAGAGAGAGAGAGAGAGGTGGGTCCAGGGAGAGAATGTGGAGGCAGGTGGGTCCAGGGAGGGAGTGGGCGGAGGAGGGGTTAAAGGAGGGGGTTGGTAGTGGGGGGGGGGGAAGGGGGTCTAGGGAGAGAGTGGGGGAGGTGGCCAGAAAATCATGTTGTAAAAGTTATGATAGACTTTAAAATAGTTTCTTAAACTTGTGAAATAAAGGAATTATTTTCATCATAAAGTGAGTTTCTCAGCAACCACTGTTTTCTATCTAGCCTGAAGACATATTTTTTTAAAAGATTTTATTTATTTATTTGAGAGAGAGAGAGAACAGAGGGAGAGTGAGAGGGAGAAGCAGGCTTCCTGCTGAGCAGAGAGCCCAATGTGGGGCTCGATCCCAGGACCCTGAGATCATGACCTGAGCAAAGGCAGACCCTTCACTGACTGAGCCATCCAGGCGCCCCTGAAGACACATTTTTTTCCAGTTTTATTGAGACATACTTGACATATGACATTTTATAATTTAAGGTGTACAACATAATGATTTGATATTTGTATATATTGCAAGATGATCATCGCAATCAGTTAACATCCATCACCTCACATAGTCACACAGTTTTTTCTTAAGATAAGTTTTAAAATCTACTCTCTTAGCAACTTTCAAATACACAGCACTGTTAACTACAGTCACCTTGGTGTTTTCCTATGAAATCTATAGACTTTGTTTGAAAGCCTACCAGAAATGTCAGTCACTTACCTCACTTTTCTGTTATTCTTGCTAACTGCGGTCTGATGCTCCTCTCTGAGAGCCGCCAGGCTCATTCAGGAAGGCAGCCGCATGTTTTTGTCATCAGCTGAGTTGTCCTCAGCCAACACACACACAGTTCCCTTCAGGTGCTCTCAGGTGTTACTATTCCCTGACCGTGGCCATGAACAAGGTTTTTTTTTTCTTTTTCCTTTTTTCCTTTTTCTTTCTTTTCTTTTTTTTAATTTAAAGGTGAGGACTTTTCCCTTGAGCTTGCCATTTCATCCAGGGTGTTGCAGAAAGTCTGTTTACCCAGCTGCGAAGACTGAAAACTGTGCAAAGCTAAAGCATGTTAAAAGTCCCCAGCTAAAACACAGAGAGATATGATAGAGACTAGTCCAGGGCCTGTTAAAACAAACCCCTTCTTTGCAATGCCAGGGAGCAATGTCTCCTAAGCCTGTGCTACTCACATCCTGGATCAGCATTTTTGCAACCGTAAGGACCTCAAGGGAGAGATTGAAAATCATAGTGTGTGTTGAAATCAAGAAGAGAAGGATAAAGATATAGTGTTGGGAGTTGGGGAGAAATAATAGGAAGACATGAAATGAGGAGGAAGGAAACGAGAAATGACGGGGAAAATAGAAATACAATTCGTTTTATTTCTCTCCCTTCCTTTCTTCACTGTTACTGGCCACTGACCGTGTGCATTTGTCCTGAAGCGACAGAGATGGAGGAGGAGATCTGGGCTCTTGAGTTCATGATCAAATTAGGAAAATAAACAAGTAAAGTAGTGGTTTAAGTAGTGTGTGCTGAGTGCCGTGGTAAACATACAGGGTGCCGAGAGCCCAGGGAAGGGACCATTACCTCAATGTGGTCAAGTCAGGGAAGGCTTCCTGGAGGTGGTACCACCTGAGATGAGTCTTAAAGGACAAACAGAAGTTGGTGAAGAAAAAAGAAACCTCAAAGGAGGAAATATTGGCCAGAGTGTAATTTCCTAGAGAGAAAACAAGTCATAGGAAAAGAAAAATAAAGTAGCTTGTAAAGAAACTGATGGCAACTTTTAAATTGCTTTTTGAAAAATACTACACGTGTTCAGCAAGTGTATGTCAATATAGTCCTAGTGAAGGCATCACTAAAAAGTTGGTTACACTAAGATGACATAAATAAAAATTAACAGTGTAAGATAAATTTACCTTTTAAAATGCTGTGGCAATTCCTTTGGTGAAATAAGTAATTATTTTTTTAAGATTTTATTTATTTATTTGACAGAGAGACAGAGAGAGAGGGAACACAAGCAGGGGGAGTGGGAGAGGGAGAAGCAGGCTTCCTGCTTCCCTTCCCTGATGTGGGGCTCGATCCCAGGATCCTGGGATCATGACCTGAGCCGAAGGCAGATGATTAACCGACTGAGCCACCCAGGCGCCCCTTATTTTTGGTTTTGAATGATCTGATTTTTCTTAAACTTCTGATATGTAATTGAATATTTACTTATTTTCAGAGTTCAGTGTATTAAAATGCTGTGAAATTAAATGCCGTAGTTCAGGGCCTTCTAAACGGAAGTGCTAAACAAGTATTTGTTGAACTGAATCAAAGGTTTATTAAAGTGCTTCATCTTAACTGATCACTTTCAAAACTTGGTATCAAATTATTTTTAATTGACTTGTTCAGAATATTGGAGAGTTGGACCTGGAGCATTTTTTGCTGTTGATAAAAGGATTGTAATGTCAGAGGTGCCTAAATATGATGTTAATTTTTAAAAACTGACATCTTGGTACCATTCAGGCAAATTTGGTCTTTTTGCTTCTTGCCTAGGTCTTCAGGGAGTCTCCAAAGCTTTGAGGAGAAAGTTTAAACAATTTCCCTTTTTTTGTTTTTTGAGATTTATTTATTTATTTTAGAGAGGTGAGGCAGAGAGGCAGGGGGAGAGGGAGAGAGAGAGTCTCAAGCAGACTCCAAGCTGAGTGTGGAGCCTGATGTGGGGCTCGACCCCATGACCCTGAGATCATGACCCGAGTCGAAACCAAGAGTCAGACGCTTAACTGACTGTGCCACCCAGGCGCCCCTAAACTATTTACCGTAACACATGTAATCGTCTCCCACCTTGTTGCAACTCCTTATAATGTGGCCTGGTGTTTCAATCCTCCGTGTCTTCCCATCTGCTCATTGCTTTTCACTAAAAGGATGAAGGAAGCTTCTTTGTCTCCCTGGCTGCTACCAGTCCTTCAGAATGAGCCCCCAATTCCGAGCTTTTCCTGCCTCACTTGTCTGTTGTAAGCAGCCCCTCCCACGCCACTGCGTCCAAGCGTCTACTGTCTTCAATTATCATCTGTTGTCCTCCTTGATAAGACAATTTCTAATTTCTTAAATAATCTTAGAATTTCTTAATTTCTTACTTTTTTAAAGACTGTGTTTTTAAGAGCTGGTTTAGGTTTACAGCACTATTGAGAGGAAGGTACAGAGAGTTTCCATGTGACCCCCGCTCCCGCCCATGCACAGCCTTGCCACTCTCATCGCCCCCACCAGAGGGGGATATCTGGTGCGATCGATGAATCTACACTGATGCACCATAAGAGACTATATCTTTTTTGATTTTTATTTCTAATGGCTCTTCGGGTTTCCAGCACTCAAAAAAAAAGAAAAAAAATGTTCATTTAGGGGCAAAACCATCCAAGTTTGGCAGAACTGGCCAAAAGGAAAAGAGGGAAAGTTCCCAGTGTCAGGTCCAAATAAAAAGAGAACAAGGGTGGCCGGAAATGAGAACTGTTTCTAAACCAACCTAAGAGGACTGTATTGTGATCACAGAAAGTCAAAAGGCCTGAATGTGAGGCCAGAGTCTTCTTCCACTGATTAACTTCTGTGGCCTTGAGCTGGTCCTCTGATTCCTCTAAGCCTCGGGGTCTCCTGAGTACACAATATGCATAACAATTCCTACATCATCCTGAGAATTAAAACCCAGAACACACAGGAAAGCAGCTTCACAACACTCCGCACACAGCCGTGCTCAGTCTATTTTAGGAGAATCTCAATCCCTCAGCATCCTAAATTACAGTTCCCCAATTTCTTTTACCATCAAATTTCTCCTGTATCTTTTTTTTTTTTTTACTTACAAACCCCTATTTTGGAGAAATTTTTCTCTCCCAAGCTGTAAGGAGTTCATGAGTTCCACAATTTTTATTTAATAAAGTTCTATGTAGCTGCCAATCAGATCCTGATTAGGATATATGATATAACCAGTATTATTGTACTGATTTAATTCCAGCGACAGGAAAGCATGATATTGTGTAGCTGGCCTGTGTGGCCTCGTGGCAGCTAAATAAATGATTTCTGTTGAACTCTTTTGAAATATTAAAAATAGCTCCCATGACCTGGAATACATTTAACTTTGTACTGCATTCTTAATAAAGGCTATTAATAGTGCTTCGTTTTTTTAAACCCAAAGTGGACCTTAATGGCTCATAGTCTACTCCCTTTCAAGAGACACTTGTTTCTCAGTGTGGGCAATGAATTTGGAACTTGGGAACACACCACTTAAGTTATCCCTTGCATTTGTGGCTGCACCCTCATAAAGAATGAGACATTTTGTGTCCCTTAGTTGCTATGCGGTGTTAATAGCCTCTGTGAAAAGCTTCAGGTGGGGACTTTGAACTCGGAAGTAAAATATATCCATGAGCGCCTCGGTGTCATTTTTACGGTTAATTTTTCAAAGTTTTAATGGATATTTTTGGCCTTCCTGAAAGCTGTTGAATTTAATTTTCTGCTAAACAACATCTATAATTTCCTTAGTTTTTATTCTTAGTAGAAAATGAAGCTGCAGTTGACCCTTGAACAAAATTGGTTTGAACTGCGCAGGTTTGCTTACATTTTTTTCCATAAATACAGGACAGGACTGTAAATGTACTTTCTCTTTCTTGTGATTTTCCTAATAACGTTTTCTTTTATCTAGTTAACTTTCTTGTAAGAATGCAGTATATAACACACGTAACATACAATTTAAATACGTGTTAACCTACTGTTCATGTTATCGGTAAGGCTTCTGGTCAACGGTAGGCTGTTAGTGGTTAAATTTTAGGGAAGTCAAAAGTTAAACACAGATTTTCAACTGTGCGGCGGGTTGGCGCCCCAACCTCTGTGCTGTTCTTTTTTTTAAAATTTCATTTATTTATTTGAAAGCGATTGAGAAAGAGAGAGCACAAGTGGGCAGAGGGACAGAGGAAGAGAGAGAGAAAGCCTCCCTGCAGGGCAGGGAGCCTGAAGCGGGGCTCAATTCCAGGACCCTGGGACCATGGCCTGAGCCGAAGGCAGATGCTTAAGGACTGAGCCACCCAGTTCTCCCCTAGCCTCTGTGCTGTTTAAGGGTCAACTCTACTTTAATTTAATTTCTAACAGCTGTCTATCATTTACTCCTCCCCTTAACCCTTTCTTAAATCCCTATTTTAGTCCTTCCTCCTGTCTTCCTTTCCTGGCTCCATCTTCCTATCCTTGTCCTGCCTTTTACAATCTGAACTGTTTTAAAACGAAACTACAAATGGATATTACATATCACCTTAGAGAACAGAGAGGATTTTATTAGTGCCCACCTGTAGGGTAGAACTTAGAAGGGCTTGAAAGAACCTCTATTCCATGGAATATAACCTTTCCTTACACATAGTTTGCTGATTTCAGGGGTTAGGCAATTATAGATTTTTTTAAAAAGATTTATTTATTTATTTTAGAGAGCAGGGGGGAGGGGCAGAGGGAGGAGAGGGAGAAAATCTCCAGCAGAGTCCCCGCTGGGCACTCCTATTCCTTAGTGTGAGTAAGTTTTCTCAGACTTTCTCCTCAGACTAGATTTCAACGTGGAGAAAGTGGAGAAATCATTAAAGCTCAGGCTGCCCAAGCGAGTCGAAGAGCAGAGTGAAAGGCTGAGCACAGTCAAGTCAGGAGCCCCAGGGATTGAGTTCTTCTTGCTCATACTTCTGCCAGGGCTGGGAGGCTGGGGAAGTCTCTTTTCACTCTGATTCATTCCTCCCCTCTCTAAACCTGGCAACCATCGACTCTCCCATGTCTACATGTTTTTAATATATAGAGAGAAACTTATTGTTTGCTCCCTCTGCAACTTTTTGGTTGGTCTAATATTCTCTTTCCCTTATGATCACATTTTAAAATCTTCCTGCCAGGCTTGCCCTCCCCCGACTGCGTAAGTATCTTATGAGGCTGCATTTCATGTGATTTCTGTATATCCTCAACCTACATATTTAGTTTATTGCAGCCTCCCCCCCCCACCCCCCCCCAACCTCTTATAATGCTTTGAATCATATTATTGTAGGTTTATCTGGCATTCACTGCAGAGGGCTGATTGGGATAAATGGATCTGATGTTTTGGTGAGGGTCACATTTTTTTTTTTAATGCATTCCATGGCAACTCAGCCATTATCAGTTAATAGATGGTTCCTTGTAAAATGTCTGTATTTTATGTGGTACATTTTCTGAATGTTGGTTCTTTGGAGATAGATTTAAGTGGCTATGTGTTGTTACTATAAAATCAGCCTGGAGGGAGAAAGAATGAAAGACTGCCCTGGAATGTATCCTTTTGGCTTACAGGATGCAAAGAGAACTACTGCAACTCCAAACAAGCTCCTCGTGACCAGGGCACTTTCCACCCTGTTAAGAGAATTCTTTGTGACTGAGACTCAAATGATGGCTTTAAGGGAGTCAGGATGAAATGGAACGTCATCTCCCTCCTCCCCGCTCCCCCCCATTTTTTTTTTCTTTCCAGGAGGGCTATAAACCATTCCATGCTGCCTTTTAGTAGAAAGAATTAGATGGTAGTGGTGGGATATTTGTATGTATGTGTGGGGGCGGCCGGGGGGCGGGGAGGGGGCAATGGTGGTGGGAGGGAGTCCAGTAAACTCTGTTTCCCTGGATAAAACATTTAATCCCCTTGTTTCTCCATTGGAACTTAGTGTATATTTTTAGATTTATAGAATGTTAGAGTCCTAAACACTTGGGGAGCTGGATAGAGCTTCAAATACCGGCGGACTTACCCCTTCCTAAGAGTAAGAGCTAGAATCTAACAGCATCATGGCTAGAGGCTCCGTGCAATCCGGTGGGAGACTCCACAAAGCTAACTCAAATGGCCTTCCTTTTGGGAGGATGTAGGCACGGTTCTCCAGACTTTTCTGGCTGACCTTGTTTTGCTCTTGACTTTTGAATTGGACAGAGAATCTGGAGTTTGACTCAGTCTCTTGACACTCTGGTTTGCTCCTCAGACTCCCAGACTCGTCCCTGCCCTGCCCGATTTCCTGCCTGCCTTTGGCCCAGACTGGGTTCTGTTCGGCAACTACTTTGCCCCTGCCTGTGTTCCATTCTCTTCTGCTCTTAGCTTTGGATGCTTTAGCATAGGCCTTCCTCTGGTCTTTGATCTTAGGTTAACCGATGTTTCTAGTAAGAGCTGACTCCACCTCTCCTCCAGTGCTGACAGATGACATCCCTGCTGACTCCTGATTTCCACCAGCTGCCCAGCATCCGTGGTGAACAACTGCTTCTGACTGCCTTCACCTGGACAGCCACAGTAGTCCTGGCAAGCTGCTCACTGCTCCCCATGTCAGACTAAACCTACCTCAGTTCTATTTTAATACGTTTTGGCCAATAACACACAGCTCTTCGGTGAGGCTCACGTTGGAAATCTCCTGATTACCAGTGCCTTTTCCATAGTACTCACAGAATAACTGCTTTTTTCCCCTCTTTTCTCTAACTATAAATGTTATATTTAGAATAATACTGGCCAGGGAAAGAAAATAAGTGGACATTCTGCACCTAACCCCCGACATTTATAAACACACCCGCAGACACACAGACACAGAAGTTTTAATCTTTGAATTTGTAAAATTTACATTTTCCGTTCTTAATGATTTTTCTTCCCTCTATTGTGAATTGTTTTTCTTTTTCTCATTTGCTAACTTTGGAAAGAAGAATCCAGACATTGGAATGTCTGAGTTTATTTAAGTCTCAGTACTCTGTTCAATTTAATGAAGGGAAACAAAAAAGGAAAAATCAGAGTGCTGGCCTGGATCTTCATGGCCCTGGGGTTGACCCTTTCTGGTGGTCATTGATATATACTATATCTGCAAAATAAGACTAATTGATTGTTCCAAGCTATTTTTAAATATGTCAGGATATAGAAATCTACTCTAAAACATAGAAAGGTAGAACTATTAGAAAGTTAGAAATTGTTAGAAACATAATTGTTTTTATAATAATTTAACATGCGATTTTCTAAAACAGATTAAAGAAAAAGAGGACTTATTTAGTATACTGAATGAGGTGAAAGTAGTAGATATATATCACACTGTATATTCAGCTAACAGAGAGCACAGAGTCCTTTCTAGTATCTAGGGAACATTTACAAACACTGATTATAGACTAGATTACAAAAAAAAATCTTAGTAAGTTTCAACAAAGAAAATCCAACCACAATGAAATATTTTAAAAATCAATAAAAAATTTAGAAATACAAGCATAGATAAAATTATAAAACACAGTGTATAAGTAAAAAAAAATTTTAAATAGGATTAAAATTTTAAAATCTTAGTTACCTATTGTGGTATGGCAAACCATCCTAAAACTTAACGCTTTAAAACAAGTCAGCAAACTTTTTCTATAAAGGGCTAGATAGTAAATATTTTTGGCTTTGGGGACTAAATGATCTCCACCACAGCTGCTTAACTCTACCACTGTAGTGAGAGAGTAACCGTAGACAGGACTTCAATGAGTGAGCATGACTGTATTCCACTAAAGCTTTATTTATGGATACTGGAAGCTGAATTCCTTTTTTTTTTTTTTGATTTTTTATTTATTTGAGAGAGAGAGAGAGTAAGAGAGAGATCATGAGAGAGAGAACGTGAGGAGGGGCACAGGGAAAGGGAGAGGGAGAAGCAGACTCTTCACAGAGCAGGGAGCCCCATGCCAGGCTTGATCCCAGGACCCCAGGATCATGACTTGAACTGAAGGCAGACACTTAACGGACTGAGCCACCCAGGTGCCCCTGAAAGCTGAATTTCATACGGTTCTCATGTGCTATGAGATATTCTTCTTTTGATTTCTTCCAACCATTTAACAATATTAAATCCATTTATTTATTTATTATTATGTTATGTTAATCACCATACATTACATCATTAGTTTTTGATGTAGTGTTTCATGATTCATTGTTTGCGTATAACACCCAGTGCTCCATTCAGTACGTTTTTTAATGAGAACTCATAGGATTTACTCTATTAGTGTTTCTGTATGTCATACAGCAGTGTTAGCTATAGTCATCATGTTGTACATTACATCCCTAGTACTTATTTATCTTATGACTGGCAGTTTGTATTTTCTGACCACTTTTCTCCATTTCCCCTTCCCCTTACGCTCCACCTCTGGTAATCACAAGTCTGATGTCTTTTTCTGTGACTTTGATCTTTTTTTTTAGATTCCACACATAAGTGAGATCACACAGTATTTATCTTTCTTTGTCGGACTTATTTCACATAGCATAATGCCTTCAAGGTCCATCCATGATGTCACAAATGGTAGGACTTCCTCATTTTGTATGGCTGAAAAATATTTATTCATATATTCATATACATGGGGATAATAGTAAATCAATAAATTAATTATATTAAAATTACAATAAATGATATATTATATATTTGATATGTTATAATAATTACTAAATAATATTAATAATGATATTAATTAATAATAAAGAATATATGTTCACATATATGTCATGTAACACACACACACACACACACACAACAACTTCTTCATCCATTCACTCACTGATGGACACTTAGGTTGTTTCCATGTCTTGGCTATTATAAATAATGCTGCTATGAACATGGAGGTGCAGATATCTTTTTTTTTCTTTGAGTTAATGTTTTCATTTCCTTTGGATATATTCCTATAAGTGGAATTGCTGAATCATATGTGGTAGTTCTATTTTTAATTTTTTGAGGTCCTTCATATTGTTTTCCATAGTTGCTGTACCAATTTACACTCCTACCAACAGTGCACAAGGTTCCCTTTTCTCTACATCCATACCAGCACTGGTTATCTCTTGCTTTTTGATGACCATTTTAACTAGTGTGACATAATCTCACTGTGGTTTTAATTTGCATTTCCCTAATGACCAGTGGTGTTGAACATCTTTTCATGTACCTATTGACCTTTTGTATCTCTTCCTTGGAGTAATGTCTATTCAGGACTTTCCCCCATTTTTTAATTGGGTTATTTTGGGGGGTTGGTTCACTATTAAGTTGTATGAGTTCCTTAAATATTTTGGATATTAACCCCTTAACAGCTATATGGTTTACAAATATTTTTCCCATTCTGTAGGTTGCATTTTCATTTTGTTGATGGTTTCTTTTGCTCTGCAAAAACTTCTAGTTTAATGTAATCCTCTTTGTTTATTTTTTATTTTGTCCATTTGCTTGTGCTTTAGGTATCATATCCAAAAAGCCATTACCAAAACCCATATGAAAGAACTTTATTCTTACGTTTTCTTCTAGGATTGTCATGGTTTCAGGTCTTACATTTAAGTCTTTCATCCATTTTCAGTTAATTTTTGTGAGTGGTATAATATATGGGTCCATTTTCATTCTTTTATGTGTGAATATTTAATTATCCCAGTGCCCTTTTTTGGAAAAGATTGTCTTTTCTCCATTGAGTATTCCTGGCTCCTTTTTCAAATGTTAATTGACTGTACGTGCTTGGGTTTATATCTGGATTCTTGATTCTGTTGCATTGGTCTATTTGTCTATTTTTATTCCAGTACCATATTGTTTTGATGACTATAGCTTTATAGTATAGCTTAAAATCATTAAGTGTGATACCTCCTGATTTGTTCTTTTTTCTCAGGATTTCTTGGGCTATTTGGAGTCTTTTGTGGCTTCATATAAATTTTCAGAGTGTTTTTTCTACTGCTGTAAAAAATGCCACTGGAATCTTGATATGGATTGCACTGAATCTATAAATGGCTTTTTGACATTTTAGCAATATTAATTCTTCCAATCCATGAACATAGGATATCTTTCTGTTTATTTGTGTCTTTTTTACTGCCATCAATGTCTTGTTGTTTTTGGAGTAGAGATCCTTCAATTCCATAGTTTAACTTATTCCTAAGTATTTTTATTGTTTTTGATGCTATCATACATGGGATTTATTTAGTTATTTATTTTTCAGAAATTCATTGTGTATAGAAACACTGCTGATTTTTGTATGTTAATTTTGTATCCTTCAACTTCACTTAGTTCATTAATTAGACCTAACAGGGTTTGGTTGAGCATTTAGGATTTTCTGTATATATAATCATGTCATCTGTAAATAGAGAAGATTTTATTTCTTTTCCATTTCTGAAATTTTATTTCTTTTTCTTGCCTGATTGATCTAATTAGGATTTCTAGTATTAAGTTGAATAAGAGTAGTGAGAGTGGGCACCCTTGTTTTGTTCTGATCTTAGAAGGAAAGCTTTCAATCTTTCGCCATTGAGTATGATGTTAGCTATCAGCTTGTCATATTTGGTCTTGACTATGTTGATATATTCCCTCTATGCCTAATTTGTTAAGAGTTTTTACCATGAATGGATGTTGATTTTTTCAAATGCTTTTTCTGCATCTAATGAGATGATGATATGATTATTTTCTTTCATTCTGTCAATGTGGTATGTATCACCTTGGTTGATTTGCATATGTTGAACCATCCTTGCATCCCAGGGATAAATCCCACTTGATCATGGCATATGATCCTTTTAGTGTGCTGCTGACATCAGTTTGCTAATATTTTGTTGAGAATGTCTGCATCTATTTTTTTTTAAATTTTTTTATTCTTATGTTAATCCCCATACATTACATCATTAGTTTTAGATGTAGTGTTCCATGATTCATTGTTTGTGCATAACACCCAGTGCTCCATGCAGAATGTGCCCTCCTCAATACCCATCACCAGGCTAACCCATCCTCCCACCCCCCTCCCCTCTAGAACCCTCAGTTTGTTTTTCAGAGTCCATCGTCTCTCATGGTTCGTCTACCCCTCCAATTTCCCCCCCTTCATTCTTCCCCTCCTGCTATCTTCTTCTTCTTCTTCTTTTTTAACATATAATGTATTATTTCTTTCAGAGGTACAGGTGTGTGATTCAACAGTCTTGCACAATTCACAGCGCTTACCAGAGCACATACCCTCCCCAATGTCTATCACCCAGCCACCCCATCCCTCCCAACCCCCACCACTCCAGCAACCCTCAGTTTGTTTCCTAAGATTAAGAATTCCTCATATCAGTGAGGTCATATGATACGTGTCTTTCTCTGTTTGACTTATTTCGCTCAACATAATACCCTACAGTTCCATCCACGTCGTTGCAAATGGCAAGATCTCATTCCTTTTGATGGCTGCATAATATTCCATTGTATATATATACCACATCTTCTTTATCCATTCATCTGTCGATGGACATCTTGGCTCTTTCCACAGTTTGGCTATTGTGGACATTGCTGCTATAAACATCGGGGTGCACGTACCCTTTCGGATCCCTACTTTTGTATCTTTGGGGTAAATACCCAGTAGTGTCTGCATCTATTTTTATCAGGGATATTGGTCTGTAGTTTTCTTTTGCAGAATTTTTTCTTTCTTTTTTTTTTTTCTGGTGTCAGGATAAAGCTGGCCTCATAAAATGATTTTGGGAGTGTTCCCTCCTCTTCGATTTTTTTCAAAGAGTTTGAGAAGGATTGGTGTAAATTCTTTAAATATTTGATAAAATATCTGGTCCTGGGCTTTTCTGTGTTGGGAGATTTTTGATTACTGGTTCAATCTCTGTACTAATAATTTGCCTGTTCAGATTTTATATTTCTTCCTGATTCAGTCTTGGTAAGTTATATATTTCTCAGAATTTTCTCATTTTTTTTCAAGATTTTCCAGTTTATTGGTGTATATCTGTTCATAGTAGCCTCTTATGGTCCTTTGAACTTCTGTGGTGTTAGTTGTAAAGTCTTTTTTACTTGTAATTTTGTTGATTTGAGTCCTTTCTCTTCTTTAACTTGATTAACTTAGCTTAGGGTTTGTCAATTTTGTTTATCTTTTCAAAGAACCAACTCTGAGTTTGGTTAGTCTTTTCTAATGCTTTTCATTTCTCTATATCATTTATTTCTGCTTCAATTCTTATTATTTCCTTTTTTCTGCTTACTTTTGTCTCAGTTTATTCTTCTTTTTCTAGTTCCTTAAGGCATAGGATTAGATTGTTTATTTGGGATCTTTCTTGCTTCTTACATAGGCCTTAATTTCTATGAACTTCCCTTTCAGAACTGCTTTTGTTGCATCCCACAAGTTCTGATATGTTGTGTTTTCATTTTGTTTGTTTTCAGAAACTTTGTTTCTACTTTAATTTTTTCTTTGATCCAGTGGTTGTTCAGGATAGTGTTGTTTGATTTCCATGTATTCATGAATTTCCAGTTTTTTTCTTGTCATTGATTTCTAGTTTTAATGCCATTGTGGTCAGAGAAAATACTTGTTATAGTTTCAATCTTCTTGAATTTGCTAAGACTTATTTTTTGGCCTAACATAGCCTAATCTAGAATATGTTCCATGTCCACTTAAGAAGAATATGTATTCTGCTGTTGTTGTATAGAATGTTCTCTATATATCTTTTAGGTCTGTTTGGTCTATAGTGTTATTCAAATCTGCTGTTTCCTTATTGATTCTGTATCTGGATGATCTATCTGTTGTCAAGAGTCAGGTATTAAAGTCC